>NW_020456221.1:1581739-1647994 GCF_003342845.1 Nothoprocta perdicaria | reverse complement strand
CTGCGGCAGCCTGTGTGCCGGCCTGGGCTGCGGCAGCCCGCGTGCCGGCCTGGGCTGCGGCAGCCCGCGTGCCGGCCTGGGCTGCGGCAGCCTGCGTGCCGGCCTGGGCTGCGGCAGCCTGCGTGCCGCCTTGGGCTGCAGCCCGCGGCAGCCTGTGTCCCTCGGCTTTGCGCAGGGAACCCCGGGCCCTCCCGGCGCTCAGGCCAAGCCCGCGATGACGCCTGCTCCGTGGCTTGGTTCCTAGAGACCTGGTGCTGCCGCCACCAGGAGCAGCGTGCGCCACCTCCGGTGCTGCTGAAGGAAGGTGCCTGAAGCTCAGTTTAGGCTGGGAACAACTCCAAGGCACAGGCACCAGGGAGGCTTCCACAGGCTGCTGAGGGAATTATCTATAGTAGCTGGGAAGCGACCGAGCGCGTGCATTCTCTGGCCATATAGAGTTATTTACAGAACTACATACATACACGTATGTATGTGCCTCTATATATATTTTATATATATATATACACACACACACACATATATATATAGCAGAGCCTCTGGCAGGCCTCACGCAGACATAGCCCCAGCAGAGCCCTGTCCGTCCTTGGCCTCACCAGGGAGCAGCATTTTCCAGAGGCTATTCCAGAAGGACGCGGGGCAGCCCGCACAGCCGGGGACAACTGAGATGTATGGTGTGAAACACGCAGGAGTGCCCAATCCATCTGTCTCCTGCTTTGTTCTTCAGTGTCTTTGACTATTTATAGGAGCAATACCCAGTTCCCATCCATGCGCCTCGCAGTGCATTCTGACGTTAAACAATCCAGCCAGTTAAAAGAATCCTCAACATAAAGAATTTACAGGCCAAGATAAAAATAAAAATGTTCAAAATATAAAAATCTTCAAAAAAATGATGTTGAGGTATGATTAAAGAGCTGTAGAAAATAGGCTGGCAGGCTCTTTAAAGGATCAACGAGTCACCAAGCCACCCCAAGGCAGGATAAGCCATCCCTGTGTCACTCTGGAGTTGAGCATAACCTGACGTGAAGGACACCACGCAGACACTACCTCTCAGCGCAGTGCCTCTCCACAAGGATTTTGAAATTTAAGGGAATTTTAGTGGTGTAATAAGCCCAAGCTTAAAAAGCCATTTTAGAAAATGGGCCTGTCTTTATAAGATATTGTTATAATTTAAAGACAGTTGTTAAATGAAGGAACCTTTGACAGTATAACACCAAATACATATAGCACTGTGCCTGAAGCATACTTAGCTTTCTAGGCAGCACAAGCACCACTCTTTTCTCCCCACAAGCACTGGTGAAGAATAATAAAAAGCTGCGTGTTAACTTCTGTTCTCTAATTTTCACGTCAAATTGTCTTTCAGCAGATTCTCCATAAAATGACGTTGAGATCCTTCCTCCCCCAGGGGAAGGCAGACCCTCTGTCACCAGCACATAGCCAAGAGGATACAGGAAAGAGGACACAGGGATGGAGATCTGGATGAAAACAGCTCCTGCAGAAAGAGCTTCCTTAAGGGCCCCTGGGTATGTCACAGGAAGGTTTCCACTCGGGCTGCTGGAATGCAGTGCTGGTTTAACGGGTGCACAGGGAAGCCTCAGGTCCTCCTGCAGGAGTCTGCCTATCCTCACTGCCACAGGTCAATGCAGAGGCTGCCTTCACACACATACACAACTGCTAAAACACAGGCCTCCATAGGTACCTTCCTCCTTTTATCTGTAAATTTAGCATAAACTGCCCTACTTGGCAGGCTGCAAGCTCTCTCCTTAACATAGACATGCTCCTTCCCATGCACATTTTGAAATTTTCAAGGAGAGAAGTTGCAAACCCTTGTGTCTACACGGATTTTCTTCTCCTTGATGAGCTTCCCCCTTCTTGTTTGACACAAAACTTGTTTATTCCTCAGGATCTGATTCACTCTGCAGTGCTAATCACCCCTTTGGACCAGCCCTGTCTGCAAGTACAGAGTCTGTGCTTACAGTGCTACATTTTAAAGGATGTTCTTACACTGCTATTATCTAGTAAGACTTAAAGACTTTCTAGCAAAACAGTCGTATAGGATTTTGCTCCCTTTAGTGGGTTCAACTTGGAGGTTTTCTCATATTCTGTGCCCCAAGAACACACTCTTGGGGGCTTCTTCACTGAGCACATGATTCTGCCTTGCAGAAATGCAAAAGCTGCAGCTCAGCAGAAGAGCTTTACCTCTTCACAAAGCAACAGTTCTTTGATTTTTATTAAATTGGGAAGCTAACCAAGCAAGTAAAGATCAGAAAGACAAAAGCTCTACAACACTGAGCAGAAAGTACAATTGTAGGACACAGCATGAACAAGTGATTTAAAACAATTATTTAGTAGAAAGAGAATGACACCTTCCTCTGAGTCATCAGTGCCTGTTTAAAGTCAGGAGAACGGATCAGGTGGCACCTACTTGTAAAACAGCAAAGCAACAAGTTTTCAAGGCAACCACAGGATCGAACCCCATCTTGAACAGGCCAATATTCTCATTCAAGTGGTGAATTTCAGAGATACTTCGTATTTCAGCATTCTATTTAGCAACAGAATCTGCTCACCTGGGAGTCTCCTTCCTCCTCATGTCCCGACAGCGTGTTCTCTATCTCAGCAGGGGCTGCAAGAGCAGCTCCTCCTAAAATGCAGGATGAGCTCCCCACAACATCATGCCACATCCAGAAATCCTTGCTGCTTCCTCTCTACACAAAGTAATCCCAAACAGAATGGCTAAGGATTTACCACAAAGAAAACATGTATTTCTCAGAAACTGTTGTTTCTAAGGGATATTCACTTTTGATACTGGCTGACATTGAGCACAGCTCATTTTACAAGGCTTCTTCTGCTCCTCTTATGTGATATTTTGTTACAGGGAATTAGCACGTGGAGCAAAGCAGACCTTTATTGTGTTTTGAAATACATAATTTTTAGATGTTTCTCCAACATCCGATTTACTCATTAGCCAGGCTTATTACAACTGATAATTATCCCATCTAGAACAAAATTTCTCAAGATGAAGAGTGCATACACAAACACAAAAAGACTTAGCAACAGTTTTGCAAAACTGCATTATCACATCTGCCAGTAGCTATGAACAAACCCGGAGATTACAGGCTGCTGTGAAAGCCTTAATGATGCTGTTTGAAACCTCAATCCTCACATCCTATTGAACGGATGCATTTAACTTCCTTATCCTGAAGAAGCCGGCCGAAAGCTGCTTTTCTGGGAGAGGAAGCGGGGTGCGAGCCATGGTTTGCAAGCCCCTCAGACGAGACAGGGGCACCCAGCTGGCCACCCGGAGCCAGCACCGCCACGTTTCAAGTGATGCTGGAGATTAAATAAGGCATTAATTTTATAAGCAGTCTTAACGAGGAGGAAGAATTGGGAAGAGGGCTGTTGTGTCACTACTGCTGAGCACTGAAAGGCTGCAGTAGTGGTTGCTCGCACAGCGCAAGCCTTTGCAGCCAAGACATTTTACATCCTCACGTACACAGCAAAGCCATTTAGTTTGCTAATTCCTCTCTAAGGGCTCAATCTGTCATGTAAGTGGTTAACACAAAATTATTAGACAGTAATCTCATGGTTTGCTTTTTGCAGCCACATTTAAACTTTGCATTTAGGTTTTAACTGGATTTGAACACCTTATTTTTAAAGGTACTTTAGCGTCTTCTCTATCTGTGAAATTTTTATCTATGAATTTATTACTTTGCTTGTCAGAAGACACAATAAGCTCAAGAACGGGAGAGGCAACACAGTCCAGGATTAACCACGCAGTAAGTCAGAATCTAAGTGGCTGCTGCAGGAACAGTCAATGGTCACATTCATCAGTCCATGTGTGCAAAGTTGGTTATTAGCAGACTCTGGTCAACTCAAAAGAAATCTCAAATCAATCAAAGTAGTTAGATTGGCAGTGAAGGGTGAAAGCATATCCTTCAGAGCTAAAGGAATTAATTGGAAACAAGTAGTCTCCTGTAATCCTTAAAAGAGGCTATGTGCACTACCAATATTCAACCTGAAAAGAAGCTGTTATTAGCTGAAAAGTTAAAGACGTGAAATGGAAAATGCATCTTAACAATCCAAGGTAGCTTACAGACAGAGAAAAGAGCAAAAAGAATAATCTGCTTTTCTAAGCAAAGTACTGTTAAATTACCTGTCATTCAAGAGGCACTGATTTTTTTTTTGCAGTGTGATTTTTTTCACTGATGTCCTTTTGCCTCTGCTCCTTTACTCTGGTATGACTTGCAAATGACATCCTGCTCATAGATGGGGATACGCAGGTGCAATAGTTGGGGATTATGCAACTAACCAGGTATTTCAAATCATCATTCCTCAATCAAATATACAGTTCCTCAGGAAAGCTGGTAAAAAAGGATCTGTTATTTTGACTGTTTTCCAGGAGTGATTTTGAGCGACATGCTTTGTACCCTTTCTGAAATTCATGGCTACTTCCTCTAGCTGAGGGTATACTAAATGCTAAAATGCTGGCCAGACAGTTCTCCAACAAGCTGAAGAGGTCGTGGGTAGGGGGAGATAGCTCCACTTGCATCTTGTGTTCAATATAACCCTACTGTGCTCCAAAATTACATCCACTTTACCACAGGTCAACTTGTGCCCACTGTTCTATGTCAGGGACAAGCATACACTGTGCTGCTTCGAGCCACTGTTTACCTCTAGATGCGCTGATGGATTCTCACTTAGGTAGATCTTGTTTCCATGGCCTGGGGGTCTCACGCTCACAGAAGGTACCTCTGTTGTTGCTGACAGACGTCCTGTTGAGCTCCTCCAGGTGTGGACTCCCCAAAGAACTGCTGTAATGCCCCCATATTGAGGATGCAACACCCAGGCTGGCAACTCCACCCTTTCAGGCAATTTTACCACCCCCTTCTACTTGCAGCTAGATTTCAGCTGCAATTTCCTCAGAAAGGGGAGAATAAAAGCAATTTCAAAACTTGATCCTTGTACTTTCATTCTCTCATGCTTCTTGAGCCTGTATCTCCCCCTTACTTCTTTGTCCTCAGATACACGCATACCCTGGAAAACTCAAGTCCTTTCCAGTACTTTGTCCTACTCTTCCTCCATACTGCGTTCCCTGTTTTTCTCTTGTCTTTACCCTCTGTAACAACTAGTCATAATATTTTTCTCTCACTCTCCACATTCCTATTCCAGTACCTCACTTCCTCTCCTCAGCACCTTTACAGTCCTCTTGCTTCCACCTCTCCAGACTGCCTGCTGTTCCAATGCTTCCATCTGTGTAGCCCCACTCCTGCAATGAGAGCCCTGCACTCAGAACATCCCTAGTTCAGAGGGAGCCTCTTCTGCGCGTTGCCTCTGTTCCTGCTCTGCTCTGCAGACTTGTGATGCTCAAATGCTGCCTTCGAGATTCCGCCGCTTTTTAAGCAGCCGGAAGCAGCACACTGAACTTCTCTGAAATATGTGGTAGGACGATGCCCACACCTTTTTTACTTCCACTATATTGCAATATCAGGAGCACATCACTCCCTCAGCTCTTTCTGCTGACCCAAAGGGTCTGTGGTAACTCCTGCAGGGTCAGCTGTAGCGAAGATGCCCTTGATCTGGCTTGAGATCTTTGGTGATCGATATCTGGAGTCCATTTAAAAAAGGAACACACCTTAACGGAGCACAGAGAGAAATACATCCTACTACTTATCGTATGCCTTAGATGCACAAACCCTTCTGTCACAAGAAATAACACATTCAAAATTCATTGTTTTGATCCTGAACAGCATTTCAAGCATTCAGAGTACAGCGCTACTGAATAAGCTGAGAATGCTCCTTGCATCCCTCTGACAGGACAGCTCTAACACTTATTTTAAAGGTTCATTCATTACACCAAATGATTACAAAACTTAAAATCATTTCACACTAAAAGGGAAAAGTATCAGAAAAGGTGCAGTTGTACAATGTTGATGTACTGCAGAGATTCGACTGTAGAAATAAGTTCTAATGCACATGGTTACTCTTCCAAAGATGGTGCTGATATCTCAATGCCATACAGGAACAATGTGCACTTTCATTATTAGCCCATGGAGAGAATATCTCTTATGAAAACACTGTCTGGCTAACAATCCACTGCATGGCGCAGAAGGCTGTAACTACAACTAGGAAATCTATTCATTAAGGCCACACAATTTTAACAGTACAGTATATTGAATAAAATAATTTTATTTTTTTTTAAACAAGATTTATGGAATCTGGAAGTAGACAACAAAAGATATTTTTTAACTGAGACTTAATATGAGAGATTCTCTACCCAAAAATGTGTCAAACATTAAGGTCATAAAGAACTCCAGTGTCCTGTGCTATACTGTATGATATGTAAACAGATTCTGAAAATACTATTATATATTTTGACACTGCAGAATGCAGATCTTTAAAAAAATAAAAATAATGTTTAGTTGCCTCAAGGAAT
Source organism: Nothoprocta perdicaria (assembly GCF_003342845.1). NCBI lineage: Eukaryota > Metazoa > Chordata > Aves > Tinamiformes > Tinamidae > Nothoprocta > Nothoprocta perdicaria. The sequence goes on along the minus strand of NW_020456221.1, from coordinate 1,641,564 downwards.
TTCTTAGAAGTAAAGCCATTTGAAGAGCCATTTCAAGTCTGTGGTGACAAACTCCTGTACAAACAAAATATTTCCTTTTTCCCAAATGCAGAATAACTGGCTGAAGGCGGTTCCCTATCCAAGTGATGCCAGCAACACAGATCTGATTGTATGACTCTGACTCCAGCACTTAAAAGAGCACATTGGTTATACATGGCTTTTAACCTTGGGCTACAATTATGCTACCAGAACTAAATTCAAGTCTAAATCAGTCATGTAGAGACGTGTGTGTCATCTGAGCACTGTTTAGAGTCCTTGTTCTCCAGATCTGATGGAGGTGGTGAAGGCGCTCTGAGGTTCTTGTGCTTACATTCAAGGCAGGATGAACTTTGCAGACACCAGCTTCTCCCATTAACGACAAGCCACAGATTCCAAAGTAGGCATGCAAAGCATCTGAAAACAGGGCAAGAAAGGAAAAAGAAAATTACATTCCTCTCAGGTTGAGAGTTAACTGTTCCTGGATGGTACACTCCTTAATAATTACAGCTATGGAACACAAACAGGTGCTATGTTTTGAACTAGGATTTGAGGCAAGATAACAATTTCTGTTCAAACCCTCCAGCATGAAACAACAGTCAGCCATCTCTAAAACAGATCTTGTTTTATTTTATGAAGTTTCCTGCCCACTACACAATTTCATCCGAGTGCTCAGGCCAAACAGCAAAAGAATTTGAGGAGCTGGAAACACACTTCCTTCAATGGAGTAACCTGTTCTTCTTTCAAACATGAAGGAATTGTTTTTGCAGGTGAAAGGTGAGATGGATACCTGACTACTGGAGAATCAACATTAGTACCACTGGCTGCTGAACTGCAAAGATGAGAAGAGAGAAAGATATTATCACTTTCCCTAACGTCCCTTCTTCCAGAGAGAATACACTATGGATACAAATACGTGAAGCAGCTTGATCAGCTCTAACCGACCACTGCTGCCTAAATGAGATGCTCTTCCTCCCTCAAGCACCCTGCTCCTGCTGCCTGCCTTATGCCAGGGAATATCGGCCTCAAGAGACGTGTAGCTTTTCAGACTGACTTTCAAAGGCAAGAAACCATTTCATAAGCTCACTGCTCAATAAGCACACTGGTGCAAACACCTACTATTTTAAATCAAAAAACAGCTTTAAATAATGTGATTGGCCTCTTGAACCAACAGTGTATTAATGTCTGTTGTCATGAGATCATCAGAAATACAAAACAGCATTTTCCTGGATCATCAGTTGTGAAAAGGTACTTGCAACTTTGGTAGTCCATGTAGTATTTTGATTTCTGTAAGTAGATCTCTGGTTTTCACAGTCTGTCCTAGCTTTCCTCCTGAAAACAGCACCTCACAGCAAAGGCAGTTTGAGGTTCCAAATGTAAATTTGTGTTTGTTTTTGAATAAAACGGGAGTTACAGAAGTTCAAATTCTGAATCAGCTCTAGAAAGCGGGTATGAAAATGGCATATTTTTACTTTGCAAACTTTCTCTGCCATATTCTGTCACATTCTGTCCAAATTTTGCAACCGGAACATAGGCCACTATGCTCAGCTTTGCAAAAGCAAAGCATTTTGCAATTACAGTGAATTCAAGAGGGCTGTGTATGTTTAACCATCAGCAGGCTTTTGAAAACAATGGAGCTACACAGACACTTTACGTTAGTAAAGTGTGAAATCTTTGTTGTGGGAGACACATAATGTTCAAGACAACAGCTTGGCTTTCAGATGGCTAGACTAATCTTGCAGGCAGCTCAGCTGTGCATGTTACGACACTGAAGTAGCAGATCTTTGAAGCTTAAATTCAACAGTACCAAAAGAAACAGTAAATTAAGTTTTTTTCCCAGGAGACATGCAGTCTGTGGAGATATGTACAGCATAAACTATCAGAGATGAAAGAATTTAGCAAAACTTCTGAAACATTCATAGGAAAAACATTAAGTCCTCTCTGTCTCCTGGTTTCTTTTCTATGGCCAGACAGGACACTCAATTTCAAAAGCAGAAGCTACTTTAACCTCCTCTCAAAAGAAGGCTTACGAGACAGTAAAAATTTGATTTGTAGGAAACAGTAGTGTTTAGACAGGAACACCATACAAAGTTTTGTGGCAAGGCAAATAGTATTATTGCCTTGCTCAAATCTATCTCAAATGATCACAGCTATGTTAAAACACAGGCAAAGGAACTTTTAACATGACTAGAGTTCTAAACACACTGTTTTCCTTCCTAACCTAAGTAAATATTTCAACATAAACTGAAATGCTCCCTCTCAGTGATACTGATTTGTCCCCATAATGTAGATGTGGCTGCTATGGCTATTGGAGACCCACACAGAGCTAGTCTTCATGAAACCTAGGCTGATTTTTAGGTTTCCTGGAAGGGGTACGATTGGCAAGAATAGCACAAGTATCATAATACCCATCCGGGTCTGCTCCAATTCTGTATTATTTTCTGTATTATCCAGTATTATCTTCCAGAAGGCATTTCTGAACTCAACTTTCTTCAAAATAAAATGATTTCAGGCAGAAATATCTCTGTGAACATGATTACACTTATTATTATGACTATATCTTTATCTTGCTTAGTGAGTTTACAGACTGTTTATTTTCTCTGTACAAACTGCTACTGAGCAACACCATGGCATAAGTTTTGTTTTCACATTTTTACAGTATCTCCTGGGAATTCTAGCATCTCTGCAAATTAACAGTATCCATTTCTAAAATGCAACCAATAATTAGTACAACTTTCATACATACTATGAATGATGTGTAGTTAAATATTATCTTTTACAGATTTTAATTATCTAAAGAGCTGGCTATTTTTAACTACAGCAGAGACTTTGGAATATGCTTAGAGGATTCTTAACAAAACACATGTTCTGAAATGTTTTACTCAGACCCCTTACAAAGACATTCAGTGCATAGTACATGAATTAAAATGTTTGAAAACACGGAAAATCTCATTCAGCTCTTAGTAGACGGCTGCAGACATAGTCTAAACAAGAGTAGCTTACTTGTTCTGACACTAAACAAGTAAAAGCTATATCCCCTTCTTCCCTTTTAAATCATGAGAATCTTGGTCAAAATATATTTTTGATTTTTTTTATTGCTTTTGAATATTGGGGGAAAAAATAAAAACTCTTCTTCACATCTCTCAGCTATTTGGCTGCTGGAACACATTTGTAGCTTAGAACATACTCACAAATGGGTAAATAAATTTACCTGGATGGCTATCTGGCCATTTGGCAAATCCACCAACAAGGCGATCTTGAGTTGAGAGGATGTAATTTCGGTTTTTCTCAAAATTTGTATACTGGAATATGTTCAAGAGCTGAAAAGAAGGAAAAAAGAAGATGTTACAGCAATATACTGAACTTTCATATGGTGTTACAGCAATATACTGAACTTTCATATGGTGTTAGAGTAATATACTGAACTTTCATATGTTTATTTTATAGTGTAATTTAGTACATATTTAAGTATATAACACAGACACTGGTAAATTTCTAGTAATCCAGCAAAATTCCTTATCATGCATTTTAGCAAGCTGAGAGACATCTATGCCCCAGATTCATGCATCTGCATGAAATATACAACTATGCCAAGTAAAAAATAGCCAAGATGGTTAAGATATCAAAACCACTTAAATTAAATCACAGCCTATGGCTTTTCTGTGCATTACCTTCAAAGTTGCTCCGACCCAAAAGGAATAGCAGGTGTCTACAGGTTTGTTGGGTCGCCCGTGGTAGCCATTCTGCTGTCTCATGATGCACCATCTTCTTATTCTGTCCAGTTCTTTTTCTGAAAAAACTTCCTCCAATTTACCCATCAAACACAGTGATGCAATACCACAAAACGTAGAGCCACCTATGAGGAAAGAGTTGTTCATACAATGTTTTAAAATGGCCTGATTTACACCGCAGCCTGCATGATCCCAATTAGAATTGAACTAGGATAATGATGATTGAATCAGCGGATTTCTACAGGAGTAGAGAAGTGCTAATTAACACAAAAAAGTATAACACTTTTCAGCTCAGCACATATATCAAAGGGAAAAAACAAAGAAGCAAACAAAAGACTCTCGCACAAAGATGCCTGAATTCATTTTGTTAAAGCTGGCGGGCCCCTCAGTGCTCCCCCAATTCACACTACAGAGCAGCTCAGGAATGAGCAAACAGTAACGCAGCAGAAGACGGTTCTTCATATGCAACTCATCTAAGGAAAACTAATGGGAAGCCAGCACTCAGGTCGAAACAGAGATGCCAAAGGCAGGCTCAAACACTGCCCTCCAGAGAAGAAAAATATACGGAAAAGCTTTTATTTAAAATGCGATATACTTTTCCCCATATATCACTGGGGGTCATAAGGTTAAAGGATGAAAATTTATAAAGCAAAGTCTGCCAGCTTGCTTCTTCCTGCAGAATCTTACACAAGTCTTTGTTTTTCTTCCCATTACTACCTGGAATTACTGAAAAATTGCTCTGGTTTTGGTTGATGGGACACTGTCCTTCCAGCCATTTTCTTTTATTCTCCCATATTGTGTTCCAATGCTTCTTTTAGGATGACTAGTACTGCTACGTAACAGGACAGATCACTGCTAATGATGTTTTAGTAGGTATCTGATGAGCAGACATGAAGTCAGAGAAATTCAAGACACTGACAATGCTATGAAAAAAGTGGGATTCCCACAGCTGTAACAAACATTAATTACACTTAAAAGGATTTGGAGTTTTGTTTTGTGTCAAGGAAGCCACAAGGTGAATTTGGGAATCAGAAGATGAAGTCACATAGTCTGCACATCATTTTCATAATTCATTAAAATCAACCACACTTACAGCCAATCATTCCATTAGCTGTAACTGCCTAATTACAGTCCAGGAAAGAGCAAGTTGTTGATTCAAGACTGGGGACCCAGGATTCACTGCTGGCCTATCTGGGTGCTAGAAGACATCACGTACTCTAAGATTACTTCTTGCTGTGATGATGAAAGACCTGGCAAATACTGGAATAAAGATACTCATTATCTCTAGCACTGTGGATTAACTTAGTTAACTACTTTTTTAAATATGCAAAGCAATAATTTAAGTGAAAACCACTGCCCAAACTCTAAGAAAAATATATATGGAGTAGCATAGAAGTTCAATATTAATGATGAATGTGACAGCCATTTGACAGATAAGTATCAGTCATATGAGTCAATAATCAGTCTCTTGGGAATTTTCATCTTCATGTTTTCCATCTGTTTGACAAAATTACCTGCAGCTTCAAGATTTGAGCCCCAACTGGGTGCTGTTACCCTAAGGAAATGTTTCTAAGCTTTACTGATAGTTGCTGGAACTGGAAATTATCAAGTGCACTGCACAAGGTGTTCTGCAAGTAAGTTCACCGAGCTGCAGTGGTACATGCAGAAGTGGTACATGCTGCTCTGTTTGCAGGAGATGAGGACCACAGCCAACACCTTTTAGCAAAACATTCGTGAGGTGGGAAAAATGCAGTTGAAAGCATGGAAAAACTAGAACCAAGGGAAGAACACAGGACACGTTCTGAGGCATGTTTTGGATTTGCTCTTCTTCAGTCCACTTCCTTGTAATCGTAAAGGAAGGAAAAACATGACATGCCCTGCATTTCTACAGCTGTTCTCACTTAATCTCAGCCTTTCAATGTTCTTACCATGAGATTCCAGTCCAGCTCCTTGTGCCAGGCCATTGTCATAAGACTGAAGGAAAAAAAAAAAAAAAAAAAGTTAATTTAGACCTAAGTCACTTCTGTTAATATTACCATTTCTCAATTTATTAGCAAAATTATCATCAGACCATCCCACCACGTTAATTTAGTTAAATTTTGAATCTATGCTTCAAAAAAGCTGTAGGCATAAATGGATCTGATAGCAAAATTCACACTGTTTCAATACAGGCAGCTTTAAACATTTTTCTTTACTTAAAGAACATAAGAGTTGATTTTTGCTGTAATATTTGCTAGAAGTCTGGAGCTAGGTAAACATTTGCCAAAGTGAAAACAAGTGATTCAGGTAACCATTAACAAAAATGGAACTTTCCCTTTCTGAAATGGGAAAACGGATATATATTTCCAAACAATACTGAAGTATATAAATGAAATCTGTCTCTAATCCCAAAGCTGGTTAATGTGCAAGAAGGCAAAACCTAAGGTTCTAGTCTTTGAAAAATGGCAAAGCAAAAGAAATGCTTTAGCACGGAGAAAGAACGTGAGGCCTTTAAAACTGGAGATCAGCGCTAGCGTGTGGAGGAGAATGTCAGAAGCAACAACATACTGAGGCATACTATTTGACATGAACTTAAACTGCCCTATAAAATACAGCTGTTGAAGTAGTTACTATTAAAATGCTGAAAAAAAAGGTTTGTTAAGCAAAAGAAAAAGCAGCAGCTTGACTCTGAGAAAGAAAGTGTCTAAAATATTACAGGGAGAGTCTGTTGTAAGCAATCTAAGAGTAAGCGATATTGCAAATGTTGGAATAACAACCTCTCCTCTCCATAAATTCATTAAATCATTTTGCATGGTAGGAAACAAGAGAATAAATTATTTATAAAATGGAAACTGTTTAATTTAGAAGTGTTCACAGACTGCATAAGAGTCAACAGAATTCATTATGACTGGACAAATACCAAACTGTTTAATATAATTCAATGCTTTTTTATTTGGCTTCTCAAGGCAAATTACACAGACCATACCACTTTTGTATTTCAGTTCAAGTACTGTCTGGTTCGTGTTCTGATTAGATAGTCAGAAGGCAAGTTTTATTTTTCACCAGCTATTGACTACGAATATCTCATGTTTTCTTCAAACAATTTAGTAGTTGCGAACAGGACACCTGTTAGCTAAGAGGGCCCTAGGAATTATCAGTGATCTGTCCTAACTAAAGAATGGCTACTGGAGTTAGCAAGTCTTTAGCAAAGGCATGAGGATGATTTTGCAGATTAAAACAAAACGACACCCAATAGAGATATTACGGAAAAAGAGGGAAGAGCAGCAGACAGTGGCTAAGCACATTAAAACTATATCCTCTGTTCTTGAGGTCCTCCTACAAGATTAAGTATGTAGAAGGACTGCACATCTGAAACACAAACTTCAAGCAGCAGTGTGATCTTTTAAAATTTGAAAGCAGTCAATTTTAATTAATCACTAAGAACATCTGAATGTTAAAACAGACAGTGTAAGGTTTCTTTCAACTCCTTGCAGTGCCTTTTAAGAGCACAATCTAAACCTGCTGCCACACTCCTCCGGTCCATTAACTACTAAGCGAGGGCAAGCTGATTAGCAAAGCTGTGCTGGCAAAGCTAATTAACTCTACAATTGGTAATTGTAAGAGGAGGTGGCTTGCTTTTGGTATGGCAAAGTAATTAGTTATGGAGAAAAGCTGGTACGTGTGCATCCCAGGCACTTCACTGCATTGGGATTTACAATTAGCTTCAAATTTTAATCGGCAACAGTTGACCGCTGGCTGACTGCTGCCTGTTTATTCACAGGCAGCAGTTGTTCTTTGGAGACTTGTGTGTATTAAAGAACCTGGAGTATATCTTTTCTTGCCTTTTGCTGAAAAGGCCCAAGGAATTCCATGCAAAAGCAGCTCCAGGTTATCGAAGTGTGAAAACTTCATAATTAAATACTATCCTCAGGAAATGTGCAAATCCAGTTGGACACAATCTTCACACTCCAAACCCTCTCCGTGAAAGTTTCACAACCAGCATCATTACCATCAGACTGACATACTTGCATGTGCTGAACACTCTGCACTGTACTAGAAAAACCAGGTGTCTTAATTCAAATCATTGCAACACCTCTACCTAAAAAAAGACTTGTGGCAAAACAATATATGTTCGCAAAAAAAAAAAAAAAATAGAAAAAGGAAAGCTATTTAGAGTCTATATTTGCCAAGGTCATACTAAATTTTAGTGTCTGTTAATTTTTAATTAGTGATACACTTGACTTCCAAATATGAAAAGCAAATGAGAACAAGGCTTATACGCATAAGAACTAAGTGATCAGAATTTACCGATTCCACTGGCCAAAAAAACAGCCAGTATTTTAAAATACTTTTTAGTCACTGGATATTAGAACACCATCACCATTCTGCTCTAAGGACACAATCACTCTTCATACACTTAATACCAGAGTAATTTCAACACAACTATGTTCTAATCTTCCTCCATTTTTTATGTGATGAACTACAAAAACCTTCACTATTTCATTTTCAGCAAAGTTAAATGTGAGATTTAGATAAGGCATTGCTAAAGAGAATATATTACAAAGAATACACCAGAAATTCAGAAGCCTATTACAAAGATCATATTTACTAACCAGACATATTACTTTCCATTCAAATTATTTGCAATTCATATGTACGTTGATCTGCATAGCTGAAAAAAGGTTGTAATCTATGAATTGTGCAGAGATATTTAAAGTGAGCTCCATGTGCAACCGATGACATAAAAGGGTAAAATAAAACCACATCTTTCTGTTCCAGCACCTTTCTACTGAACAATGCAATCTGTTTTGATTTACAATTAATGGCTGTATCAGAAAAAGGCCACAATAGCCACAATAGCAAAGCAGGAACACACATTTGCAAGGAAATCTACAACACTGATTGTATGATCACACAAGCAAAAACAAATTAAAAAGGCATGCATAAGTTTTACTTTGAAATATAAAATACTCCTGTTTCAGCACTGTCTACAAAATCTTAAGCAGTCTTAAGGTTAACATTCATGGATGCCCCAGTTCATTGAACAGAACCATTATGTGTACTACATTTTTTTAAGAAATACACAGCAGCTCTCCGCTCATATGATAGATAACTGAACTGAAAAGCAATTTGAAGGAGGTCATTAGCAGGAAAGGAAGCAAGTGAGAGGAGAGAACGACCACCGGAGTGAAACAGTTTTCACAGAAGGCTACCCTACCCCTGATACCTCCCTGCACACACCTTCCAGTCGGTGGTTGGGGCCAGGCAGTGTGCAAAGACTGCCCCTATCTGCTCCGTGGTGTTTTGCAGACCCCTCAGCATGTGGTTGATCTTCCCAGGGCCATCAAACCCAGGCACCGCCGCTGCCTCGCGCACACCATCTCTGCTGTGCATCTCAGATGCACCAGCACAAGCACGGGAGCCCTGCTGAACTCGCACAGAGTCTCACAGGGTCTCATCAACCGCGGAGCCTTCAGCAAGCCTGGGCAAGGACATTAATAGCCCTTGCTACACACTGCTTCTCATAAGGGGCCTGTTGCCTATAGCTCAATGCCTAACAATCTTTGGCATCCTCTCTCAGCCATCCAGAAGCAGCACCAGCCTCAGTGATAGACTCATCCCATGCCCAAACCACAGCCTGACTTCATCACTGAACTAAAGCATTAACCTCTGCCTTCCCATGAGGTCTTTGTTTAGGCTTCACTTATTAGGCTGTTTAGGCTTCACTTATTAAAAAAGGCAAAAGGCACGCATGCCAATTCTAGCAGGAGCGCAGCAACTGGAAATGGCAGGTTCCAAAGCTCTACAAGCAAACCACAAATTCAATTCAGGTCACGGCAGACAGTAGTTCTGCAGTACAACTTCAAACTTGCTCCAAACTTGCAAAAAATGTCTACGTGCCTGCCTTACTGGTGCTCTCATATGATGCTTTCTGGTCTTCCTCCTGAAAGAGAGAGTTGTTTTCTGCTCACCTAATCTTTTCAGTGCCACTTATTACTTTAGCGAACTCCATCATACTCCATATCATCATCTCATTTCCAGAATGAAGAGTCCTGGTATTAAAAAAGCTCCCTTTACCTTCTTACCTCTGACCATTCAACTCAACTTTCTTCGCACTTGTCCCAGTTTCATTGTATCATTTCTGCACTGCACTCGGGTGCAGAAAATGCGAACTCAGTGTTGATGTGAAGTGCACAAGACCCCTGTGAGGGTTTCATGCTTTCCTTTTGCTCTCTACTTTAACAGTTGGGTTTCCTTTTGTTAAGCTAGCTGATTAAAGGCTAATCGTGGTAAACAAAGGCCCAGGGAGGATCAGAGGAGCAATGTGGGAGCAGGAACGCCCAGACTCCATCAGTGCCAAGGGAGGGAGCGTCAGTCGCTCCTCGCACCATCACAGGAGTCGGGACAAGGAGCCAGCAGGGACACGCAGGCCGACAAAGGGGGGAAAGGGAATTCCAGAATTCTTAGCTTACTATTAGCTTACTAGAGGCAACAGTAAGCTTATTACTCTTAGCTCTTAATAGTTAGCTATTATCTCTACTCATATTAAGCCACTGCAGTTTTCAAACTTACTCTGACAATCATTTGCATTAATCTTTGAAAATGAAACTCATATAATTAACAAATGCAGTATTTTACAAACACATTTATTCATTAACTAAAATACCAAAAGTGTGCTGGATATACTTTTAGTAGGTACAGCATCACTTTCACATTTAAACCAATTCGCTAAGTAAGCTGAATAAAATTACTGCACAAACTCAATTACTGAATTTCAGCATTTGTACATAACCTTCAAAGCCAGAAATCTTTGAAAGTTTCACCTTATGTCTTTTTAAGTTTTTGTAGTCTAACACCAGTTCTTTACCTTCTCTGAATCTGCACCTCCCATCACAGGAATAAATTGGTTAGGTATGTGCTCTCTTTAGGCTTACTATATACTCAAGCTCAAATAAAAAAAAAACATTTGGCTCTGTCAAAAAACCAAAGTAGTGTGCACACAAAAAGAAATACCTACACTAACATTTTTTTTAAATTGGAAATACCTAATAAATATTTAATGAACTGCATATGCTGACCACTTATTAAGTTTGAACTGATCTCAATAATTACTTTCCTCTTGATTCTGTAAACCATTTAAAATGCAGCACTACAGCTAATTTGAAGATTTATTAATGCAAGGTTTTATTTAGGCATTTTTTAAATTTTAAGAATTTCAAGTTTCTGTTTAAAATATGGCTTTCAATTTTAAACTGAGTTTTAAATAAGAAAGATCAGATTTAACTAAACCTTCAGTGAACCTACAACAGAACTACGGTTATGTTATTAGTGCACACATTGCACTGAAAATATAAATGGAAAAATGTACTTTTCATATTCAACTTACTGAAACAGGAATAGGAAGCAAAAAAAACAAAAAACATATTTGAATTTGGATGGATGGTGACAGTGAAGAAATAAAGCCGTTACATTTCAGATGTTTTAAGGAACAGCTCTCTGATAATAACTCACCATGCTTCTTCTGATGTAGTCTATTGCTTTCTTCATATCCATGCCTGACCAGTTATCGAGCATGTAGCAGATGCAGGAAGCGCAGTACACGAATCTCATATCGTTCTCACTTCCTTCCAGCACAGCACAGAAACTGAAAGAAAGGTTATTCTCATTATATTTTGCACTAGAAAATGCAAAGAATGTTTTAGAAATTATCTTTTTATTTCAAAATAAGTTACTCTAGTTACAGCATTCAAAGAAGCGGCAATGTAACTCAGTTCTGCAAAATATTTTCTTTTCAAAACATGTGATCCCAACCAAGACAAGCAAAATTAATAGAACTACTAATATTTAAAGGTTTGGGTACCCTTTCTTTCTGGCAATGGTCTGTATTTATCCGAAGATGCTGATGTGTGTATTCATTCACCAATCATTACATATGCTGAAGTATGAGTTAGTATTATAATCTACTACTCTTAGGCAAATTCATTGCTGCTCTAGAAGTCTTCATAACTCATTCTGCTTTTCTAACTCACTTCATGACCAGGTTTCCATATATTTATAAATATAACTATTATTACCATTTCTAATTTAAAATTAAAAAAAAAAAAAAAATACTTGAAATACTCGCAATCCTATTTTTGGCTTCTAATAGTTGAATTTCTTCCAAACTCTGAGAACATTCTAAAATTGTTCTATCTAGATTAGATATGAACTTGCCTTCTTTAAGAGATCCCTAAAAAGAAAAGTGATGTTATGATTTGCTTCCTGGCAAGCCTCCACAGGGTTCATAGAGCTAGATAAGAGTTTACTTGCAAAAAGCTAGCACAACAGAATATTTTCAGGAGTCCTCCTGTCAGACCTCTATACCAGAAGGATCTCTACTCCATTGCTCTTTGAATATGGCAAAGGATATTAAGGGGAACCAGGACACTTCTTTAGATGTCCCAGTAATGCAGTTTACAGCTTCATCCCATCCTTTGGCAACGACGGACCAGTATGTTATTCAGGCACTTCAGAGAACATCAAGCCAAGATAAGACAAAAATGAGCACAAGCGCATTTATTCATAATTTTTAAAGGGACAATATAATTAAGATTTTTTCCTCTTGGATAATAGAAGACATGGATAACGAAATGAAAACTAAGCATAGCATACTTATGCTATGGTCATACTAGGGAAGTTTTCCGTTCCCTTACTCAACTTACTGACTCTCCCCACCGCGGATGTGCAAGATGTCAGGCAGTAAAAGCTCTTCTCACAGGTATCAAGCACTCATGCCCAAGCAGCAATCCTATCCCAGAAAAACTCAAGGTGTCGTCCCCTCCCTTTGCTGATAGCTGGCACGCTTCAGCATCTTACATTTAACCCTATTCTTTAAGCAGCCTGTACATTAAAACCACACATGATGCACACGATGCTGTTCTGCACGTTTGCAGGTAGTTTGTTATTGCAAATGGACTCGGTGGCAAGTCATCACTTTGAGATGCTAGTGCATCTGCCACAACTCTTCCTCACCGCCCACTCTCGGATATACTGCAGCAACACAAAATGCTCAGGCAGCAACAGAAGGGAGGTGGCAGCAGCACTGACACCCCCATGTCCTTGTAGACACATCCAAACCAGGGCACACCTACAAACATCCTAACACAAATCTGTACACACGCATCACAACTTAGCCCATTAACATCATTCTGTGGCTGTACATGAGAGAAAATTGTAGAGCATGCTACCAGTGACTTCCACTTAGAATATTCTCAAGGTCATAGTTTTTGTTTTAAATGTAACATTGCATTTTGAACAAAGTATTCTATTAAAACAAAAGAAATGCCTGTCAAAAAAACGCTTTCAATTTACTAGCTTTCACAGCTAGTAAATGCAGAGAGAGAGAGAGAGAGAGAGAGTGCAATTTAATTATGTGGTGAAAAGAATTCCTTCAGGAATAACATTTCCATAATTATGCATTTTTAACATATTATTTTCAAAATCAATATCCAATAAACTCTTAACTACACAGACAGGTCACGTGACCTACCAGCAGTTCCATTAACTACCAGCTCCAGCCTACATTAAAATCAAACAGGAATTGACTAAAGAGAAAATGTGTCATTTTTAAAAATAGGCATGCAAAAGGGATGAAAGACATCATGAAGCTTAGCATTATTATATTTCTGCTGTAGGCTGTACATAGGCTAATTCATCCTGCCGTATTAGTACTCTGTCTCAAAACTAAAGCTCACCCTCCCATAAAGCAAAGCAAACATCATTTTAATAGCGCTCCTGGGCTTTGCCAAACCAGACTACAGGAACAGAGAGAATTCCACTTATTTGAAAGATGCAACAACAACAAAATTACCCCCAAGGCCTATTCCAACAGTATGTATCCATAGCTGTAAGCAAATAAACACTGCACCGTAAGAAAGCAAATCTGGAGACAAGGTGCTGTTTGGCACCTGCAAAATGGCGCATGTTCTGTGGCTGATCTCCACCAAAAGGTTTTCAAATAGAAAGAAAACAGCACCCCACTATTTTCAAAAAACATGTGCACTATGTTTCATTCCACGCTTAGGTTTTCCATTAATCTTTCAGAAGGATGTAAAATATAAAATATAATTTACCTTCCATCCTCCAGCTGCAGAGCTCTCAGTCCTTCCAATAAGGCATCTTTATTTACTCGACTTAAATCATCTCCAAGAATAACCAGACAAGAGAGACCAGTGTAAGTCATTGCTATATGCCCACTGTCATAGGGGTGAGATGTACCAGGACCCTAAAGAAAAAAAAAAGAATATCATAAGACTTTATATCACAGTCAAATACCCATTAAAAAAACAATTAAGTTATGCAGTTGAGAGTTAAGCAAAGTTCATTTCTCTCCACAAATTATGGTTAAACTGAAGGCACTTCATTACACTTCCCACAATGAAACCAACTTACTGCGCAGTTCTGATACCCTTGTAACCAGCAAGTTTTGGAACAAGGCTGTACCAACACTGATATTCATGCAAGAGCTAGCCAATAAAAAAGAAAAAAGAAAAGAAGTCGGATGTGCTCAACTGTATCTAAGCTTATGCTGACACACTCCTCGTGGGCTTTAGCTTCCTGGCAGCAGGATGAGGTTTCTGCTAGGCAGCTAGACCTCTAGAGGTTCCTTCTGCAAAGACTTCAGAACCTAATTATCCACAAGTACAAAAGCATGAGAGAGATTATTAGTAATCTCTCTGTCCACTGAAGGGAAAGCAAATTAACCCCTCATCCACTTTCAGCTCTATTAAAAAACAATGATCAGGGCTTACACAGAGTATTTATGTTAGAAAAGTCAAGTCACCAGGGAAGCTAAACGGGAGTTAATGCTGACTAGTTGCATGGTGCAATCATGAGATGGGGAGATGATGGGTTATGTTCTGAATGTATTTTGTTGGTGCCATTTTACAGGTATGCCCTGGACACTACCACCACATGTAACAAGATCACTCTGGTAAACCTGGAGGACCTGAAAGTGTTGGGGTTTTTTTTTTGATAGAAGAGGTAAATTCTGGACCGTGCAGCAGAGACAAATGAGTTTCTGGGACTCATTTTACTAGGATTATGCTAACTGCTATTTTTACTTTGCAATTCATAAGAAAAAATGCAAAAAGCAGTATAAAAATAAGTTAAGATGTAATGCTACTGGTATATGCCATTTTCCCAGCCACAGAGCTTTATTTCAGTAAGAAGCCGGGGAGCAGCGGGCACTATGCAGCAAGGAGCCCCTTCCATCCCGCAGGGAGCCGCGTCCCGGGCCCAGATCAGAGGGAAGCGGAGGAGGTGCCTCCAGTGGACGCTGGGCGCACACTGGAAGGGAGAGCTGGGTCTGCAAATCGATGTTAATTGCAAACCAGCGTGCTGTTCACACGCTCGCAGGGCTATTATTAAGTCCCTCTCCAAATCACTATTGGCATCAGGAATAATGGAACAGTAATAGCTAGAGTGAAACCGTTCCACTTTAACTTTGAAAACATTTTTTTTCCAGAGGAAGATTATATTTACTAAGCAAATCAGATTTACTCTAAGAATATGCAAACTTGACTTTTAAAAAACAATGATTATAGAAATCTTATGCAAATGTCTTAACTGCCTCAAACATGCTTGGATATTCATGAAATTTTCTAAAGCATCTGTAATTCTCAAGAAATCTCCTTTAACTGGCTATTTTTCAGAGAGTTTCAACATAAAGTTCAAAATTTCTGCTTCACTTTTTTTTCTTTTAATTGTACTTCTTGTATACACATATCAATCCACACCGCCTGTGAGGTTTTGGTGGCCTACAAATACATTAAAATAACTGGATCTTTACTTTTAGTGAATACTGATATGTCTATTGCACTACCACTTGCTGCAGTAAATGCAGTTCACATAAAGTGCATTGCAAGTACGTTTAACCCATGCTGATGGAACAAGATCCTTGCTCCCCAAGAAAACAAATAAAAAAATACAGTACCCATCACTGGTATAGCTAGCCAGTGCACACATTTCATCTTTTCCATCATACGTGTCAGCAGCAGAGGTGACAGACTGTTATCCCAAATACAGGATTTCAGCAACCCCAGGGGCGTAAAAAATTTGCAAGTTGGGTAGTTTCAGCAAACAGCACAAATTGCACCTTCCTGGTGCAGAAATGAGTGTTGGCTGCACAGAAGTTCACCAGGTTCATGTCCAATCACCTGTGCAATCTTCTGCTTCCATCCTCAAACACCACCGCACAGTTAGGTGCATGCAACACAGCAGGGACTATGAGCACACAAATTAAACAGTGATCCCCAAACACGTCACTATAAAGGGAAAAGGTAACAAGTCTCAGGTTTGGTAAGGTATCTGTTAGCACTTCCAAAATTTGTGTGGATAGGAGGAAGCCTTTCATGATATGCATTGCTAGCCTATGGCCCCATCACATATTCTTTAGTATTGGGCTAGATAATGCTTTTAGTATTCAAAATATTTTTCAGAACTATCTAACAAGATTCTTTTCATTTATCAAAGCACAGAAAAAATGTTCGTATGCATCTGAATGACTTTTTTTCCCCTTTAAACAAACCACTAAATTTCAAACCTACAAAGATGAACCCTTCCTAGTAGCTCCAACCACTGCCTCTGGCATAGGCCTTGCAGTTCTATCTCCCTCTTCATCCCTTCCATCCGTCCACCAAATAACAACCAAAAAAAAGCCAAAACTCCACCAACCAAACCCAAAATCGAACTCCAAACCAACCAAAAAAGCCAAGATCACCAAACCCCGAACAAAATGTCCCCTTAAGGTACACCTAGACATAAGCTATATTCAAACGGAAAAATTCTACCTTTGCACCTTTGATACCACAGAGGCGAGTGTTCAAGGTAAGATTAATGCTGGGTAATGAAATGCAATCTTTGCCACATATAATGATGCTTCATAGTACAAACGCTATGCTTTTCTCTCTAAATGGAGATCAAATGAAAGACAAACAGTTGAGCTACAAGACTCCTGACTTTTAAGTTGAATATCAAGGATATTTAAACATTACGTCTATTTAAAGGCAAAACCTGTTGTTAAATTGCTTCTGCTACGTAGGACAAAGTAATTCAGACTCTGAGCAAAAGTCCTCTTTGATTTTATCAAAGACACCATATTCAAAGCAACTGATTTTTAATGGACACCTTCAGGCTTGGTTAAAAGAAACCTTTTCTTAAGTTATATGCTATGAATAAAGCCTGCTTTCAGCTAAATTGCACTCTTTCTGCTTCACAGGCACTGCAGACCAAAAGCGCAGCAGCGACAACTAATCAGACCGTCAGGCCAGGCACAGAGAAGTCCTTGCTGACACCATGTGAGGTGGCGAGAGCCCTTCACGGGCCACAGAGGCTCCGTCCAAACGGGGATATTTGAGGAACGAGAGCAGTTCCTTCTGGAAGGCGGTGGTGACGGGCGCGCGGCTGCACCCGCAGCCCCTGCTCCTGCCAGCGGCGCCTGCTGCCAGCCCCACGCTCCGGGCACTGGCACGTGGCGGGGATGAGGGTAACCAGTGCTGTGCTAGCGAGAACTGAAACACTGGTGCCAATGCACCCCCGAGCCCCAGGCGCCGGGACACCGCCAGCTCCCACGCACCACTAGCGATGACTGCTGCTTCGGACACGAGGAGACCAGGATATCTCGGCTTTGAACAGTGGAGCCAAACAGTCCCCATAGTTCTGCATGAGAACCCATAACAGTAACTACAGTCTGAGCCTCCCTAAAATTCCTTAACTCTAAGGAGGCGTAAGTTCTCAAAACACTAAAATGTGCGGCCAAACACATCGCTGCGCAGAGCCAGATTTTCAAAAAGCTGTTTTCTCACCCGCATCTGAGTTACAAACATGGATTGTGTTGTACTGAGAACACAAAACAGGTTTTCATTTTTCTGAGCAAAAACATATGTTACTTGCTGCATTCTTTCTAAGAAAGTACGAGGCACTGGCTTTCAATTAAGCCTCTAAAAACTGCTTTGCAACAGTTAAAAAGATTCAGAAGACCTATTCCTATCTGAAACAGTAAGGACACACTGAATCCCACATTTCTAAAGTCAGTTTAAACTCTAGTAAGATTAAACCTTAGACACCATGGAACCTGTGGTAATTTCTAAAAGCAGTAGTTTTCGGATTTGAAAGCACACTGATAAAAGCAGCACTCAGCCTTCACTTACAGTTAAGTCTATCAACCCTTGTTAAGCCTGTGAGGAGTAGTCAAGGTGATCTTTTTTTGCAACTTTTTTGCTACCATCCCAAAGATCTGCACAGGCACCACAGAAAGTACCGAAAGGATGACAGTTGTAAGGACAAGAGAACAAGGGAAATAGTCGGGCAACTGCAGAAGATTTGGGAGGGTCTAACATATGTTCCCTGCTCTGCCCTTCTTTTTCCCCTATTACTTCCAAGCATCCCTAGTGACAGAAGAGACTTGGCCAGCTCCAGTATGGCATTTTCTCACAATCAAAGAATGCAATCACTGTAGCGGCATGGAACAAGTAACTGCCAAGGCAAATCCACAAAGCTTACAGGCACTTTTTTAAAGATACAAAATTAATTGACCATCTCTAAATCATGATTAAAAACAAAATAAAGCAAACAAAAACAAAATCCACAGGACATTAAACATAACCAAAAGTCATTAAAAGTAGATTTCTAAATTCCTCCCTCCAAGTCATTTCCAAATATTTTAAGGCAGCAGCTCTGGCAATATTTAAACCTTTGTGTGTCCATAAAGCAAAGCAGATCCGATCCCTTTAACGTAGAAACAATAAAAAGATATTATGATGCTTGAACAAAAATTACATCCACTTATGAACAGTTTTTCCAGATACAACAACCTTGTAAGTAATTTCCACTGGTGAAATGACTTTGTCCCTTGCACAGTTTGGATAATAGGTTATGAGCCACTGATGGGCTGCCACATACTTTCTGAAAAGCAAGCATTTATATTTGAAACACGTAACACTGGAACATGAGTGTTGAATTAAAATACCAGGAAGTGCAGTCAAGTTATAATGGCACTTTTCAGTTCCTTTAGATTATTCTTCACCAAAGGGCTCTATAAAAATCTCAGTATTTTATGCAAAGATCTTTCTTCAAGCTTTATGCAAAGATGAAAGTTGCTAAAAAGTGTAGGCCAAGAGCATATACTGATTTAATGTACAACATTGCTCAGCACTGACCCAGACCTTTGAACAAATCTGGCTGAGACATTTTTACTACCTTCCTTTGGTAACGTTGTGTGCTTATTCATCTTACACTGCAGTTATAGAACAATAATAGCATTGAACTCAACTTCTTTAGGTGATTATCATCAAAAAGACGACTACTAGCTTCCTTCCACGTAACACCCATCTTTATTTTTTTTTAATGGCTATACTGAAATAATGGCATGCTACTTTGCATGTAAGCTTTATTTTTAATAAAGCATTCAAATAAGTCGCCAGTAGAGATTCCAAATATTTTCAGGCTTTGTTTGAGGTGAACATTTTCCTTCTTTCCCTCAAGCTCAGTGGGGGGTAGGACTTCCACTGAGGTTAATTCCAATTAAAAGAGATGATTAATTCATCTCAGTACTACAACTGGTGCTCACTGCAGACACCATCTGTAGTGTAAAAAAGGATAAATGCCAAAGGAAACTAAGAGACTGATTACCTTCACAGTCACAAATTTCTGCAGCACCTGGTGTACAGATGTAAGCACTCCTCTTCACAATTTTTTTTCCATACTTATAAACTATGAATATTATTGTTATGAATACATGGTTGACTTGCTACACAAAACAGAACAGTAAGTGGTTGTAACTCTACTGAAGATTAAAATTTCCACAAGATACTTGGAAACCTATGGCTGTGCTGTTAAAGTAAGTAAGACTGAGGTCAAAACAGGCTGCTGACTATCCTCATACACAAGCCAGTTCAAGCACTTTTAGATTCAACTACAGTCATAATCATATCAGATGGATATGGTTATGGTTTCAGTTTTATATCCCGCTATTAATTAATACATATGTAAAACCCTACTGCCTCTAGAAATTAAATACTTGCAGAAAGATGTTTCATCTGTGCTTCATAGCGAGGTGGTCAATCTTTTCATTCCCAAACACACCACGAAAGTTCGGTAACCTTTTTTCACAATCCCTCTTGCATGCTGTCCTGTTTCTTCCAGCCATGTCAGACCTTCTGCATCATTAGCAGTCTTTGCTCACCTCATTTCTTCCCAGGACATTACGGACATCCTCTTTTTCTGTGCAGACTGCAACTCTCCTGAACCTCAGCTGCATGCCTGAAAAGCATCCTCACTTACTGCTTTCCAGTAGAGAGGAGCTTTGCCAATGTTTGAGCGAATACGAAATCCAGCCAAGCACCCCTTGCTTCATTACGTGTCAGAGGAATACTGGAGCACAGCATGCCCTCCACCTCCTCACACACAAAAAAATCTGCCCTTCTCTTCCAGAGACAGTTCTTGAGCTGGGGAAGCTTCCTCTCCCCAGTCACAGATCAGAGCAGGGGAGAGTGCACTAGTCACAATCTGCCCATCCCTTCTTTCACTGACCCCTATACACAGAAGCAGGACCATTTTAAGAGCCCATACTACAAAAGTTCTTTGAGCATCTCAGTACCAACAACCAAAAACCCTGCCTCCCATGTTTTCCACAGCCCTACAGTTAATACAACAAAGACAGAGTATCATTTACTGCCTGACAGGTCTTCATTACACGCAACTAACCTTGGATGGGTTGAATGGCATCCCTAAATATGAAGAGCCTCTGAATCCACAGCGATCCAAGTTTGATTCTAAAGAAAGAAAAAAGATAAAGTCAGCCAATTTACTTTGCTGAAACATTCATTATAAGCTGCAATTCTCTAGCCGAGATCAAGACCTCTTAGTTCAGCACCACACACAGTAAAATAAGAGCTTGCACGTACATCCCTTTCAGTACGTTCCCTACCTCAGATTGTTATCGTTCTGAATAGGAAAAAAAAAATCAAACCAACTGGGTCCTGGTGTAATGACAAAGCAAGAGATTATTTTATTTGGTGGAAATAGGGTGCTCATATCAGCATAGAACTTATCCCTGTCCTTTAAAAAAAAGAAAAAAAAAAGAGAGGAGGATTAAAAAAGAGAGAAAGATATTTCCCTGAGAAAATGCTTAGTATTAACAAATTCTCTGCCTCTCTACATTTCTGCCTAGTAATAATACTGTTTGTTCCTAAGCAGAAGTTTTAGGATAGTCTGCAACTTGTACAAGGATAAACAAACTATCTGGTGTTTCAAGCCAATACCTGATTTAATGTGACACTGTCGGAATGAAATAGTTAATATAACATTTTTAATGGAACCACTCTCCTCTCTCACTAAAAACAGCTACAATAACATCAGACATTTCTTCAGACATTCAGGTGTATTTTTTTAATGTGTCACAATATCTGAGTGTACTGCATCCTCTATGCATTTGAGGAGTGTGCATTCTGACTAGCACTAAATTTAAGTTTTGCACTGCAAAAGCTCAACTGCTTCACTCCCCAACTGTCAAAGGTAGAAGAACCCTAATGCACTTATAGGCAGCATCCAATTTAGACCCTTGCATCAACCTATATACTTCGAAACTTGTAAGTGCACAAGATCTTGTAACAGACAAGCCTTTGGATCTAACCTCCACTAACCTCCAGAACTCTCATTTAAAGGAAAACAAGCAAATAAAAAAAACCCCAATACTTCACTTTTATCCCGAAAAAAAAAAAAATGACACTAAAGGCATAAGAAGGCCAATGGGATCCTGGCTGCATCAGGAGGATGTTGGCAGCAGGTGGAGGGAGGGGATCCTGCCCCTCTGCTCGGCTCTGGGGAGGCCGCACCTGGAGTATTGGGGGCAGTTCTGGGCTCCCCTGGACATGAGGGACGTGGAGCTTCTCGAGAGGGTCCAGTAGAGAGCAACCAAGATGATTAAGGGACTGGAGCATCTCTTGTACAAGGAGAGACTGAGTGAGTTGGGCCTGTTCAGTGGGGAGAAGAGAGGGCTGAGAGGGGCTATGATTAACATGTGTAAGTTCATGAAGGGGGAATGTAGGGAGGAAGGGGTCAAGCTCTTCTCAGTGGTGGCCAGTGACAGGACAAGGGGCAGTGGGTATAAGTTCAAACATCGGCAGTTCCATCTCCACGTGAGGAAGAACTTCTTTCCTGTGAGGGTGCCAGAGCCCTGGCACAGGCTGCCCAGGGAGGCTGTGGAGTCTCCTTCTCTGGAGATCTTCCAAACCCGCCTGGATGCCGCCCTGTGCCCCGTGCTCTGGGTGTCCCTGCTGGAGCAGGAAGGTTGGACTAGGTGATCTCCAGAGGTCCCTTCCAACCTTAACCATTCTGTGATGCTGTGATTCTGTGTAACGAAGGCCAGTTTAGCATATACTAGAAGCTGGTATCATATAGCAACAAGAAAAGTATTTTTATTTGTAGATTAAAAAAAATATTTTTTGTTGTAACTATTCTGCTGTAACTTAAATCTTTACAGCAAAGAAAGTTTGCCTAGTAATTGCTGGAGTCAAAGACCCTGCTTTCTGTGTTCCAACAGATTCTGGAAAGCACAATAAAGATCAGGTTCAAGTGGTTCCTGAAGACTCTGTAAAAAAGCTTCATAAATTAAAACATGTTAAATATTAATGAATCAGTAAACAAAAAGGAAAATTAGTATTTCTACTAATTTTCCTGACACTGTGAAAAAGTGACATTTTTAGGAAAAAAAAGTGTCGATCAGTTTACATAAGCTACAAAATACATCTCAAAAAGGCACAAATGTGGAAATTCTCCATCCAGAGGATGTCTACCAGTGCACAGCTACCGATGTATAATTTCCAAAGAGACGGGAAAGTGTTTCTTCTCTGTATAAAACAGCATCGTTAATGCCCATGTAGATGTTTCCTAGAGTTTCAGAACAAGTGAATTGCCAGCTGCAAGCTGCAGTTCTTAGCTTTTAAAAATAGATGTGGAGCTGGTAAAGGAAGCGGCAAGCAGGAAGTGAAAACAGCTCATTTTGAGCTGTACCACTCTGACACACTGACATCATGTCTCCTCTTTTTTCTTTTTTAAACTTCCTATAAGTGCTAGCCTAACCCTAAAAGGCAAACATTTTTTTTAATGAAAAAGCCTGTCTGTCCTCACTTGCCGTGACTTTGTTTTTAGTACTGTATTGATGGCACTTGTGCTTACCTCCTGCACGAGCTTTAGCAGTGCCAAACACTCGCCTTCTTTGCTGAACTGCAAACAGCCACTGAGGAGCTGATATATGATCAAAATTCAAGCAAATTCCAGAAACATACCCTAATTAAAATGATAATAACCAGAACTAATGGCCCATGCAAATAACTTGCTGAAGTGCTGACTTCAGTCCCTGCAGTCAGCTGAAGCACCAAGCACAATACTGCAGTTGGGGGATGGCACCACCTAGTGCTCGCTTCCAGTTAAGCATATCAAACACTTTCTGAATGACCCCTAAACAGCAGTAAGTAATTAAAGTTTTATCAATCACCTTATGG
Source organism: Nothoprocta perdicaria (assembly GCF_003342845.1). NCBI lineage: Eukaryota > Metazoa > Chordata > Aves > Tinamiformes > Tinamidae > Nothoprocta > Nothoprocta perdicaria. The sequence goes on along the minus strand of NW_020456221.1, from coordinate 1,618,298 downwards.
CGTTTTCAAAGAACACCTGGAAAAACACTGACATATTTGACAACAGAATTAAATACATTTCATCTGTTTCCTAAAGGAAAAGGCTCTACATTTATATTTGAGAAAGGAAGGCTTTCCCTGGGTAGAGGAAGAGGGGGTCAGAGAGCATCTAGGGAGACTCAACACCCACAAATCCATTGGCCCTGATGGGATGCACCCCAGAGTGTTGTGGGAACTGGCAMATGTCCTAGCCGAGCCGCTCACCATCATCTTCGGAAGGTCCTGGAGAATGGGGGAGGTGCCGGAGGACTGGAAGAAAGCCAACATCACTCCGGTCTTCAAAAAAGGCAAGAAGGAGGACCCGAGTAACTACAGGTGAGCCTCACCTCCATCCCTGGGAAAGTGATGGAGCAGCTCATCCTGGCTGCTCTCTCCAGACACATGGAGCAGAAGAAGGTGCTCAGGAGTAGCCAGCATGGATTCACCAAGGGGAAATCCTGCTTGACTAACCTGATCACCTTCTACGAAGGAATATCTAGCTGGATAGATGAGGGCAGAGCGGTGGATGTGGTCTATCTGGACTTGAGCAAGGCTTTTGACACTGTCCCTCACAGCATCCTCCTGGGCAAGCTCCAAAGGTGTGGGATAGATGAGTGGACGGGGAGGTGGATTAGGAATTGGCTCGATGGCAGGGTGCAGAGAGTGGTTGTCAATGGTGCGGAGTCCAGCTGGAGGCCTGTACTTAGTGGTGTCCCCCAGGGGTCAGTTCTCGGTCCGGTCCTGTTCAACTTATTCATTAACGACCTGGATGAAGGGCTGGAGTGCTCCCTCAGCAAGTTTGCCAACGATACCAAACTGGGAGGAGTAGCTGATAGCCCTGAGGGCTGTGCTGCCATCCAGAGGGACGTGGACAGACTGGAGGACTGGGCGGCGAGAAACCTCATGAGGTTCAACAGGGGCAAGTGCAGGGTCCTGCACCTGGGGAGGAATAACCCTGGACACCAGTACAGATTAGGGGTGGACCTGCTGGAGAGCAGTCCCGCAGAGAGGGACCTGGGTGTCATGGTGGACGACAAGTTGACCATGAGGCAGCAGTGTGCCCTGGTGGCCAAGAAGGCCAACGGGATCCTGGGGTGCATTAAGAAGAGCGTCTCCAGCAGGTCGAGGGGGTGATCATCCCCCTCTACTCAGCCCTGGTGAGGCCACATCTGGAGTACTGCGTCCAGTTCTGGGCTCCCCAGTACAAGAGGGATGTGGAGCTGCTGGAGAGAGTCCAGCACAGGGCTACGAGGATGATCAGGGGCCTGGAACATCTGCCCTATGAGCAAAGGCTGAGGGAGCTGGGCCTGTTCAGCCTGGAGAAGAGAAGGCTGAGGGGGGACCTGATCAGCGTGTATAAATACCTCAAGGGAGGCAGTGAGGAGGAGGGGGGCGGCCTCTTTTCAGTGGTGGCCAGCGATAGGACTAGAGGAAATGGCTTCAAACTGAAGCATCGGAAGTTCCACAGGAACTTAAGGAAGCATTTCTTCACTGTGAGGGTGACAAAGCGCTGGAACAGGCTGCCCAGAGAGCTTGTGGAGTCTCCTTCTTTGGAGATCTTTAAAACCTACTTGGATGCAGCCCTGTGCCACATGCTCTGGGTGACCCTGCGTGAGCAGGGGGGTTGGACTCGATGACCTCTGAGGTCCCTTCCAACCTTCGGCATTCTATGATTCTATGATTCGATATCAGACATTAAGACTTTACATGAGGAAAGCCATAGTAGCTACATGAAGCCCAGACATTCCTTGGCCTTTGTAACTCAGCTTGATGTGAGGACCATAGGAGGTTTATCTGAGCATCTTTTTCTTTACAGAAGGAACATTCTTGTTACGGGAATTCCATGGTTATGTGATGTGATAGGAAGAATAGTGTTTTTTTTACTACTTCTTCCTCCTTCAGGCTACCTATGCATCCCTTTGGCTTCTAGTCTTTTCTTATTTTGCTAAGTACGGGAACTTAGCACTTTATGTACACTATTAAAAGCTAAAATGCAAGCAAGAAAAAGATGTTTAGCTTAACCCAGGCTGACACAGCTAGCCTGCAAAAATAAACATGAGCAACTCTTTCTCAACTAAAGCTAAAAACAACTATTCTTATGAACCGAAGCACTGGACTGTGCACAACAGGGGCTGCTACCAATGTGAACTCAAACTTGGCCATGACCAAGTTTTAGGTCCCTGGTGCAGAACAGTGATGATAGAGGGGCTACGCAGGGACCCTGCGGGATGAAATCAGCACACAAAGGGCGCCTCAGCCTTGCTCTGGGTGCAGCTTTCTCGCACAGCAAAGCCCGGGGACACCCAGCTCCCGAACGGCGTGATAGGGGCGCCCTCCGTGCTTGCCCTGTGGGCCAGTCCTGGCCTCTGGACTTGCACTCAGTTCTTAAGCTGCTCTTAAACAGGACCTCCAAGGAAAAACTGGCACTCTGCCGTCTCACGCTGCTCAACGCCGCCCTTCAAGATAGTCGCGATTAACTGTAAATTCTGTCTGGGAGCTGCTTTGTGAGAGGGCAAACGACAAAGTTATGACATGGTAAGAACATGAAGAACCAACGGTTGAGAGAAGGTCTTTTGTCGGTCCTTTCCTGATTTCTTACTTAAAAAAAAAAAAAAAAATCTTTAGCTCAAAGTTGTAATTTCTGATCAGACTTTTAAAGCAATACAAAACTTCCTCCCCTGCAGAAAGAAAAAAAAGGGACTTTTTCCCAAGATTTCAACATCCCTCTAAACAGAAACATTGAGCTCTTACCGCAAGGAAGACACGAAAGTCACATGCTAAATTAGCTTTGCAACTAAGCATAGTGTTTACTGAGCAGGAAGGAGAAGTAGCAACACTCATTGCTGTGGGAGTTGCAGACAAAATATGTTGTAGGAGATACAGAAGATGGAGACCTTTCAAACAAGCAGAAGACACTACTGAGATCAAGCGTCCAGCAAAGACTGTTGGGTTTTACAGTGGGCATCAGCTGACACTGGCCTTTCTGTGTGACATGGCCTTTCTCTCCCTCTAATTCAACCTGCATTGAGTCAGTCTCTACAGCATTTTAGCAGAAAATGGTTATGGTATCTAAAGTATACTACTTTTTTGAATATCTTATGTATCAAAAAAAAAATCAGTATATCCTGATGGACCTCAATCTTTAGATTCTTTTAATACCAGATCTCACCATCTTCACCATCTTGCTTTCATGAAGATGAGTATCACATTAAAAAAATAAAGGCTACAAACCTTCCAGCTGCAGGCAACATTAGCACATACCCCACTGGCACACACAAACATAATGCTTAGTATCACCACAGAGCACTCTGAGAGTAAAACCAGCAAGTATTCTAAACACCAAATTCTGATTTTTCTACCAAGCTCTTAAATACTCTACTGTACTAATTACTGATAAAAATAAAATTAAGTTTGTAGAGTATTCATTGTTCTGTCTCCTGTCCACTGGAAGCCTACTATAAGACAGCAGTGACTCTCAAAATAACTGAAATTTGCCACCTAAAAAATCGCCTTAAGTAAAACCAAGTCAAGTACTATTGATGTAGAAGCTCTGGAAGAAAACTTGAGCGGAAGATTTCTCCTGCCCAAGATTTCCAGGAATTCTTCTTTTTTTTCTCCTTTTAGGAATCCTTAATTCATTCAGTAATTCAAACCAAAAGATGCTGTAAAATATTTATTTCAAACTAAAATGTGTACAAGCTGAAACACAGGCAGTTCCATCTCCATGTGAGGAAGAACTTCTTCACTGTGAGGGTGCCAGAGCCCTGGCACAGGCTGCCCAGGGAGGCTGTGGAGTCTCCTTCTCTGGAGATCTTCCAAACCCGCCTGGATGCCGCCCTGTGCCACATGCTCTAGGTGTGCCTGCTTGAGCGGGAAGGTTGGACTAGATGATCTCTAGAGGTCCCTTCCAACCTCAATCATTCTGAGGTTCTGTAAAATACAAGTCCATTGTTTGCAATCCTAGTGCCAAAGTAAAATCTAAGAATGATTCTGATGCATCAAGCTATTCCTTTCAGCTAGATACATACAACCATCTTGAAACCAAAGGCCTCAGTGCTGCTGTCTACCACAGCTTAGTTGCTTCTTTGGGCACGCCAAAAGATGGAGCCAGAGCTCTACTCCAGCAAGTTACCTAAAAACACCACACGTATTAGGATGAAAAAAATGGACAGTCAAGACATTATACTGAAACCAGACATTACAGGAAGTTGTTCACTCCCTTATGAATACTTAGTCATCCAATACCCAATTTGTTGCTCTTAGTAGCATTTACATTTTAATCAGCTATTGTCCAGCAATTGATGTAAAAAGAGGGAAAAAAAGACGTAAAATATTAGAGGTCAAATGTCGAGATGAAGAATGACATTATTAACAGAAAGAATAGAATTTAACACAAATACCCCCACACAAATAAATAGATACTGTCCCAAACACTGGCTAGAGGAGGGAAGTGGGAGGATGATTTACACAGCATTCTGTCACATTATCGAAGACAGACGAACCAAAACGCCTGCTCCAAGCCTCTTCTTATGGGGTTGACTGTTTTATCAAAATACGCTCCCAAAGACAGAGAGAGAGATCAAAAAATACGCAATTACCAGAAACAAAGAACAAATAAATTTTCTCAACATTAACGGGTAGGTACCTTCTTGTGAGGAGCAACTGTATGACCTAGACCCATTAATTTTCTATAAACAGTTCAAAAATATCACCCAACCAAAAAAATAAATGAATTACATGCCGTAGGTGTGCCTGCTTGCGCAGGAAGATTGGACTAGATGATCTCTAGAGGTCCCTTCCAACCTTAAATATTCTGTGATTCTGTGATGAGAAATAAGACATGGCTTCTTTTTATTTATTACTACAAAAAGTCAATCCTCAGCAATCTTGACCTCCACATGCCCACTTCATAAAAACAATTATTTCCTAAAATAGCTTTTAGGAAAGAGATCCAATCTGTGGCATCGCTGTAGGGAAACACACGACAGCATCTCACATCAGAGCTGCCTTAGTTGCAGCCTCACTGCTGCAGCGGCTGCTCTCAGCCACCACCTAGGCCACCCCAGCAAAGCAAGAGCCCCAGGGAGCCCAAAGCAGCCGAGGGAGCCCATAGGGCTCACAGGAGCCCCACAGGAGCTCAGGGAGCCCACAGAGGCCCACAGGAGCCCACCTGGCTTCTGCCGAGCTGCCTCGGGGTGGCATTCTAAAACACTGGGTGAATTTGAACACCAGAGAAACAAAGAACAGATTTTTCACTATTAAGTGGGACCTGTGTTCAACCTTTTCCTTTCTTTGTCTTACCCCTCTCTCTTTGCAAATGCTGTTCCTTGGAGCCACATTTGTGCTCACGGCTCCTGGCACAGCTGCAATCAGTGGAAGTCAATATAATCGGTAATAGACTTTAATGCTTATTTGGCATATGAGCTTCTTTTAGAAGCAGGCAAAAATAAAATCTGACAAGATTTTTGAGGGTGAAACTTCAGCAGAATCGTATATTGTCTTATCTTCAAAGTCATTTTATAATGTCAACTTGAATACAATAAAAACAAAAAACACAAGAACTATTCATTTCTTTCAGCTTTACTTCTTTAGAGGAATCTGTTTCTAGGGATTGTGAGTCATACCGCTATCTGAAATTATCATGGCAGGACCTCAGGAAGATCAAGCTTTTACTTTGTAAAAACCAAGAGCCATATACTATTCCCCAGGTGAAAAGCAAAAGTAAAGATGTTAATATTAATAAAAAAAAAAACTAAAAACTCACTCACTGTCTTCTGTGGGAAGGACCTGCAGGGAATAAATCCATTCTATTATATCATCTTTGTTCACCACATCTAAGGAATCCAACATATCCAGACCAGAGAGTGCGAAAAATGCAATTGTCAACCTAAAAGAAAAAGATAAGACTTACACTTCCCACCTTAAATATCATGAGGAGATTAACAAATGGTAGCAGAAACAGAAGTATCTGAATTCTCAAGCTGTAATGTGGGGGCAATGCATTGGATGTAGTTCCAGGAATATTAAATTTATGTGCTGAACTATGTTCTTTAATCATTTCTCTGTCTTAACAAGACTCTTCATATTAGCCATGCTTTCTTTTACATAGTAAGATGTCTATTTAGATGTCAGCCTAAGTGCCTGCTTATCTGAAAAAAGCACTACAACATAAACTATGTTATTAACTTACTAACCTGTAAGCTAGCTCTTAGTGATCAATTCTGACATGAACATTCTTGTAACTATGCGTTAAGTGCAAGATATCCCTTAACCAAAGTTAGCTGCCTCTCCCCATGTCCCAGTTCAAGCAGGTGCTTAAAAGTTGAGTGTCAAATAGCAAGGCTTCCTTTACGGCCAAAGTATGAAGAAATAAATACACAGGGCGAATTACTACACAAAGGTACTAATTTCTTGTTCTGGAGTACAAAGGAGCCTACATGACTAACTTCATTAAACACCTAAAATTAAGCAAGTCAGACCCAAGCATCCAACACAGGAAGCCAGGTGAGGAGCTGCTGACGTGCTGAAGCAGCTCCTGCCTGCCCTAAGCACCTCTGCTTTTCCTCATTATTAGGCTGCACTGCAAACCTGTCCTGTGAATTGGGAGGTCTTGCTTCTGACTTGAATCATTTCAGCAACCTGGTTTATAGTAGAGCCTCTCCAACAGTGCAACAGTTGCACTGACACAATACTCAACACCACAGCACTAGGATGGGAACTTAAGATAGCTTGTCACCAGGGAAAATGTTTGTGCAGTGGTAAACTGGAAGGTGTGTCAGATTAAGACTTGATGAACGAATGTTTCAGCGCCCGCAGTTGTACCTGCCTTCCCTTCTGAAAATTCTTGTTCTCCTTTCACAACCTGATCAGCTGATTGTGAGACAGCTGCTGAACAGACAGAAACTACAGCTTGGCATGCTACAAAGTTCAAAGCCAATGCCAGCCCTCCGTACGGACTAATCCGCAGTTAGCCCACAGGCTGCTCAGTCACCCTCAGCATCGGAGCAGGGACCTCTCCAGCAGGACAGAAAACAGGTAATTTCTGCCCGTGGTCAGAGCGCGGCCCGTGAGCCCACAACACCCCTCAGACGCTCTGTGCAGCGCATGAACGATGGTGCAACAGGCGCTGCTTGAGCACAACGCCACACAACCTGCTGCACAAGAGGCACCACCTACAATTACGTAACACAAGCAGTAAGCAACATGACCGGTTAAGCATACAAGGAAATAATTCAGCTATCTTTTGCCTAGATCCTAAGTTTTTTCCATTTTTCTTTTTGACTGTTCTCAAAAATAAACAAACAAAAAATCTGTTTATAATCTTCTTAGATATTGAACACTAATTATCCCTCTTGAAAAAAGTACTGTACGTAACACAGGGGTCCTCGCCTAAAATATCAAACACAGAATAGCATGCACCTGCATTGTGCAAGTACTCCAGGTCAAACTAGGGATATTTTGTACTCACTGAATCTCAAGATATGTGTCTCCATTATTACTATTACAACTTACTTTTTTTAATAGCGAATGAGAAAAAGTATGCTGCACACACAAGTTACTTCCAAATATAGCAGAAATATCATTTAAGCAAACAGTCTGCTGCAAAATCATCTTTAAGGGCAGCTTAGCACTTCCAAGGCTTATAACAAGCTTTGCCACAGATCGGATCTGTATGGTCCAAATTCAGACTGCGGACAGTAACTACCTTGAGCAAAACCACTGTTTTTAAACTTTATGAGGTGAACAAAGGTTGTTAAATTACAGTATTTTTCTTCTAAGGGCTAGAAGTAATTTATGTTTTCAAAACTAAAGTTTGGCAATCTCTGACTATAAATAATTGAACGCATTACCCAGTTAAGCTCTTTTCAAAGAGGCTCAAAAGGGGCTATGCCAGTCTCAGCACTAGGGAAATGCTGCACTCCAGGCCCCCAAAACACTGCACTTATAAAAGACAAAACAACATACTTGACCCTACACCCAAAAATGCTCACATATACCTGATAAATGAATGCAGAAAGTGGCTTTGCACATAGCTAGGCTTCAGTTTAACTGGTTCGCTGCACTAACAGTCACGTTTAGGAACTGACTGTTCACAGACCGCAGGACACGCAGCGTAACATCCTGCATCACTCAACACAGCGTCTGCCTGACAGCCTCCTACACGCTATGTTTTACCTCACACACTTTCCTGTCTCACTGAGCACTGACATTGTGAATAAAGACAACCGCCATCAGCTGACACATTGTGGGAAATTAAAATCTTCATATGCAACAACTTACCTGCAGAGCGCCCCTTTCTGACTCACTCTCCAAGTCTGGTATCACTATTGCTGTACCTTGTTTTCAGGCCTTCAGTAGAAACACTTTTTTTAATCACTTTAGTTACTGAATGTGCCTTAATTTAGGACACATTAAAGGCTGAAGTCAAAATTTGTCTTAAATTGCTACTTAGCCTACGGAAAACTAACCCGTGTTTTAGGTTTCTCCTAAAGAAAGGCAAATGAGACATTTCTGATGACAGATTCTGAGCCCTTGGTCTGCAGTTTCTCTGGAGAATTATTACAAATGCTTCTGAAGTAACTGTTTTGAGGATCTGAAGAAGCGTGATACGAAATGCATCACAAAACTCCTCAGTCTGAAAGCTTCAGAAACCAGGAGAGGTGCATTCTCCCATCAAATCATAGGGGAACTGTCAGGGGGTGTATGACTGTTTACTGACCAGATTACTGAAAAACTACTGTTGTTGCGTGCAGGAGCAACAGCCTAAAATACCTGTGAGGGCCTAGGACCAGTAATTTCAGTACTAAGAGCAAAAAATCAAATTTCTTCAGTCTTCTATCAGCTCCTTTCAGCTCCTTACAGCTCCTGTAGACTATAATGTAGACATTATAGTCTGCAGCAGAGCAGACCAGCGCTGCACCAAAATAAAATTTCATCCTCCTCATCCCACAGTTGGTAGCTGTAGCTGGTTCTTGCTGCAGTGTGGTGAACCAAAACCAACCTTATCAGTTTCTTTTTTTTTAAGTCACTCTTTCATTCAGAAGAGTTCCCTACTCTGGTTCACCACACAAACATGGGAACAAGGGAGGTAAGGATAAAAGGGTGACAGTGGTTCTTCTTGCAGCAATGACAACTCTGGAAATGTGCTGAACTTGGTGACCTAGAACTTGTCAAAACGGCTGCTTAGCACACTCCCAGTCAAACACTTCTGTGAGGAATTACCTGCTAAGAACTTGTTGATAGAACAGTATAAGTGTCTGCAGAACACTGAATACACACACACACAGAGAACTTTAAATCGAAGAACACCTGTGCTAGTAAAAGTTCCACAACTTAAAAAAAAGGTATACTTAAACTAAATAGATGACTATGATTTTATTTACGGTTTAAACTTGGGTATAGTGTTTAGCCAAAAGCTATAGAGTCCGCTGAAATAGTTCCAGATAATTCCAATTTTCAAATTTTTGGGGACATGGCACAATCATTATACAAACATGTACCAAACAGTGGTTATTTAGCACATCATGTGGCTACTTTGACCGCACTTGAAATTCAAGATCCACCAGGCCATTAATTTCTAGAACAGATCTGAAAACAACTAGCGTTACATTATTAAGCAAGGGTAATGCTGGGAATGATGCTGTATAAACCACCTCCTCTATTTTAGCTCAGCAGCAAACGGGGACAGTCTGACAACGATAAGTCACAGCACAGAAACATCAAGACTGGAAGGGGCCTATGGGGAGCAGCTGGTCCCACCCTTCTGCTGAAAACAAGGCTGTAGATATAATTAATCAGGCCACGTTGAGCATTTTTTTCCCTTTTTTTCTTTTTCTCCTCCCAAGAGAAGGATGCTACATTTTTTTCAACCCTTTTATTATTGTTTTGGTGGCTCTAAAATGAAGCATAATGTTCCTAGTCTGGCACAAGAAACTCTTGACAGGAGTGGGATAATCCCATCCCCCGATCTCCTAACTATAGCTCTGCTGAGGCAGCCCAGGATGTGCTGCTCTAAGCCTGGTAAACGTTAAACCTGGTTTAACATATTAATTTTCACTTGTAATCCGGTCTGGTATTTTGGTCTGGGGATTAGCGAGGATCTCTGGTCACTCGCACCCTAAACACACATAAGTGAAATAACAAGTCTGAGAAGCATTGAGAAGTTTAAAGGGGATTTATTCCCCAAAGAATTGAAAGATGTTGAAAGCAAATGTTAAAAATAAATGAATAGAAAGTTGATGGAAGTTTACTGCACTCCTTTTACAATATGAAAAACAAAATGAAGAGGAAACACCCACCAACATTTTTTATTTTGGGTACTATTACCACCAGCACTCGGGTAACGGGCAGAACCCTTGGGCGGCTGGGCGGGCGCAGGCGGCCCGCGGGAGCTGCCCCGCTCCGCTCCGGCCCCGTCCGCGGTGGCGGCGCCGGCCGCAGCCCCTTGCCGCGCTCCGCACGCTCCCCGCCGCTACCTGCTGGTCTCCAGCGAGGAGTAGCGCTCGGGCAGCACCTGGAGGCAGCGCTGGAAGAAGCGCACGTGCCGCTCGCGCAGAAAGTCCAGCCGCTCCGCCTCCCCCGCCGCCGCCGCCGCCATCTTGCCGCCGCCGCGCCGGGCGCGCGTGCCGCGCGTCACCGCCAGGGCAGCGCGCCTGCGCGGGGCGGCGCCCGCCGCGTCATGGCGCCCGCGCGCGGCGGGAAGCGGCGCAACGGTCGCCAACGGCCGCCAACGCAGGCATGGGTGCGGCCGCGGCCCTGCGCTGCGCCGCGCGGCCCGCCTGGGACGTGGTGCCGAAGGAAAACGTGGTCCTGCGGATGGGATACGCGGAGCTCATCTATAACCCCTGTCTCCAGCTTGGGACAGCTCTGAAAATACAAATACCTCATGAAAATTAAAATCAAGGAGACAAAATAGGTGATGTGCATTCCTTGCTCCACCCCTCACCTGCGAGGAATATGCATAAGTGGTTCTGAACCCGCTGGCCCGATGTCTTTGGTGCGCTCCTCCCAGCCCTTGGTGGGTCTGTACAGCCTGGAGGGGTCTCTGGCTGCGTGGATTTCAACCTTGCAGTGAAACAAACAGAAAAAAAATCCATTCTTCAACCACAACGAACCAGCTAAACTAACTGCACCTTCATCATACAGGCAGATGCAAAACAACAACAAAACCTAAGATAAATGGGAAGGAGAACTCCACACTGACATAGAATATGCCAAAGCTTTTATTCAATGCAATATTATTAAGTTATTCTAGTGAATTAAGAAGTTAAACTCTGAGGCAGCATCCCTGAAACATTTCTGGGCACTAGCCCACTTAGTCCAGACTTGAAGTTTGCAAACCTTTTCTGGAATACCATTTGCAAGTTACCTTTAATAATTACTGCTCAGAGACAGGGAAATTCTCCAAGTCAGGTGTACACAGCTCAATAGTTGATCCTCTTTTTTTTTTTTTTTTTTTTTTTTTTTTTGACTTTGCTCTGCTCTGAAAGCTAATTACTTTCACTTGACTAAGGAGTCAATAACTGGAAAAAAGTTATAAAATTATGATATTAGAGTGCTACCTTTTCTTTTAACTTTGCCAATCTCTTTTCTTTTTCTTGTTTTTCCTCTTCTTTGGCTTGCTTTTCATGAATCTTTAGTTCAAGTTTACGTAGATCCTGAAAAAATATAATAATGAATCGCCAACTAATTTGGAAAAGACAAATTGTATCAGAACATGTACACAGACATTTCACAGAATTAGAATACACTCTTTGTAATTCTGCTGTGGAAGAGCAGAAGTTAGATGGCTACTTGCTATATTTTGTTCTCTGCAATTAAAAAAGTAAAAAAAAATATATATTCCAGTAAATAATGGAATTTTCCATTGTAAAAATAAAAGATAACAGAAATGCTGAAAATAACAGGTTTTACCATAATAAAATCAGTGAAATTCACAGAGAGCTAGAATCTAACTTGAACTTAACAACTGTAAGAACCTGCAACACCTTTAGTCTATTCTTATTAGAAATCCACAAACAGCAATCAGGTCTGTTAATGTTTTCTTTAGCATGGACAGTAATCTATCATTCAACCTTTGAATGTCAGGTAGGTGTTTTTCCCAAATTGTGTTCACATTCAAGCAGACAAAAACATCTCTATACTTAGAATGAAATATGGGTTTTGGTAAACTTGTAAAACTTAAGACATTGTGTGAAAGTCACATCTTCATCTAGAAGACACTTTCACACATTTTCTCAGGCATAGACAGAATTATTCATAGTGAATTTAAAACAGATTTAAATAAGTAAGACTAGGACATTCCTCATTTAAAAAGTAAATAAAACCAGTAAAACTGGATTTTAACTGCTATCTGTTATCAGATTATAAGAGGAAGTAGATAAATTTAAACACAAGTACATAAATGGAAAGACTCACCCGCTCTTGAAACTTAGGAATTTCTTCTGCAGCAATTTTCTTCCTTTCCTGTCTTTCAGCTTCCTCCTTTTTCTCTTTCTCAAGCTTTTCCAGTTCCTCCTTTTCTTTCTTTAACAAGGTATAACTTTCCAACAGTACCTTAACATGGCGTTGGCGCTGCCGTTCTCTCTGTTGCTTTTTCTCCTTCTCTTGCTGTAGTTTTAGTTGTGATGCTTGTTCCATCGCAACAGCCATTGCTTTCTCTTTTTTCCATGCTTCAATTGCTGCTTGTTGTCTTTTCCTTTCTTCTTCTGCTTTTTGCTTTTGAGCTTCTTCACGCTTTAAACACTCGTTCCTAAGTATTTGTTCTGATTTCTCTTTTTTCTTCAAGATTCCTTCTTTTTCTTCATGCTGCTTTTCTTTCCACTTCTTTATTGACTGTATGAAAACACCAGAGGGAAAAAAAAAAAAAAAGAAAAAAAAGAAGTAGGTCCCCATGAGTCTTACAAGGTAGCAGGTGAAAATGTATGCTGCAAGAATGTAAGTTGAAGATGGGAAATCACTGTCTAGTTAGGCAACTTCTTAAGACAAAACGGCACCTCTATCTATTTTCTTTTCCACATGGTAGGTTTAAAGTTTATTATCTAAGATTATTAAACCTTTATTAAAACCTTTATTAATTAGACCTTTATTATTACCTTAATAATACCTAATAATTACCTTAATACAGTCATGCATTTTGGTGTGAAATGCTTTTCTCCATGTAAACATATTCCAGGCTTTTTTCTTCAAGTTAACCATTGCATGTGTTATGTTCTTAAGAATTTGATGTTTATATCAGTGTATCTGTTATTACGCAGGACCATAAAACTGTCTCAAGAGTTCATAGTTCTACAAGTATCAATTCTCTAAGTCATTATGGGGCTGCTTAAAAGTATAGCAGGACATCCACAGTTTGGAGAAAGAGTATGCAAGTACTGCAGCATGCAGTGGGACTACCTACTGCTCAAAGTTTGGCAACTAATTTGTTGGAGAACTACTACTGAAAGCATTTGTAATATACTCCAGCCATACACAGGCCACTTCAGCAGGTTGCTAACCCCTCACTTATTGATCTCTGTTTACGAGAGAGATTTACTGGCAAGTTAAGGATGCTAAAGACTTCAGTCATATCACCAACTATTACAGAAATCCACATACCACTAACACCGGAGAGGCAAATACAAAAATAAGCCCAAGAAGAAGTACTTTAAATTACAAAAGCCCTTGAAGGTTACCTTACCTCCTTTTTTCTTTCCTGTAAAGCTAGAAATTCTCGATACCATTTATCATGCTGTTCGACATCTTCCTTTGTTCTTCCAGAGAGAAATTCAAGGGCTTCATCCATGTAGGATGCCCTTCCTTTGTGTTTTGTCCACACTTTCAGAAAATGTTGATGATCATAATCATCCCAGCCTCCTTGCCGTCCTCCTGTTCGCTGAAGAAATCTTTCAAATTCTACTACTTCTTCAGGAAGATGATTTTGCAGTGTTTTATCAACCGAGACCTTAGCTGATGGTAATCTCAAAACCTTTTCTGTTGTTGAGTTACCTAATGCCCACAGTTCCACCTTTTTCTCAAAGATACTGAGTTCATTAATGGCATTTTTTTCTTCCTTCAAAAGCTGTTCATACCTAAAAAGAGAACAAACACTGGAATATAACAAAAGTAATCCAGCATTAATTGTTCCCTGAAAATAAATTTTGGAACTGTTCAATTCCACACAAAAGCTATTCTTAAAAGATTATGAACAGAAATGGTGTAACATGACAGCAGTAGTTGCAGTGATCCTGTAATAAAGCCTTTTCCAATAGAATTATGTTACCTTTTTAATGGAAATGTACATTTATGGCACACAAACAACTAATTCAATCCCCTCCTCACAGTAGGAGGTGAAAAGAGAAAAACAAGAACAAACAAAATAAAACATCCCTTCCCAAAAGAATCATTCCAACAGCCTTTTCATAGACATATGATTGTTAGATTGAATCACTGTAACAGCTATGTAAACAACCTCTCATCAACTCTCTTTATCCAGATTCTAAAATTAAGTTTTCATTTATATTGCCAAATGAACCACTAGCAGAAGAGAAAAATAAGAGCAAAGCTTACATGATGCAGCATTAATGCAAAGTTTCTATTGTATAACTACTTTAATTAAAATACTTCAGCTGAAGCCTGTAGAAACATACATTTGTCTCTGTTCCTCTTTAAAAGTATTGATTGAATTTTCAACTTCTTCCATCATTTCCCTGAGTTTGTCAACAACTAAAAAAGAAGAAAAAAGAGCATAATGCATAAGTTTAAAATCTCTGCAAAATTATATAGAAAAAGACAAAATTCTGGGAAGCACGTCTCATAAATAAATAAATAAAACCCTGCATTTCCATCTTAAAAGTTTTTTAAAATGAAGACTCTGTTCTATTCAGAAGGTTCAAATTACAGTCATTTGGCTACCAGATATGCAAATTCACACTCTTTCCCCTTCCCCCTCCCCCCCCCCCCCAAAAAAAAAGTTTATTTCAGTTAAACAAGTGACTCATTCTGGGTAAGCTTTGAAGGGTTATCACATTTGTTTTTATGCAACAATACAGTGACTTAGGAAGCCTATTCCATTCTTTGGCTTACACCAAGTTGTATCCAAATAATTTAACCTACAACTCCTTAGTTTCAATGAAACTGTGCCTACAACAAAACATCCAGGTTAGATTCTGTATACAGTTCTGTAAGCATTCTTCAGTTCCAGTTTTGTAAAATCTAGTAAAACAACCGTCTGGAGAAGGCCTATTTTGCAACTTTATGGAACAGGTTTAGAATCTGAATGGTTTAAGTAAGTACAGTTGAACTAACTTGGCTTTAAAACAAAAGCAAACAAACCTAACCTAAAAACAAAATCTAAATTGATACCACTGTGTCATCCAAAACTGTTAATTCAGTTTTCAGGTGCTGTTACTTCTTGGTATCTTATTAACACTTTAAGAAAGAAGACAATGTGCTTTTTTATAGTATAGGTACTGTATAAATGGAATTAGATGTGTTGTATGCCAGCTGTAAAGCTGTCAGCTGGTAGAACTTCACTGTTAGCTCCACGCACAGCAGAGCACTGAAGAGAATGATTCCTTCAGTGTTCCCTTCCTGAGAGTTTCCAGGTATCTAACTGAACAAGCCGTTTAAGGATTTTCCACAGCATCCTTCAACCTGCACTTCAAACCATCTAGATGACTAGAAGTTAATTCCCTCTAGACCCTTCTTTATGACATATTATCAAATGACAAGGGGAGTACATCTATTATGCATTAAAATATTAGCTTTAGCTTCCACAGGAGAAAGACTGACATTTAGAAAATACCTGACGCCCAACAGCCTCAAGAAACAAACCCACAGCAGCTCCAACACAGAATAAGCTGCTCTACTTTCACAGCAAAGTAAAAGAGCCTTTATTATTTCTTATATTCCTCCCTTCTCATGTCCCTCTCCTCAGATACCTAGAAAAGCAGGCTGAGTGGATAGGCACAATCCTCTGTGTACAGGAGAAACAAAAGCACAGTTATCCGAGAAAATTATCTTTAAAGAAAAAGTGGTCTTAAATCTGCCAACAAGACTTACATTCTGGAGTAGGCTTCACATCTTTTAATTGTTGCTGAAGTCTCTTGACATTATTGTGTATTTTCAATAGCTTCTGTAGGATTTTAGTTTCTGTTAAAAAAAAATAAGATGCTAGCTGGTGGTTCTAAACATTCCTTTGTGCATTAAATTCAATAAAAGAACAATAACAATCAAGTGCCCAAAATATATTGGGGATTTCATCTAAACTAGGTTACAGATTACTGTAATAACTCAGACTTCTAAAGAGGACAAAAGGAGAGATCATATTTAAGTTATTTTATTTTTTCAGACCTTTTGCCGAGGTAACTGGAGTTTGGGGAGCAGTATGGCTTATGTAGAAGGCCCTGTCTCTAGAATTCAGACTCTGACTCAGCCTTCAAAACATTCAACAATGGAGAGAAAACATGTGGTAAACACATATGAATTTACTGTTTCAACTACATTTACAGATTCTGTTCACTGAAGCTGAATCTATGTTTTCTGGAATTCAAGGAACTGCATGCACTTGTTTGCTTTGTCACCACTTGCGTCTTCCAGAGTCTTTAATAAAGTAACGGAGTCCTGGATATACCTACACTACAGATGAGTCTAGGAACTCTAGACTCATCAAACAATCCAGAAAGGACTGTTTTCAAGGCATGGGCAATAGAGAGCATAGAGCTAAATATGGCAGAGTGCAGCTACAACTACTGACCTTACCAGTTCCTGCTGAGACCATAGAAACATTAAACATATATAAAGCACATGCAAAGGCTTGAACTTAACAGCATAGTAAGCAACAGTTTTGGAGGTTCCAGTGCACACGCAAAGATCTCACTCTAACACTCTTTCATATCTTGCATCTAGTGACTTCTTGTCTGTCACTTCATAACCATGCCTATCCCTACTTTCATATTCCTATCATTTGTCTGGAATGCCTGTGAAGTTTTCTGAGCTTCTTAGCTCAGTAATCTTTTGGAAATATTTACACATCATAAGGCTTGTAGGATGCAGAAAATATGATAGGTACACTCAATTCAAAAAAAAAAAAAGAATGAAAGAGAAGCACAAACATGTTTTATGTACATGCTTTAACACATACAAATTTGTACAAATTTGTAGGGTATGTGTATTTTTAGCTGTTTCTACAGGACTTATTCTTCAACTAACTTTGTTTTCTGTATCAGAAGGCAAAGCATGATTTATTTGAATGCGCTTGGAAAAAAATATGGGACTCAGGAGTCATTTTTTTTTTCCTTCCTCTTATGGATTTAATTAGTCTTGAAGTGCAATAGATACTATAGGAGACTATGCATACAACTTAAAGTACCATTTAAGTATGAATGCCCATTTTCCAAGCAGTTGAGAAAACATAACTACAGAAGCTCAATGCTTAAAAACTTATCTATATTCAACAATAAGCGTAGGGAAAACTTATTTTGTGAAAAGGCCATATTTTTTGTATATAGGCTGCACTACATTAGATTTTAATACACACATGACACTATTTCTCAGTTTCCAGAACAGTAGCTTTCCACTATCGTTTTTGAAAACGTGGTGTCTGCCACTTTCAACACTAAAAGAGAAAAGTTAACAACACAGAAGGCCCAAGATATTTATCTCTCTTAATTTTGAAAGTGAATCACCTTTAGAAGCAATGTCTGTACTGCAATTCCACACTTTTATCAAAATTTACCTCCTACCTGTACTAATCCCTCTCTATACTACATTAATAAACCAGATAAGCAAACAACTGGAGAGAGAAAAATTACACAATAAAAAACACTTACTCTCAGTTTTCCTATTGACAGTCATTTTGTGTTCCAGTTCTTCTAGTAGGCTGTATTCTACCCTGAAATCACTCTTCTTGCTATAAAGATGTCCATTTTTGTCTTTTTCTATAGTGGCAAGCCTACAAAAAAAGTTGAAATACTGAGAAAGACACGAACACTCAGCAAAGGCCATGTGTTTCTCGAGATTAGCTTCATGCAAAGCTGTGTCATCAGGGCTCTCTTAAATTCTCTACAAGTCATTGTGTTTGTTACCACAGTTGTTTCCAAAGAAAGTCTGTATGCAGTTAGAAGACCAAGGTATCACAAGCACCTTGAACAAGAGAAAGACATTAATTAACAAGTTATCTTCCTAAAAGGCAGCGGTAAACAAACTAAAACAGCCTGAAATCTTATCTATATACTTACCATCTGAGAACCTTACTAGAATTTTCGCTAGAAAGCACAGCAAAGGAGACTGGCTGCATTAATGCAGTTGTACACATAGATGGAGCCCGAGCACAGACCAAGCATGGACAGCAGTACACTCTTAGTGCTACTTCATCAGAAGAGTCAAATGATAGTTTGCTAGCATTAATTTTAACCATCGCAACTGCTATCTTTGCTACTGGCAATCCCATATGTATAATTCAACGATCTACAGGTGAGTTCTGCTTCTTTAAATGGGTCTGAAGCTTTAAAATTTGTCTTGGGATATGATTTCCTTTGCCTTGCACAAGGAAAGTTGCTAGGAGTTAGTTTACAGAAAAGCAGGTGGAAAGGGGTTTGTGCACACGCCTATAACCCAGGGCTATCCTGTTGGAGACCATGGCAGTAGGATGCTGGTGCCTCATGGTACAGGAAAATTAGGCACCATTCCCGGTGTTAAGCAGCATTGCTGACAACCTAAGAAAGCCTTCGCAGCAACAGCTTTGTTGTACAGCAGACAGTTCCTACTTCAGTGTGCAAACCACTACATGATGCAGAGATGCCTTTGAAAGTTAGGTGTGTTGCTCTCCCTTGGAATTTCCAGCTCAGAACTGAGTAAGGAATCTCCTCATCCATATGCCTCAAGCCTTAAGTGCACACAGTAATAAATGGTCTATGGCTAAACTGCTACCTGTAGCCTGGATTAAAGCTACTTAGGATTCTCTACATGACCCAGCAGCCACATTTGAGCCATTACCTGGGCTCCACAATAACCAAGTAGGAGCTGATTGAGTCAGACATCTAAAATGCTGCTGGGAGAGTTACACAACCCAGGTCATCCAGAATTCATAACTACAAACCTCCCTTGGCCCTGGTGGCTAAGTCATCTCTTTCTTGTCTGTGTGAGAAGAAACTCCTCTGCTCCTTGAATCAGTAGCTTCATCATTACAGCACTTGTTCAACACGTAGGGAAACACAATCAAATCATTTCTGTGCCTGAGTTGACTTGAACTCCCATTAACCTCGATATTCTATTTGAAATGCTCCCAGTTTCTCTTTGTTGATCTAAGTCTTAAACCCTTAAGATACTTAGAAAGATCTAAGTATCTCAGCATCTAAGCACAGCTGAGTCGGAAAATTGAAAGCTCAATTATGCCACAAGAACCTTCACTTTTGTGCATGCACTTGAGCAATAGCAAAGAGTAACTACCCAGCTAACAATGTTGGTGGTTTGAACTGACTGTTCTGAAACTTGCAAGCCCGTTCTGAACTAGTATCATGACCACAACAATCCATCTGGACAACAGAACATTTGACATAGCCTAAACATTTCATTACTATCAATTCTTGCCATTAACCTTGAGTTATCTCTAGAACAGCATGAGAAACAAACTTATAAGGAAGTGTTCCAACTTACTGGGTTTTTAGTTTTTCTGATGTTCTTATAAATTCAGCCTTCTTAGCTTGTTCCGCTTTCATCTTCCAGTTCTGAGATTGCTGACCAGCACATGCAGCACCAAAACAGCTCTCATTCTGTACATAATGAAGTAAAATATCATTAAAAAAAAATCAATCTTGGGCTTTTAAACATTCATGGGTTATTTTTAAGCTGTCCATAATACTGTGCAGACATAACTAATAAAAGCGTCACTTTGGGTGTAGTGACATAATTTAAATATTATCATCACGCATATATCACGCATATAACATCATACAAGCCCGAATGCCCCATCTTTTACAGCAGTTAGTACTTCAGGATTAAAAGGAAACCAAGCTCCCGGCCATAATTTACACTAGGCTGATTATTTCATCACATTCAGGGAAAGGAGCAGCATATCTCCCGAAACCCTGGGGTGTGAGGCTTAAAGACCCTTGCACATTATCAATGTTGTTATGTGCAGTGTCTCTGGACATTCCCGCTGCGATAACCGCAGGGCCAGTAATGCACGCGGGCTGCAGAGCAGCACACGCCGTCCCGAAGCCTTGGCAGAGCAGCACTGCCCGCGCCTCCGCACGGGTTTATCCTTCACTCCCTGCCCGGGAACCTGCGGCAGGATGAATGGACTTGTCCTTCACTCCCTGCGCGGGAGCTTCGCCGGCCGCCGCGGCTCGCCACGGCCACGGGCGCTCTGGCCGCCGAGCTGCCGGGAGCGGCCGGGAGCACCGGGAGCGGCCGGCTCCGCCTGCGCCCCAGCCCGGGCCGTTACCTGTTGCTGCCCGGCGGCCGCCGCAGCAACGGCCGTTGCCAGGGCCGCCATGTTGGCCGCCGCCAACGGTCCCGCCCCGCCCCGCTCTGCTCCGCTCCGCTCCCTGCGCCGCCCGCCGCCGCCCGCCCCACACGGGCAAAAGGCGTTTTCTGCTCCCCCAACGGCGTTTTCTGCCACCCTAAAGGCGTTTTCTGCCCCCTCGCAGGGTGCTGCGCTCCAGGCAGTCTCCTGTTGGCGCCTCGGTCGCCCTGAACACACGTGTTTTAAGCCTCCCGTGGCAGTCTCCTGCCTGGAAGCATCTAACCGTTGCATGCCTGCCTCTGCCTCCGTGGCAGTTATTAATGTACAGGCAGGACTGAGCGCTCAGCGAAAAGACCCCAGCTCATAGGAACAGAACTTGTCTCAGAAGCCGCTGGCTCTGCACAGTGCCAGAATGGGTCGCCTTTGCAGAGGGAATACGTTGCCAGCAATTTGTAGAAAGCTGTATAACCTCATGGAGGGTGAGCCTGCAATTGGGGTCCTGAAATCC
This sequence comes from Nothoprocta perdicaria, assembly GCF_003342845.1. Taxonomy (NCBI): domain Eukaryota; kingdom Metazoa; phylum Chordata; class Aves; order Tinamiformes; family Tinamidae; genus Nothoprocta; species Nothoprocta perdicaria. Next base: position 1,597,326 of record NW_020456221.1, on the reverse strand, counting down.
TGCATTTTCCAGAGAGACTGAGGTGGATGTGCACCGGGTCCTCATGGGGTTCTCCAAAGCAGATGGTGACAGCATTGGACTTCTCTGAACAACCCTGTGCAACTGGATGGGAAAGGTGCACTGCAGAGTGCCCAAAATGTTGAGAGTCCTGGAGACATTTACTCCATCCTCATCATTAAGTCCATCCTCATTAAGCCCACCTCAGGGTGATGGACTTAAGACAGTGAGCTAGGCAGCCCCCTATTTAACTATATAATATTTAATGTTCCCAGGGCTTGTGTGAAGACCCAAAGCCACGGATACAGCCACAGTCTGATGTCCCATCACAGCAACTTGCTCAACACCCAGAGGCCAAGGCTGCCTTAAGCTATAGCTTAGTTAGAAATGTGGTATATGAAGAATGACAAAATGTGTGAACGATGCTTACTGTAGGCAGTGCTTTATCCCACTGCTTTATCCCAGTGCTTTATCCCCCAGTTGTCTGTGAGGAACCACATACTGTTGTAATTTGCCGGTGACTAACTGGCCATCTTGGGTATATGACTAAACTGTTTTTTGGTTTTATTTTTTTTTTTCCTCTCTCTCAACTCATGGGACATGTTTGCTATCAGCTACACTTCTGTTTATGTCTGAATTTGAGGGTTTGTACTGATTACTTCCTTCAAGACGACCACAGTATGTTCTTACTACCCTGATAAAAGAATAGCTTCACATTTTTTCAGTACATTTTTGGAATTCTCAAGATCTTGTTTTTCACACACATACACCAATCAAACTTTTAATGAGTTGCCAATTAACATTTCTGCAGAATAGAAATAATCTATTCATTTAGAGGCTTTGCTAGCTAAAGAGATTTCAAGAACTGGTGTTTTCCCAGCTGCAAAACACAAAAACATTCACAGATGCTAACCAAATGGCCTATGCTGAAGACATTTTATTGCCTAATTGATGTTTTTAAGAGCACTTTCCTGCTATATTTTTCCTTTTTATTTTTTATGACTGCACTTACATTTGATTTCTTTGTATTTGCTGAATAGAAATTAACAAGCAAAGGAGAATGTTTCAAAACCTGAAAACAGTCATCAGCATAAATTAAGGAAGATTGTTCTCACAGATTGCTACCTGCAGTGGCTTGAAGAAGTATTTTTTTCGCAGCAATGTTTCCTAGTCCTCTTGATCTTTGTCCTGCACAACTCAGATGTAAGAGAAGTGTATCCTCTAGAACTTTTTTTTTTTTGTATTTGCTTTTTCTTTGGTGAATATCAGCCCTTTAGAAGTTTCTGTTACTATGATAAGCAAGCTTGTAATTGCTCAAGGACTGTGCTACACTAAGCATTAGTTTTCGCAAGCAGTTCAGTCAAGGTGGCTTCAGTCATAACCTAGTTCAGATACTGTTTGTCCAGAAGTCCACCACTTTCTGGGTGGTGAGTTCTCACATTATTGTTTGCCACAGTTATTAGCTGTGAGTTGCTCAGAACAGTGTCAGAGATGCCCTAGAAATCATGTCCAGGGGGATTTCAGGTGTCCGAGCTTGGCTAGCTCTGTGCCTGAGCCCTGGCAGACCAGGCATCAAGCTGTGAAGCTGAGCCCTGCTTTGCACTGAGCTGGGACCTCACGTCACTGCTCTGTGCGGCACGACTCATCCAAGCCAGAGCACCCCACAACACTTGGTGACCTCTGGTGCTGCCTGTAAACTGATCACCTAGAGCCAGAGGAAACAGTCAAGGAACTGCATCCTGCCCGCTTCCGCTTTCCTGATTTCTTAGCTCTGTCTGGGGATGGAAACGCTCCAGCATGTCCCTCAGTTCTGTAACAGATTTACCTGAGCAAGCACTTCAAGGTTTTGCCTTCAATATAATAAAGATGTATTTTCTGAGAAGATAAGAACTAGTTTTATTTTCTGCCCTTCATTTCCTTTAGCAGGAATAAAATGGGAAGGAATGCTACAATTTCACTGTTTTTTGCAACCGTGAGTTGCAGGATTGCAGGGCCTGAGGTGGAGAAGAGTATTTGCCTGGGGGAAGATACTTAGGCCGAAATGTTCAGATGTGGGGTGCTTCTGTTTTATTGCTTCCAGCGTGAGATATCGTGCCTGCTATTTCAAGAGTGATTAAGTATTTGTTTCTCCTGCTTAAATCTGGAACAGCTGCTTGTGTTCAGCAGTTAAAATGAACTTTTGGCTGCCTTAAATATGCAAGAGGGATCAGCTCTGGGCATGGCAACCGTGAGATTCAAGGAATCCAAAGCAAGCTGGGCACTCTGTCTCCTCCTCCAGGTCTTAGCTGTGCACAGCTCAGATGGATAGCACGATCTAGTAAGGGATGCTAAGAAAAATCAGGAACTGGTCATGAGGGACAAGTAAAACGAGGTAAAAGTCCACTAGGAAAGAAATGGAACATGGAACTACTTTAAAGGTGGATAGTCTTCCTAGTAAATACATAGCAGTCATCAGTACTGAAAAACATAGCTCCCTATGAGCAGGTAGTGCATTATGTGCAGCCCAGGACAAGACTCACGACATTAGGAGCCTGTTTGGTTAGTCTGTCAGGTCTAGAGTTCCTGTCAAGGATGCAGCTGCAGTAGAGACTGAAGCACAAATGTAAACAGGGCTTCCATAGCTGTCAGGGTTTTATTGCTGCTATCTGGATCATCTGTATACACAGAAATGAGAAAAGAGCTCCCTTCCCTTAGTCTTACGGCACTTCCCATCTCAGCAGAGAAGACCACATCCTGAGATTTTGTACACAGTTTCTTTGGGGGAAAAATCCTTTTGAAATATGGGTAAGCACTTGAGAATTCGGCCATACAACATCTTGTCTGCAGAAAGTGTTTACTCTGCTTTGACTGCTGTGGAAGGCAATGACACATGTGGTGCTGCATACAAAAATGTCTGCAGTGGGAAGGAGCACGCTGTCAATCCTGCAGCCGTCAGGAGAAGACATTTGGCATCATCTTAGTAATCCAGGGAACTGGCTTCAGTCCTTGCTTTGCCACCCTCTTCCTGTGTGAGCTTATGCAGAGAATTTAGTTCTGAGGAAAAAGGTGATCATAGCCCTGGATACCTTGCCAGGAGAGGGTTTAAGAGAGAGGGCTATCTTGGGTTTGATCCGAGAAGGTCTGGAATCCACTCTACCACACACAGGCAGCTCATCTCCCTTGGTTACCTTCTCAGCTCTGGTGTCACTGATTGTGTCAGACTGGTCAGCTAACCCTGTCCAGAGGCCTGGGATATGTGAGAGGAGCTTCAGCTTTGCTTGTTGCAGCACAAGGATGGGTGCTGATGCACCGCTGTGTTGAGGGCTGACACAAACGCACTCCACAAAAACACAGCGCTGTTAAACCTGAAAGAAATTGTGCATACATACAACACAACGTCTCTAGCAACCGAGAGCACTGACGTTAAAGCACACCGTCAGTGCTTTAACGGTGGTAGCCGTTAAAGCACTGATCATGGCCACATTTCCTATGGAAGAGGCCTCATCTGTCACAGTATTTGAATTGTCATGGTGTTTGTATCACCCCCAATACCACCCATTTTCCTGAAGTCCTGAAAGCAAAATAAGGAAAAGGGATTGCGCGGTAATCCTATATGACAACCCTAAGGAAACCACCTATTTTACCAGGCAGCACCAGCACCCTCTCCTTGCACGCGGACCCTCTGAAAAGAGACTTCTCTGAGCAGATGCCTCCCTGCAGGTGAATTTAGAGCAGGGTTTCTCTCGGTGCATCCAGACAAGAATCCCTAGGGCACCTGTAAAGCTGCAATCAGAAAAGAGAGCCAACAGCAGAGAAGCAAACTGCAAGTAATTTAAAAGAGAAAGGGAACAAGAGTGAGCAGGGGGAACCCAAGTCTTTAGCTCTGCGGGAAGAGAGTGCACAAGTGAAAGCATTCATAAAATTGTCTAGGTTCTCTTGGACCATAAAAGCACTTGGTTGCTGCTCAGGTGAGCTACTGTTGTGGGTTTTTTGTTAAAAAAAAAAAAAGCAAGGTCTGCACCTTTTTGTCTTTCTAAAAGCCAGGTCTGCGTGCGAGTCGGAGCAGGCTGCCGTGCAGGACCCAGGTGGGAACTCTGGCTCTTCATCTCTCCAGCTTTGTCCACCAGATGTCATCTGAGAAGCACCCGACAGCTAGCGACAGCGGGGCCTTGCTTGTGTTCTTTCCTTCTAGAAACCAGCAACAAGCTTCTATTGTGTACATAAAACATAATTAGAGAGAGATGGAAATATTCTGGCTGTAAGGAAGTTTGGCTGGAGGCAGTGTAAGGATTTTCTGGTGTAAAATGCACACAACTTTTCTGCCCTGCTTGTAGCCCCTCCTTAGCACCGAGGTCAAAACCTGCACAATAACGTTCAGGTATTTGTTGGTTTGTGGGATTTATTTACAAAGCAGCTGCTGCCCTCATACACAGCACCGGTCTTCACCTCTGCAGGACATCCAAGGCTTTTAACCGGTCCAGAGGCTCCTCATCACATTGCCACGGTCACTGGCAATAACTGCAGGGTGCTTTTGGCAGAGGAGCAAGTTGCTTGCTGCTTTCTGTGCACACAGCTGCAGGCTTCCCTGCTTTCCGATACCAGGGAAAAGAACCAACGCGCTCCTATAATAATGATGTAATACGTCTACGGGCTGAAAATGAGGAAGGGCTGTGGCCAGCCGTCCAGGGAGAAAAGCGAAGTGGATTTCGCCTTGCACTTTCGGTTTGCTTGTTGGTCTGGCGCTGGTGGCCCCTGTATACTCATCAGGAGACTTTAATAAGGCCTATGAGTCTGAGAACAGGCTTGCTGGAGCTTAGGGAGCACATTTCTTACATGGAATTTAAACATACCACTTGCATATGATAGGTTGTATCCCAAAAGGCACTTTGCACAAACTAAGGCCATTCGTCTCTCCCTCAAGTTGCTCCAATACCACCACCGACTGGCCTGCGCTCAGCACTTCTGCTGTCCATAGGAGACCTTCTCTATGCAGGAGGGTCCGACTGGGGCCATCCTGCACCCGCAGCCCCTTTTCATCCCACAGGGGCAGGAGCACTCCCCACTCCTCCTCATCTGACCTGTCCCAGCCGAGATGAACACAAGTTTGTTGCTCTGAAGTTCTAGCTTAATGTAAAGAGTCCAGCTGTGCCCAGGACTCTTGTCTGGTACTACCTAATTTGTCCGATATGCTGAGAGCTCTAGACTGTCACTAGCTATGCTTCAGGTGCCAGGGGTTTTGGTTGGAGGTCCCTGTGATGGCAAGCAACAGTAGCTTGGCTTTTCATGTTCTGTTCTGTTTAGAAGGCCTCTCCAGAGAAATTAAACTCACAGGACATAGAAAGAGGGCAGGAGATAGCACTTTTGGTAAGTGCTTCTAGGAAAATGTAGATGCTACTGGAAATAAATCCATATTCGTGTTGCCCTCAAAAACATCTGTTCATCTAAACGACCATTTATTTCCCTTTCTATGCAGAACAAGAAAATGGACTCCATCTGTAATCTAGATTTCACTCTACAAGTGAAGGGGAAGGTCAAAAGGGAAATGAAAAACTGAACAAATCCATTTGACAAATCCAGGGGTCCAAAATGAATAGGAGCTTTTCATTTTAGTGTCCTTCACTCTCTCCTGATTTATAACCATGTAAATTAAAACAAAATTTCACCCCTCTATTTCATCCTATTCCTCCCTTTCCCCCTCTGATTCTTTCCTTCCTTTTCCCATTCTCTAGAATTTCCTTATGCATTTTCACATAAATTCCCAGTTCCTGGCTCTTCTGTAATCCTTTCCTTTTTGCATTCCCTCTCCTGGTATAAAAGAAGGAAGAAAAGGTTTGCTAACAACAGCACTTGACACAACCAGAAAGAGAGAGCAGGCATGCCAGTAAAACGGAGACATTTCTTGATGTGCCACTTAATCCTCAGAGGTTTTCTGGAAATCCTCCTGAGTCTGATGAAGGCTGTAGTTCCAAGCCCTGCGCACAAAAACGTTATACTACAGAAATCTTCCATCTTAGATCTGGCAAGCAGAGGACAAAAATGCGCCTGGGCAGAATCACAGATGGTTTTAAGGTTGGCCAAACCTCAACACAGTGATAAATTGGATGCTCTCCCTGGTACACATTTGTATATTCAATCAGCAACCTTAGCAGCTGCTTGTATTTGGAGCGGGCGCACTGCGTAGGTCACACTGCGGACAGCACCGGTCACGCTGGGCCTTCAGGACCTTGCTCAGCAGCTGTCTCTGCCACTTCGCTTGTATAGTGGCTTCTTAATTTATCAGCTCCCATGCTACTCATCTGTAACCAGTTATTAATGCAGCCAAATGCATTGCATTCTCTTATGCAGCACTTCCCTCTTCTGCAGCTTTGGTGAAAAGCTGGACGGCTGCTCTGGGCTGCTTGATTTTTCCCTCCTTCTGTCACATGAAGGGCAGGACGCTGCCAGCCCAAGCAGCTGATAAATGAGAAGACACTGGGAACCTAATGAAGGTTTTCTAAGGAGTGTGCCCTGTTTAAAGGGGTTCTGGAGGTCAGAGGGAAAACATCTGTCTGGCATAAGCTGAAATATATCAGGAGAGAGTGCTGGGATATTTGTGCAGAAAATCAGAATCACATGCTGCAAGTAAAAGATTCACTGGCTTGGTCAGAAACACGTGGCCTGACATGGCCACAACTGAAGTGCTCAAAGCTTTACGTGTGCTCATTTCTGTAGCAACCTCAGAGTGAACAGAATAAAGCTCTGAATTTTTACCATATCTTTTATTTTTGTCAGTTATATTCCCTACAGCTTGCTGTGGTGGCTATAACAGTTAAGGAATTAAATTAGTGAAGACTAGAATAAAAAAGTTGCCTTTTAAATGTTGTCTTAAAAAGACAAAGTATAACTAAAAAGTCCATTTACATCAAAAAATAAAATAGCAGCCTCATTGTCCAAGTTTAGATTAAAAAAAAAAAAAAAAAAAAAAAACTTGAAATGCAATTACTGGAGCAGCAATTACTGTTTTCAGGAACAGCATAAACCTACTCCAGTTTCAGAGATTATTCCAGATCTCAGTAGCATCAGGTTAAATCCTGAAGGTATTATGGCTGCTATCCCAATGAAAACAAGTACTTAGCTAGCAGGTTTTATTCACATTCAGCGAGTAGTCTCTGATCAGCACTCATTTATCAAAGAAAAATACCAGGCCATATTGAACACTACCTCTAATGTTATACTTGGACTCGGATGTAGTTTACTGTAAAACAGAACAGTACTTATGCAAGAATATACGTGTCTGCGCCAATATCACATTGAGTAAGTGCTTAGCCATAAGACCTGGTAGGTTTTTGCGGGTACAAGATAGGATCTTGATGCAGTTTTAGAGGGAAGGATATTGGTGAGGGCCTCAACACGTAACCATGTTTCCCTTCATAATTCATGGCTTCTTTGAGGTGGGTCACAATGCACAGGCACAAGTCAAATAGCGCTGGGATAAACCCTCCTGGTTTCTCTACTGGCTGAACTTTTACCTCATTTGGAGTCAGCAGAGATGTTGCTGTCTGAACAAGCTGACACACATACAATTTCTCTGTAACTTAATGCCTTTTGCTTAGGTTTTGGGCAGGTTTTTCAAGCTCGTCACACTGCCTCCAGACTTAAGGACTTGTTGTGGTCAAGCCTCAATTGCAAATACTACCAAAGCCACCTTCACAGGCCATCAAAGAGGAAAGGAGTCTGTAAAGCTTTTCATTTACACTGCTATCTTGATTTTTCATTTTCCTGGATTTTAAAGCAAGATTTAGAGCCAGGAAAGCTCCATTGAGAAAACTTTACAAGCAAAAACAGATGAGACTATAAGACCAGGTCAGACTTCCCAGTTACGTAGGCAGAGACTGATATGGTAGCCTGCATAGCATTCCCACAAAACTGTGCCTGAAGCAATACATTTTGGTCCTACAAGACACCGGTCTTGTGGTTCCCAGTACAACTCCATGAAACAGAAGCTCTGATGGGAACCTGAAAAATTTTGTGCATACATGATTTGCAGAGCTGGTTGAAACCACTAATTATTTCTTTATTTGCCGAAAAAAAAAGGAATGAAGTTTTTGTTTTTTTTTTTTCTTTTTTACTTAGATTGTTATTACTGAAAAACCTCCTACCTTAGGAGAACCAGCAGGGTTGTTATTGATTGCTATGTCTACAGTAGAAAGAATGTAGGAAAGTTTTGGTGTGAGGCACAAGGGAAAATGAATCGAAGAAGCATAAGCCTTGTATTGAAAAACTTCAATGTCAAGCGAGAGTTTTGCTAACAGGGGTTGAGAGGGCTGTAACCGCAAAGTATTCCACGTCCACACTGCGATTGTTAATTACATTATGTTCTCATACTCTTGTTATTTTCTGTTTTTCTTTCTTTCTTGGGATATCAGAGATGTATTCCTTTCAAAGCAGAAAATGAACACAGGCTAGCAGACCGCTTTTTTTTAGTCCCTGCATGCAGGCCAAACAGCAAAATATCAAGCTGTTGCTTTGGGTGGACATGAAGGGCACGTGTGGATGCATGCCTGTGCCCCGTGCTCTGGGTGACTGTGTGTGAGCAGGGGGTTGGACTAGATGGTCTCTGGAGATCCCTTCCAACCTCAACCATTCTGTGATTCCGTGATAAGACCTCTGCCTCTTCACTAAGCGCTGCAGGGATGGCAGTACAGACAGTTTCATATCAACACTGGGTTAGCCACTCACTTTGCAGTGCGGAAGACCAAATAAATATGGTCACGTCTGCATTTGTATCACTGCTAACCACACCTATCAAATGCTGCAAACAAACCTACCTTCTGTGCAGAGTATCCTATCCGAGCAAGTTAACACTCACCACAGGCCTGTGGACCACAGCAGGAGCAAGTTTGGCTGAAAGCAGCATTGTGGGACAAAACAGAGAAAATGAGGTATTCTTAAGCTCCCCTCACAAACAGATTTGTGTACCATGCTGAGGCCTGCTTTCTGACCATTGATAGGGAAATGTAGGAAGCCATAACATGAGTTTTCCCTTGGTAAGTGAGTAATCCTGTTGATTACACCTGTGAGAAGTAGCCTGCCATACATGCTTGTGGAGAATGAGAGAGGTGAGAAAGACGAGAGGCTTGGCCATATGCTACAGAGCTCTCTGGCAGGTTGGGGGAAGCCAGTGTGGAGCAATATACTGTGTAGCTCCAGAATAACGCAAGCAGGTAGAACTGCAAGGATAATGCTCAGCAGACAGCACAGGACAATTAGACCTTTTTAGCCATGTACAGACTAAATGCTAAAGGTCAGGAGCACATGACAAATGCTTTAAGTGCTGGAGAGAGCAGCAGTCTCACAAAGGCGGCTGCCAGGCTGGGAGCTGCTCTGCAGCACCACCACCAGTAACACCCACCACTTTCTGCTTTCTCTGGGCTTGCAGGACACTTCCAAACCCCATCCCAATGGGCAGTGCCCAGAGATAAGGGAGCACAAAAGCTCACTGAAGAGCTGTATTTGCCCTGACCCTCTCCTCATGGCCCTGCAACAGAGTGGTCACCTCAGTGTGCACAGGAGAGGCTGTCCACAGCGGGCTTTGCACTGGCCAAGGACACGTGCCCACAGAGCACTGACTGACAGTGTCCTGTAAATAAGTAAGAGGTGATTATTGCTCAAAGAAAACAATTCAGATGGGCATCCTTCACAGGTGTTTGGCTGAGTGTGCGCACTGAGTGAGCATGCAGTAGTCCACTTAGTAACATATGCTACACTGACACATGATAGGGCTGAAAACATCCCCCCAGCTCAGTGCTCTCCTTGGAAACTGTTGTGCTGTGCAACCGCACCACTGAACAGGCTGCTCTGACAAAGCTTCTCAAGTGGTTTCTCTGTATACAAGCTAAGCTCATCTTTATTTTTTTTTGGGGGGGGGGGCGAATGTTTCTCTAGGACTGATATGTTCCCTCTTCTCCATCATTTGCTTTATGATATCTGTCAAGAACTATTCTGATTAATTGTGCTTTTCCTAGGAAGAGCAAGTCTGGGTCATAGACATCTCTGCAAGCCAGAATCATATATCTATTTATTGGAGGATGCCACCCTGCTCAGAACCTGCTGTTTCTGGTTGTGTCCTTCAGTGCTGAAGATAACTGATATTTATGACGGATACTAGCTGTTGATTGATCAGTGCTGTGCATAAAATGAACTCTCCTCTTTTCCTGGCAGTTTCTCTATGAACTCGTTCTCCGTTTGTTTGTTTGCTGTTGTTGCTCTGCGGCAGGGATATGCAGAGCGCTCAGATGTGTGTATTGTTTCCTAGGAGTGAGGATGACTCGGGTGGCCAAGGAGCACGTGATTAGGCACACTGACTCCCAGACAGCACTGCTGTAAGGTGACTAGAAAAGTTTGACCACTTGGAGAACTCTGTATTGCAAAGAGACGCATGTCTTTTCCATGGTCTTTGCATGACCCACAAGGTTCAACAGGCACAGAGTAGGGTAGAATGTCACATTATTTTATCCTTATGGCTGATTTTGTGCTGGAAGCACATAGCTATTTAAATGTCTGCATATACGCACAAGCATTTCAGTACCCCCTCCCAATACAAAAATAGGTTCTCCTAACACTTTGCACTTATGCCTGTGGCATTAGATCTTGCTATGCATTAAGGTCACTTGCTAAAGCTAGTTAAAAGGGCAAGGAAGGACACTCTGTATGTACAGATGCCCCAGAAGGCAGAGAGCTGACATCAGGTCTCCTCCACATTCTCTAGCTGCTGGCTCTGGAGTCTAAGTCTTAAGACATCCACAAACCCCCAAATAGACGAGTTTCTTAGGGATCTGACTTCATGAGTAGCCCTCATGGTGAGCATGCTCTATCTGCAGCTCTGCAATCAAGGGTTGTCCTTTCCATCCTGACCTTTGTTTCTTTTGGTGGTCAACAAATCTGATGTGAGTGTCTAACTGCCTGGTTATTCCTCACATCTGATCATGTTGCTCCTATCACATTTTCACTGATATATATTCCTGGAAGAGTCATGGGGCAGGCACAGTGCTGTGTCCACAGCTATGAGGCCAAAAAGGAAATCTAAGTCTCCTCTCACAAACGAGTTGCAGGAATAGCCAAGTGAGAGGTGACCATCAAAATATACTTTAACCTTTTCATTTCATACAGCTTTCACATAGGTTTCCTTTTGTCAGAAGAGGATTTATTTGGATGAACAAGGCAGCAGATGCTACCGATGGCCCAACCACTACTGGTGGGCGCCTGGGGGACTGTGGAGACCCCCACTCACACTGAGGCTGTCCTGCCTGACGTATCATGTCACTAAATCCCAGCCCATGAGCCAAATCCCATAACCATGAACTGACAACCTGACATGGTTGAGTAGTTCCCTCAAGAAGTGGCTGTTTTCCAGCTCAGATTCCAAGGGATTGAGGAATGCATTACACAATTCTCATCCAAGGACTAATTTCTGTCCTCAGGGTATATTCTTGTGGGATCCGATTAGATGTAGCTGTATGTTCTGTTTTTTAAGTCTTGAAGTAGGCTTAGCTATCATTCCTTATCTATCAGCTCCATCTTATCTTACTTCGTTGTACTTCGTCCAGGTACTTTCCTTATAATGCCATCTCCAGTAAGCCAAAGTAAGCAAGTGAGCCACAGTCTGCCCTTTCTTTCTTCTTATGCATCTAGCCTGCTGCTGAACTTTGCAAGCCTACCTTCACTTGTCTTTTTTTATGTATATATAATATACATTTCTGTAAATCAGGAATGTGAATTAGAAGTTCATATATGGAATTTCTCTTCCTTCAGACTGAGTTTTAGTTTTCCCAGGCAGGAAAGATCAGAATCCTCTCTAGAGAGATTGCACAGGAGCAACAAGAGAAAAACAAAGCCATCTGCATGGATCATGATGGGCAATTAGGGGAAGGAGCAGCAGTGCAGATGCTTGCAGGTGTCCCCGCTGCAAATCCTGAGGCAAACTACACAGGAACTATTACTAATTTGAAACACAAACACCAAGTTCTTCCAAATGCTTTTCTTTCTTTTCACAAACATTGTGAAAGCTTTGGTCGTGGTGCAGTTGTTAGTGAGTCAGACCATACTTCTCAGTAAACACCTCTTCCGAATTAGCCTTCTGCTGACCAGAAGTGGGCCGCATGGTAGGTGGTGTCTCCAAATAAACACAGCATAAAAATGTGTGGGGTGGCCAGACACTAGACCTGCGTTGTAGCTGCTGAACATGATGCTCACAGCACTGGGTGGCTAAGCATTCACTCTAACACAGCACAGGCTTCCTGCAGGAAGCACCTGGGACAGCAGCTGCTATCAGGACTCACAAAAAAACCATCAAACCTACCAGTTTTCTATCAGCAATTTTTGTTCGAACTGTTTGCACCTATTTCCCCCACCAATGTGGACTTATGGCACAGGGTGCCCACTCTCATGCCATGAGGGTGGTAGAGAACCTACAGAGCCTCAGGCATGCATGCCACGCCAAGAGTGTGTGAGGATACCAGCAGAACTGGTATCTTTCTTAAAATAATAATTCAGATTCTTATCAGGTTTGGAAACACAGTTTTTCAAATGGCTTTGGGGATATTATCAGGCCCAAAGCTCCCCAAAGACTCTGTTAATCTGGGCCTGAATCATACCAGCTGTTACTGCCCAACCTTGCACTCCGCAGGGTTCAACCAACACAAACCATTCTGTTCTGAAACCCAGTGTTCCCCATTTGTACTAAAATAGATATTCTTCTGATTATTAAGACTAGTAGTAGCAATACTGATATGTTCCTCTGCACTTACACCCACATTTGAGAGAGAAAGAAAGAGAGAAGGAGAAAAGAGAAAGACTTTTTTCCTGATTATGATACTAGTAATAGCAATACTGATATATTTGCCAGCACTTACACCCACACTAGTAGTGGATGTAGTTGGAAAGTTGGTCTAAAGCAGCTGGTCTAAGCGATTTTCATTTGAAACATCTGAGCAGAAGCTAGCTGTCTGCAAGATGGGGATGGATCATTTGCAGCATTACAGATTTTATGGATTACTTGCAGAACTGCCCAAGAACACTGTGCGCTCCCAAAATATTACTAACATAGTCATATCTGCTACTTGAAATAACCCAGACAGTAAACACGTTGGGTGCATGTGGAATTAGGGAGCTTAACTGCTGTTGTCTTTGTGATTGCCTAGATTATTAATTGGCTACAGCATAATAGTATTTATTCTTTGAATAAAATACAAGCCAACATAAAGATCAATATGAAAGATTAAAGCTGCATGAGTGACTTAGCTGTCTTTCAGAAAATAAAGGAACTTATCTGATATTGGTACATAAATTGATCAATTTAATGTTAATTGGACACCTGGCTTGCATTTTGACTTTATGAAAATGCTATATACACTGCAGAAATGAACAGGTCCCTAACTCTGGCTCCTAAATGCTTTTTAAAATCTTGCTGTATACAAGTAAGTATATTATGCTTGGATTAATATTAATAAAAACCATGAAGGGAAAAATTAATTCTGCTGTCCAAGGCGGCTGTTTAATTAGTCTTCACAGTACTACCATCTTCTTAACTTAAGTCAATATATTAAATATCTTCTAGGAACTTTTGGTGAAGAAAAATACTAGCATACTTAATTGCTCTCATATGGTATGTAAATACTACTTATATGATGTTATATTATCTGCTCTAAAGTACATGGAACATTACAGTGTTTGAGCAGCATGTAAAATTATCTAAATAAGTGCACTGACCTCTGCTATATTGCTTTTGTTTGTTTTGATACTGATGTGGTTTAAAAATACACTAAAATCTAAAAATGCATTAAGACAATAAATAAATTAAACTGGTCAATGACAGAAGTTACTGTACTAGTAGGACAGCAATATTAGAGTCACATGAGCTGTGAAGACAAAGGTCAAATCTTTCAGCGGGGATGAATGTGCTTCCGGAAGACTCATAGATGGAAATGAAAGAAGGAAAATGCTGGTAATAAAGTCTGTGGAGAAATGATCAGCATGGACAGGAGCATCTGCTGTTGGCCAGAAGCTTACACAGCGACAGAACCAGAAGTTCTCCCTGCTCAGGACTAAGGCATCAGGCTTGGGGCAGTGACGGCCCAGAGACACTCACTGCCCATCGGTGCAGCCCCAGTTGCCAAAGCTGATGAGTACCCTGCAAGCAGGCTAAGCACACAAGCCTGAGAGACTCCTCACCCGCCGGTGTGTCTCACAGAGTCCATAGGAAAGGGCTCCATTGCTGTCCTCTGTGTTGTATTGCTTATGTTATAAAAGACCTCTACTAGTTTAGCTCATTGATGTCTTTAAGAGAAAGAGATTTAGCTTTTATTTTACTATCTGGAGCCTTGCAAGTTCTGTTCTTCTACAAAGTACTTTTCTCCATACGCTTAAGCTTGTCGGTGGCCTCAGCATACTTGTAACACTTCCCTTTGTGGGGACAAAATAACAAGAAAAGACAAATGTATAGTTATTACAGGAATGCTTTAACATGGACCCTATTCAAATCATCCTTAATTGTTCAGAAACTTTCGCTCCTTAGCTGTCTTCAGATCTTTGGGGCTGGGCAAATGAGAAAGATTTGTATCAGGAGTTTCCATCCCAGATTCCTCTTTTTGCTTTCTCTTTAGATAAGGAATACCAGTCCTTTACCACAGGATCAATTCTCTGCAAAAATGACAATTTTCCCAAGGGAAACTGGAGCTCTGACATAAAGAGAACAGCCCTTCCCAAAACAAACCCTTTGCACTTTGAAGAACATTTATTTCACCAGTATTTTTGTGGGAAAAAAAAAATTGAAAAAATATGTCTTTCTTTGATTCCTTTCCAAATGGCCCGGAATTTTCACTCTTGTTTGCTTTGAGGACTTAAGTAACTTGCCAACAAATGACTTGCTGCACTACATGGGAATGAAAGACATGCTGGAAGACCTTTCAAACGACTGGAATGGAAGCAAGAAGCAGTCTTGTTTCTCTTGTTCCTACACAGCTTTCAGTGTTTCCAAAGGAACTCTGAAAGCCTGAAGTTGTAACAACTTTCTTTTTCCCCAAATAATTGGGAAAAAAAAAAAGAAAAGAAAAAGATGGAGTAGGTTTCCTGCTTTGTTTTTCTGGAAGAACAAGAGAAGAAGTTCAAGTAAGAAAGTGTGTTTCTGAAAAGAAATGGCAAGACAATGTGGATTTCTGTTTCAAGGGGAGCTTCTGCACACAGTGTAGAATGTTTTTGTAAGAAAAATAAAAATTATTTAGGGCAAATAAAAGAGTGCACTCATTTAGTGTGGATTATTTTCACTTACTCAGAACTTAACATAGTTTGTAGCAGCTCTACTGTGATTTACTTCAGCTCAATTTCCCATTTGACTTAGGAGGTTGTAAATAGCCTTGTATAAATGCCACCTAAGGACCCCTTGCTGCAGCCTGAGGTGTAACACTACTGATTTCCCTCTGGTTAGTTTGCAGCCAGTTAGCTGGTGAATGGTGGCCACAAAACAGACTGAAATTTTTATGCAGAGACACGGTATTAACACCATCAGCACCACAGTATCAGTGTCAAAATGAGAGGAGAGGAGAGGAGAGGAGAGGAGAGGAGAGGAGAGGAGAGGA
>NW_020456221.1:1568219-1581609 GCF_003342845.1 Nothoprocta perdicaria | reverse complement strand
AGGAGAGGAGAGGAGAGGAGAGGAGAGGAGAGGAGAGGAGAGGAGAGGAGAGGAGAGGGAAAAAAAGAAAAATAGAAAAAGGCAAAAGCAAAGGTTTGCTTGCTTGTTCAGTTGAACTTGAACAAGCTTGCTTGCTTGTTCACTTGCTGCCGCAAATGTTGTGGCACATCAAGGCATGCCAGGGGAGCCTGATCCAACATCCTCTGGATTCAGCAATGGTCATGGCAAGGCTTGGCTACAAGCAAAAATGATCCTTAAGCACAAACTGTAGCTGGAAAGTGTTTGAGAAATATTATTTTGACAAAAAGTAATAATCTCTCCCTTTTCACAGTAAGCTTCCCCTTATACTGCTGTGATTTTGGTGGTGAGCAAAGATGCCCATGATTTTGCTTGTGTGGTTTGTGTAGATATATTCACGTGGCTGTTCCATGGCCCATATTGAAGTGATCCTTGAGCTTTAGCTATGCTCATGCAAAGACTAAACCTGAGCAAAGCTAGGATTTGTAAAGCAATTGAGAAATGAAAGATACCTGCAAATGCAAATGCATATTGTTATGATAATTTTTTTTTCTGATTTTGCACTTCACTGTTTGCCTGCTAGGATTTCACTTTCGTCTTCACAAATAGTCATCAAATATTCCATTTCTTAGGATAAGAGAAGACAACATAAAAATAATTAAGTTCCCCTTCAGATACCTGGATGTAAATGCAAAACAACATATGGTTCTGTCCTTCTGTTCCTAAAGGAAATACACTTTATAATGAATCTGAAAATAGCTGCCAAGTAATTTGCAAATTCTGAGAAAGTAACTACATCAAGACTTTGGTTTTGAAGATTTCTAAAGATTTAATGCTGAGATCTCTTGGGAAGACTTTTTTATGGTGTGCTTTTCAAATTGTGTACATCTGAGCTTAACATGCTACAGACACTGTCACCTGCTTGTGCTGCCTGTGCAGCTCCAGACTGTACAGAAGTGGCTGATACTGAAGAGTGACCAACGCACAACTTAGCAAATATGCACCAGTTGGGATTCCCCTATACATTTAATCATCTTTCCATTGTTAAGTACAGGGATACAAGTATACACTGAGGGTAAAAAAGGCACAGAGGAAGAAAGAACTAATCAGCCTGGCACTTTTGAAGCACTAAGGTGCTAAATCCTTGCTGTCTGTTCACTCTGCCCCCGGGACTTTCACCATGTGTCCAGCAGAGCTCTGGCAGTGCATGGCTTATTTCTGAGCGCCTGATGGAAAGTCACTGAGACACCAATTGGGTTGGTGCTGTGCTCTCATCTGTGCACTCTGAAAAGTGCCCAGCTCCGTAAAGAAAACTTTAGGGGTCTACGGCTTTTATTAGTCACTAGATGAATTTTGCTGGTATAGCAAAAAGAGGAAATTAAAGACTGATTCTTAAACAAAAGAAAGGTCATGAGTAAATAGGGAAGCCATAAAGATTGTGCACAAATAAAATATTCCATTAAAAAAACAAAGCATGTATTTAGCTTTAAATATATGTCTTCCTGCATTGAGGCGAGAAAGTAAAAAAGATGGAGCCAAAGTCTTCTCCGTGGTGCCCAGTGACAGAACAAGGGGTAGTGTGTACATAGCAAAACACAAGCAGCTCCATCTCCGTGTGAGGAAGAACTTTTTCACTGTGAAGGTGCCAGAGCCCTGGCACAGGCTGCCCAGAGAGGTTGTGGAGTCTCCTTCTCTGGAGATCTTCCAAACCCACCTGGATGCCGCCCTGTGCCCCGTGCCCTGGGTGTCCCTGTTGGAGCAGGAAGGTTGGACTAGATGATCTCTAGAGGTCCCTTCCAACCTTGAACATTCTGTGATTCTGTGATATCCATCTAAAAAAGGACTTCTAAAAGACTGCAGAAATTACTAACTGTAGCTTGGGCCGCAGCAGAAGGTTTATGGTCTTGTCTTAAAAAAATTAAAACAATTTAGCAAACTTCCAGGAAGGGTCTGCAGTAGCCAGCTGTACCACCAAAGTGGTACAGCTTTAACTGTAAGAGAAACAGATTTTAGAGCTGCTAAAAAAGACAGATTACCTCTTATTTTAATGAATCAGGCAGCCGGGAAAAGCCACATGGGGTGAATGTGTATATGCATATATGTATTATACATGATATCAATATCAGTTCTGTTTTTCTTGGGGGCCCAGTTTTGTATTGATTTTTTCCAACATCTGTTATTCATATGACATTACTATTATTGTGCAGTTTACTACTGTTACGTGGTATTATTATTATTATTATTAATGCGGTATTACTATTATTAATGCAGTCTTATTATATGTGGTTATTATTACTATACTATCATTATTATTACTGAGCGATATTATTCCAGCAGCTGGTATTTAGTAAGCCTTAGAGGCATTTATGATTTAATATTGGCACACACACAGCTAAGCCTTCCCAGGTCTCGCCTCCGGGGTAAGCTGCTTGTTTCTGCATTGCCCGCAGACCTGCTGCTCTTGAGGCTTCTCAGAAGCCAAGAGAAGCCCATCATTCAGCTTGGCTTAAGGTGCCCCCAACCTGCCCCCAGTTTCATTTACCTCCCCTCTGCGTTCCTGACTCACATCTATGTGAGGCAGAGCAGACTCCTTGGCCTGTTAGGTGGGAAAACAAAGTACCATTAGGCTTTGAAAAGCGGCTCACCTCCAAAGGAGCTTCAAGTAAGTGCAAACACGCATTTATTGGGAGGAATGTGCATCAACAAGCACCATTGCCCAATGCACCTTGCTTTGATGGCATCACATCGTTTGCAAAGCTTATCTGGTGAGTGAAGCAAGCCATTGACATAAGCATTGCCCAGGCAGAAAATGAACTTTGATCAAATAACAGGGAACATGAGCAGGGTGCTGGCTAGCTCGCATCAGCTGTAAGTAAAATAAATGATGCAGCTTTTATTTTTCCTGTTGGACCTGACACAGCTCAAACTCCCACTCAGAGGTGGGAATTTGTGGGTCTTCTTTTGTTTTGTTTTAAACTGCAAAGCACTGCAAACATATACAAAAATCAAGAAGAAACTAGAGACCCCCGAAATGCAAGCCACGGTGACTGAGCAATCTAGGTCATGGCTCTGCTGGGTTTGCAACTTCAGCAGGCGCGATTGTGGGAAACAAAGGCAGCCGTGTGAGTGAAACGGGCCTGTGTGAGCTGGCTTTTTTTAAAAAAAAAAGCCGTCAAATGTTACTGTTCAGTGTGAATTTGAATCGAATTTGCACTATCCTACTGCATTAGCTTCCATCTGGCTTAATTTGCTGCTTGACTCTTCAGCTGTTCTACCTTGAAAGTGGAAAGGCAATGCAATTCTAGGGGACAACACACGACTGGATGACCCATTACAACATGTTGCATTTTAGTTTAACTTTAATGCAAGCATTTGTTTGCCTTTTTTTTTTTCCCCCCATTCCTGAGAGATTTAAAAATCCAAGAAAAGCTGACACCTGCCCTGAACAGATCCAGGGCTGGGGCAATGGCCTGCTGTGCTGTGCACCTCAAGAGGTTGCAGAGGAATGCCAGCTCCTTGCATGCCTGGTTCTTACTGGGCATGTGCCATTTTTCAGTGATTCTGCTATATATTGATGAAGAAACCAAGGTCTTCATTTTCCCCACTCACCACCCTTGCCAGGTTAAGCATAGACTTCTCCCTGCCAGGTTAAGCATAGACTTCTCCCTGCTTTTTATGACAGGTTGTTCACAAAATGAAGGTGTATCTTAGATCTTCAAAATGGAACAAATATAACAGATTCCCCAGCATATAAACCTTACTCATTCCTCAGTGGATGCCCAGGAAATAATCTGGACATTCTTAAGAGGCCCAACATCAGCACTATGTGAGTTATCTGGCAAGTCCTCCACTTTCGACAATCCAAATTATTGTATTTTACCTCTCTGTACATCCCCTCAAAACTGATTGAAAAAAAGGCTCCTTGTGACTGTCCTTCACTTTGGCATCAGTCTTCAAAAATGGAGTATCTGCCTTTTCATTTGCACTTCATTTAACCTCAACTTTGTGCAAATGGAAACAGAGATGATTTTTTAGGTTTGTTCTGAGACTGGCTTGTTAGACTCTTGAGAAAATATCTCCACAGTTCTTTTACTGAGTGCGAAATGAGGTTCCTGAATCCTGTCCTGATGGAGCTAACCCACCAAGCTTGACTGGGCCGTATGTATCTCTATGTATCTATGTGCCTTGCTTCTGAACCGAGCTTATTTATCTTAAGGCTACAAGTGCGATGAAAAATTGCCATCGTACCAAATGACACATGCCAAACAGTCAAAAAATGTATTGAGTTTCTTGCTGGCATAAAGCCAAGCCCACAGTGTTTCACGCAGAGAGACCCCAGCTCATGAGCAGCACGCACAATGCAACAGAAGTCACGGCAGAATCTGGCATCGGGTCTGGCCTGGTCTGGAGTCTGAATTGTAAGAAACAGGCCCAGATGCTTAACACTTTGCATTATGAAATAGTAATATCAACAGTATAAATAATTAACATTTCAAAAATGTTAAAATGACAAATGTAGCAATGATAAATAGAGCAAAGAGATGCCCTCAAGTGTCAGAAGGTAACAGAATGGCAAACATATGCACTGAAACATCCACAATGCTTGGAAACACCATGTGATGCTTTGCCAAGAACACTAGCTGTGCCACTTGACTGCGCTGAGCGTTAGTCATGAGCAAGCCACTCTGCTGGGAGAGAGCTGGCCTCGACGAACCTCCCTTCAGACAGGCTTCCCATTGCAGGACCACTCTCTCATGCAGTGCACCAGAAACCCTCAGGCTGGCTAGGATTTTTTTTCTGTGATATAAATGATAAAAATAAGCTTTGCAAGCCCAGTTATAAAAGCATGCATTGTCTTGCATATTACAACCCCACGAGGTGCTGCAAGGTGTGATACCTTTCAATAAAAAGAGGTGTGACCTAGTACTGGTGATAGTCCTGCTCCAAGTGGGAGGATGGCCCTAGAGGTCCCTTTTGCCCTTCTTTCTACTCCACTAATAGGAGCACTTCCAGGGACCCATCTGGGAAGTTCTGCAAGAGCATTTTGCTCTTGTGGTTTGATTTGTGCTGATCTCTATCCCCTTTGTGTATTTGTGCATTGTGTGATTGCTATTGTAAAGGAGCTCCAGATTTAACAGGTTGTAGCCCAGGGATTACTCCCTGGTGTTATTTACATACTCATGTAGCTTAAGGAACACATAGGTGTCACTGAGGAAAAGAGACGCTGGTGGAATCTCAGCAAAAAATGAACAACAAGCATGAATCATCGCTGCTGTAGAAAAGGAGATATGGTGTATACCTTAGCATGCCAGTGAAATCCTGCCTCACTGGTAGTCCAGGCTCAGGAATGCCTGTTTGTTTCCAGCACTCAGGGCATGGCTACAAGGTTCCTCAATGCATACGTGTTCCCCTCTCTCCAAAGGAGCTGGAAATACAGAGAGAAAACTTTGTGATTCTGAACAAACAGCTGGAAGAGAAAATAAAAGCTCTAAGAACAAGACCAAAATGCACTGCCTCACTTGGGTCTGAATGTAAATAGTCACAAAATCCCAGAATGGTTGAGGTTGGAAGGGACCTCTAGAGACCATCAAGTCCAATCCCCAAACTACTTTGACTTTCTGCTATCTCCTGCCTAAAGTTCTCTTTGCAGCTTCTGTCAGACAGAGTTTGAATTCCTAATTCATTATACCTAATTTAGAGACTGAACTGAGACAATTAGGAAGGGTGGCTGCCTCTCTTGGCAAGGGACAAAGGAGAGGGCTCATCGGACATGAGATGCATTCTGTGAAGGCCTCAACACAGCACTCAGCACAGATCAGAAAAGCAGAGGAAGATCCGAATTAATCATGAAAGAGTAAACAGTGAGTAAACACCATTACACCACCATACACGTGGCTTGCATCCACATTTTGACCATGGTGGAACAGTTCAGAAAGAAAGTACAGAAGGTTAGAAGTCCCCGGGAAGAAGTAAAAGAGTTTTGGAGCTGGGGAACAACATCCCTACCGTAAAGCTGAAGATAATTTATGACACTGTTATCTGGAAGTGTGCACACTTCAGGGGCTGTAAAATACTGGATGTCCCAAGGAAGGTGAACATGGCCTGATCATACACAGGCACTTCGATTACAACAACTTGGGCACTTGGACATAAACAACGTAAGGCAGGTTCCTAGCAAGTGCAAGGTGACTTTACACAAAATGCACCATTGATCTACAGCACTCCTTGCCTTTGAATGACAAAAGATGTTTAGGTTCAAGAAAGAGCTCAAGCAGTTCACAGAAAAAAAAAAAAAAATCTAAGTTTATTAAACCCAAAGCACTATACAAAGAAGGAAGAACACTTTGGAAAACAGCCACCAGTTTTTTCTTGCTCTTGCATTGCCTTTTCATCCAGGCTACACCAAATCTGATTAAAGGTTATCTGCTGATATTTTTAAGTTCTGTTTAAAACAACTTTCTTACTGTGAAATAACTTGTGATCAGTCAGTACTTTGTCCACTCCGGGAAAATGTCCAAGAATACTCATGATGGTATTCATAAGCACAAGAAATAGAAAATACAGGACAAGTATTCAGAAACTGCATAATTGCAAATGGGAACAGGAAGTGCAGATTTATCTGTGAACTTTTTAATGACCCAGCCAAGTTAGAAGCCAATCTACAGACCCAACTGTAGTTTTTAGGCACAAGCTTCTGATTTTTATCATGTAATTAGGATTGTGCAAGACCTTTAGAAAGCTGGTTGGTGAACATACTCAGAATCACGGAATCCTAGAATCACAGAATGGTTGAGATTGGAAGGGACCTCTAGAGATCATCTAGTCCAAACCCCCTGCTCCAGCAGGAACACCCAGAGCACGGGGCACAGGGCGGCATCCAGGCGGGTTTGGAAGATCTCCAGAGAAGGAGACTCCACAACCTCCCTGGGCAGCCTGTTCCAGGGCTCTGTCACCCTCACAGGAAAGCGGTTCTTCCTCACATGGAGATGGAACCGCCTGTTTCAACTTGTAACCATTATCTCTTGTCCTGGCCACCAGGACAAGAGCTTTGCCCCATCTTCCCTACATTCTCCCCTCAAGTATTTGTACATATTAATCAAATCCCTTCTCAACTGTCTCTTCTCGAGGCTAGACAGGCCCAGCTCACTTAATCTTTCCTCATAAGAGAAATGAGTCCCATAATCATCTTTGTTGCTCTTTGCTGGACCCTCTCTAGAAGCTCCACATCCCTCTTGTCCTGGGGAGCCCAGAACTGCCCCCAATACTCCAGGTGCGGCCTCCCCAGAGCTGAGCAGAGGGGCAGGATCCCCTCCCTCCAACTGCTGCCAACATCCTCCTGATGCAGCCAGGAGCCCATTGGCCTTCTTGGCCACGAGGGCACTGCTGCCTCTTGGTTAACTTGGTGTCAGCCAGGACTCCCAAATCCAGCTCAACTGGCCTCTAATTCAAACTATGCACCTCACCTATTGATTACCTTCTGAGCTGTCAATCGGCTGGATACCAAAAGCAAAGATGCCTGCAAGATAGAAAACCTACCTTTATGGCTTAAAAAAAATAGGATAGAGCCCAACAAAGACACCAAGCTAGACTTAGCAATCTCCCTGTCCACTGCTTTCTGATCCTGTCTAGCAGACTTCTGTTTGGGGTACATGTGGAGTCCAGCTCATCTCCTCACAATTTCTAAGGGTTTTTCATTCATATTCCAGTAATCTAGAATGGAATAGAAAATGTGTGTGTGGCTGAATCATGGTATGAAATCTCCAGTAACCAAGGAAACAAAGAACTTGGACAACTCATCTTGTAAAATGCTAAGCCAAATTATCCGTATTGTCTTACCTGTCCAAGGGACTTACTCAAAAAAAGCCATTTTATGGATAGAAAAGAGGCATCAATAATCAAAATGGAATGCACACCACAAGGTTTAGGTCCACCCTTGCTCTTAACAGGGTTTTCATCTGTGGGTATAATTTTGGCCTATTAAAATCACAAAGATGAATCACAGACCAATAGTTTGTCCCCAGGTGCCTTGATCCTCTCTTGGAATGAGATATTGATTGCAAGTGTCTTGAAACTGGACATATTTTAGTGCTGGTTGTTAGTTCAAGCCTGCCAGTAATAAGAAGGGAGTTGTAATTGGTTAGTTAGGCAAAAAAAAGGAGCGTTGCTGGACTGAAAATACTAAAATAGCAGCCAATAATTTCAATTGGACCATGAAAGGACAAGGTTCAATTATGGTTTCACTACAGAAACAAAAATGAATGTGATTTACCTGCTGCTGCTTAAAAATGCTGAAAAAAAAAAAAAAAAATCTGGAGTTTTCTATACCAGCAAAGCGCTTATGTGTTACAAATAAAAATGGGAAGAAACTTTCAGGGAAACAGTATGGATAGCTGGTTCTTTTGATCTGTTTTGTGCAGCCGAGCAGAGCCTGTGTTATGTATTTTGTTCTGTTACTTGTTCCTTATGTATAAAGTCAGTATCATCACCAGAGTTGCAATTTCAATAAATATCCAAGCACAGACAAACCCTTAGGCATAGTGGAAAAGGGCCAAAATGGGGCCCAGAGTCTGCCTGATAGTCTCCATGGCTTATTTTTAGAATAAGAAAATTAGGAAGATGAGAACAAATGTAAAATTTATATGCTAATCAATGTATGAGTGAGGCGTATTTCTTGATTTAAAATGCTGGGCATTGGCATTAGTCCACAGTATGCACTCACACACACGCATATGAGCTGTTCTGGCTGTTTGGGATTTATCCAGACCATTCACATTTGCCCTGGATAGTTTGATTTGCAGGTCTAGAGGGGAGACTTCAGTCTACTAAGTAAAAAGTCCAGGTTGCCCAAGGGGAGCCTGGCATTCTGCAGCATTAACTGCAGGGCTGGAAGTGGACAGAACAGGCCTGCCATGGGTCTAGACAGACCCTGTGAGTTTAAAAACACACATATGTTTGTGCATATATATGCACACATGCACACTCTCTCAAACAGCAAGCAGAGGCAAGTCTAAACTCATCCAAATATAAATGTAGAATGTGGGCACAAAAGTCGCATTGACTTGGGTGGGAGGAGGCTGAGGACCATTTAACACTGGTGTGGAGTAGCACACATCCGTGTAACCTCGTCCACACAGGGTGGTCCTGCAGACTCTGCAGCCCGAAGGACAAACTGGAAGGGTGATGCGGTTGCCATCCTAAGAGGTGGCAGGTGACTGAATAACCATTCCCTTGGAAAACACAGGGATACCCAGGCCTCCCCCTTGTGAGGAAAACTTGAGCGTGGGTTTGCTCCCGAGGCTTGAGAGTTAAAAAAGAAACAAAAGAAATTTTGTAATTTTAATGCCTTGAAGTGAATCCCATTATTATGACAATCTGATGCTTTCTGATCATTTGGGTGAGGTCCTGTTTTATTTAGAAAAGACCAAAAGAAAAATCAACCCTGCAAGGCTGTTATCTCCATGCCCAGCAACAAGTCCAGACACCAGCTCCAGTAGCCACTGCGCGGAGACACCAACATAAGAACTGCACCAAAATCTACAGTTGCACCCAGACAGTTAATAGTTCTGCTTGTGTTGAATTTTCTTGTGGCAGCGGCTGTGGTAGGGCTTGTGGTCCACAACCGGCCATCACTTCTGGTGGTGACAGTCCCCTTGCCAGGCTGTGCTGGAGCCAGCCTGCTCTTGCACGCAGAGCCAGCTGGCAAAGCTCCATTTTTAAGAGAAATAAAACCCACATATGGACATGAGAAACGCGTGTCAGTGTTTTCTGTATTGTGGAGAGAGACCACAGCATGCCGTGCTGAATTCCTTGGGCAGCGTGCGGCGTGTTTGCCCGCTGACATGAGCCTCTCTGCGGGAGCTGGCCCTGGTGTGAAGCTCAGAGACGGGTGACGGGTCTTCCCGCAGACCCAAGACTGGCACGAGTGAGTGCTGCTCGTCCCGGGTGTTTACGCACCGCAAGACCCAGCAGAACAATATAATTAGTTGGGGGGAAAAAATCAGGAGATTAAAATAAGGTTTGGGTTCTTTTTAGTTACTCTTTCTTTTTTTTTTTTTGACATGTAAAGCAACATTCAGCTTTTCTCCCCAGTTGTGACAGTTAGAAACAGATATATTTTTTTAATATAAATGTAATATTTCTATATAAATATAAATATGTGTATATATGTATATATTTATACATATATAAAAAAATAGAACTACCACTCTCTCTTTTAATCCCCTGCCTTGCCCTGAGTAATCTGAGAGTCCAGATCAAGTTCTGCGACATTAACAAGCGTGTGCAATGCCCCTCTCAGGTGTCGGGCCCGAAGGGCGCCCTCAGAGCAGGCCGCTATCCCCGGCTCTTCCGCACTCTTCCCGAGCTCCCTCCTCTCCCAAGGGCAGCACTGAGGCCCCGTGCTGCGGCCACGCGAGCAGGGATGGTGGGTGGTCTGCACGACACAAAAGGAACATTTCACGTCTCAGGATCCGTGCTGTGGAGGTTTGGCCTTTCCCCTGTCCCACCTCCTCTTTCCAGGCGCTGCAGCAGCCAGGGCTGGAAGGATGCCGGGTGCAGACAGAACCACCGTGTTATCCAGGCCAGCCTTCCCACTCCAGGCACCAGCACCGGCTCATACAGTTTCGAGGGAGGATAACAAACCAAACGTCAATAACTATAAACTCTCTGACAAAACTAAGGTACTCAGCATTGTAGGAGCCAAGGGAATGCGCGGACAGGGAAGCCGTTTGGCTGTTATTTGGGAAGGTAGGAGGAACGGTGGCGATGTGCACGCGCTCTTCCCTGCAGACGAGTGGAGCACGGCACAGCGGGAAGAGGCACCCAAAGGAGCGGGATACTCACGGGGACGTTTATGAGCAGCACAGTTATGTGCTGAGCTGTGGAGTGCAGCTTCACTGCTCTCAGAGGGCCCTCGCTGAGGAAGCGTGGGGAGGCCAATGTCCTCTCAGACGAGGAGGACCCTGCTGGTTTATCAGAATAATCCTTCTATGTTGCTCCATGTATTTTAAGCAATGGTGAGTGAAGCCACCAAAAATAAAGCTGCCAGACTCCTCCGTTTGATGATATCCATCATCATCAAGTTTGAGGGCCAAAATGAGACATTTCAAGCACATCAGTACTTATATGAATAGGGAAACCCTCTAGGATTTCAGTAATATCCACATTTCTGTAGGCTTTCGGGCTCTGTAATCTGGCAGGGAGCCTGCTCTGCAGATGGGGCAGCAGAGGTGGCGTGGACATGCTGCCGTCGAGCCCAGCAGCATCACCCTGCCTGGGCATCGTGAATCGTTGGGCAGGGAGGCTCCTTCGTAGCAGCAGGATTTGGGGAGAAAAACAAAAAATAATTAAAAAAAAAATCAGGAAAGGCCTCGTTCTTTCTTTGTCTCTGGAAAGCTGTCCGCCAGTGGGGAAGGACAGGGAGGCCTGGGGCCAGGCTTAGCTGTGCGCCCGGTGCCATACAGAGCTGCTGACATGTAGGTACCCCTCAGCATCAGCGGCACGGCAGCGGGAAGCAGCGGGAAGCAGCCAAGGCCACCATAGGGACCAGAAGTCCTTGATTTTGTTGCAAGAGGAGGCTGCTTTGCAGCCAACTTTCCCCCATTCAGTGAAACAGCCTGCATTGCCCTGCTCTGCATAAACAGTGTCAAGTACACAGTGGCTGCCTACTTTTTGCCTTTAGAGCCAGTGCACTCAACTTAATCATTATCATTTTGCAAAGCGCTTTAGAACGCCAACGAAAAGCACCGCAGAAGGTTGAAGTCCATTCATTTTGGTGCAGCAGATGTGAAAAGCTCTGTGCTGGCAAGCCATGGGTGGTCCTTGTTTTGTTTTGTTTTGTTTTGTTTTGTTTTCCTGCTGTGCCAAGTGAAAGTAAGTCCTTTTACCCTGCACAGGAATATGCAG
The DNA here is from genome assembly GCF_003342845.1 of Nothoprocta perdicaria. Taxonomy (NCBI): domain Eukaryota; kingdom Metazoa; phylum Chordata; class Aves; order Tinamiformes; family Tinamidae; genus Nothoprocta; species Nothoprocta perdicaria. The sequence continues at coordinate 1,569,687 of NW_020456221.1, read as the reverse complement.
ACATTAGGAAAGAGCAAGAATTAAGTGACTTGTCCTAATGCTTGGACACCTCCTTCCATCGGCCAGGAGCCTCTGGCTCCATGCAAAAGCAGTGAGCAGTGAAACAGGCAGCAGCAGAGGGGCTCAGTCCTGGTGCCCCTTAATCAACTGGGTGCTTTTTCCTCAGGCAAGTAAATATTCCTGGAGGCAGCACGACTCCCCGCACCAGTCAATTTACCCCGCTTCTGCAGGAAGTGACTGGCAGCTAAGGTCAACTTTTACATAGTCTTCTGCCAGCTCCCACTCAGGGAAACATTAATGGGACATTGCAAGGGGAGGGAGATGAGAGGTGATACTGCATGTTCAGTAAATATAAAACGTGGCTCCTATTTATTGTGCTAAATTGTGATAATTTATTACACTAAACAGCACTGATGTAACTTTGAAGTCTAAAGAAATAAGAGCGAGGCAAACTTCCCACAGCTACTGGCACCAGCAGAGGCTGGTGCGTTTGGAGAGAGGCAGCTCCAGCCCACTGTTAAAAACAAACCTCAGGGAGAGAGAGAGAGGAAAGACAAATGCCTGCATTGATTTTTCACTCTGCCACAGCATGTGAACAACTCTGCTGAATAAAACCAGCGGAGTCAGTGGGAAAGAGTTGATATCCGCTGCAGAAAGCGAAAAGAAATTGATACCCAGTGCTCAGCTCGCCTGATGTGCCAAGTGGGTTCCACTCATAATTATTAGCGTGGAAATAATTGCCTCTCGCAGCACACATTTGCGGAGGGTTTTCATCTTTCCGCGCCACGCTAGGCTGTAGCACACACGTCATTTTGCAGGCTGGCGCTGGCGTGGGCTTGGCCGGAGCAGCGGGAAGGCCGCGGGAGCAGGAAGGAGCAGCAGGTTCCTGGCTGGCTGCAGCTCCACGGGGACACGCTGCTCCTGTCCGCAGTTATGCGGCGCTCTCTAATTTTGTCGCCCACCGCTCTCCCATTCCCCCGCGTGCACGGCATACCAACTACCTGTTGTGGTGACAGCCATCATCAATCCACTGTCGCTTCAGAAAAAAAGCATCTCAGAAAAAAGGCTGTCAGTAAAAGTTGCAGAAAGAGGCAAGGGAATTTAAGCAGAGGAGGTTTTGTTAGGTTGCCTTTTTTATTTCTTCTTATTTTCCTGACATCCTTTTTCAGACAACGAGACATCCACATATTTTAAAATATGCAAGCCTTTTTCCTTTCTTCAGCCTGCTATTTCAGCAACAAAACTTTTAACACTGCCAGTCACACGAGGCTAAATGAGATGAGATGTCGCAGTGGCGGAGAGGCTCTGCTGGCACCAGTGGATGCGGCCCCCGTGACTTCAAAGGAGCCGATGCATCTTACACCTGCTGAATCTTTCTTTTCTTTTCTTTTCTTTTCTTTTCTTTTCTTTTCTTTTCTTTTCTTTTCTTTTCTTTTCTTTTCTTTTCTTTTCTTTTCTTTTCTTTTCT
>NW_020456221.1:1488426-1568214 GCF_003342845.1 Nothoprocta perdicaria | reverse complement strand
TTCTTTTCTTTTCTTTTCTTTTCTTTTCTTTTCTTTTCTTTTCTTTTCTTTTCTTTTCTTTTCTTTTCTTTTCTTTTCTTTTCTTTTCTTTTCTTCTAGCATGGACCCTCTCATTTAACACATACAAAAATGCCTTTGCACGCTGTGCCAGTGCGATGCTGGGGTGTTTCTGGCCTGCCCGGGGGACTCGGGGCACTGGGACAGCGTTGGCTGCCAGCTCTTAGCACCCACGTCCGTGCCCCTTTGCAGAGTGTCACTTCTGCAACAGGGGCCCAAACCTGGTTGGGTTGAGGGGCTTGCACAGATTAACACCTTCCTGTTTGCATTTCGGGAGCAGCAACAAGACTTGAGGCCAGAAAGCTCATTGGCCTTGGCCCTGAGCAAACACGGAGACCCAGGCGGCAAAATGCCTTCCTTTCCTACCCACAGCTCAGCAAATATCACCCAGTCTGCATTAACAGGCTGCTCCTCTTGGCTGTCAAACTCCGCCTTACATGCTCAGGGCTCAGAATTAAACATCTGAAATTAAGGGGTATTTTGGAAGTCTAAATACATTCTGGAGAAGAGAAAAGCTATTTTTACATACCTAATTAGTCACACTTGATAGTGATAATAGCATTACTTGGATTATGCTGTGTTATTAATATTATGCAAAATACTAGATATCAGTTGTGACATGATCTTTTCTTCTTTTTTTGCTAGACCAGATTTTCACCAAACAATAATTTATCCTGTAAACTCTTTTTTCATATGTTAATTTTACTGCTATTATGTGAAGACACAAGTGTATTTGTGCTAAAAGGAAAAGAAATCCTGGCAAGAATTGAGAAGCTACAATAGGATCCTCACTAGCCTTGCTGCGGCTTTTTAAAACTCGAAGGTATTAATTTGCATAGGAAAATATTAGTATGGAAAGTATTAGCAAGAAAAGGCTCTGGAGGAACAGGTTTTGGGAGATGACCAGTTACAAAGCCACCCATCCCTCCGAGAAATGAAGGTTCAGAGCCCTCAAGGCAGGACCCAAAGGCTGTTGGAGGAGGAAGCCCATCTCTCCCCATGGATGCTGGACACGTCGCTCCCTATGCAACATTTGTTGTGATGGGGGAGCAATCCCAGCTCAAATTTGCTCAGTATCAGGCTAAACCACATTGGTGGATATACCCTAGATGTATGCACATGTCTCTGCCTTCCTCTCATTTTGTAAGGCAAATTGTGTTGATATACATATTACTCACTTTCTGAATTATTAAAACATACCAATCCTCATTAAAAGTATTTTTTCTATGCCAGCCCAGAACTAATTTTCTTTCCTTCTTGGTTCTGCTCACAATTTCTGAGCATAAATTATATTCCTTCAAGCCTGGCAGATCTGAATTAAGGTGGAAGTAACTGGTTTGTTCTTTCTCAAAAATAAAAAAGCAAACAAACAACAAAAAGCACTATTGGTTTCAAAACAATGAAATTAATGTATTTGAGAAATACATGTTCTGCTTGTCCTCATAATTAATGCAGAATAGCAAGGGACAGCTCGAGTACTTTTTAAATTTCCACAACTCTGCTCCACTAGCCAAGATGTTCCCATCAAGAGCACTGATTACCAGGGAAGAGACCAAACACACAACCATTTGGAATTTGGAACCTGGCCTTCCAAATTCCCTTCTGAGAGCAGGGAATGCGTGGGCCCGCTCCAGAGGCAGAAGAGAGGCCAGAGGAATAGCCAGACCTTCAGCCATCCCAAGGAAAGCTGTTTCCTTGGAGGCTTTGGGGAAGCTGGGCCCCATCCAGGCTCCCAGGGGAGCTGGGCAACTTCCATTGGCTTCAGTAAAGGAGGGCTTTGGGTTTCATGGCATTTAGCTTAACATCTGACCCTCTGCTCTGTGGAAAATGTCACTCACTCTTCTTGGAAATAATAGTTGTTAATTTAGGTAGGTCTTTGGCCAAATATTTGGTATGGATTTTTTTTTTTTCTTTTAATTGCTATGTTGTTTTTATTTCCAATGGATGTTTTATGTTTTGCTGCTGAATTATCTAAATAATTCAAGAATGCATTTAGATTTTTTTTCAAGCATTCCAGTTACAACATTTGTTAAAATAAGTTGCTCTAACACACCTCCAACAGTCCCAAGAATTAGCTTAAAATCATTACCTTATCATGCTGTTATTAGATAATGGTGATGGCCTGGTCAATATATTTTCATATCAAAGTGCACTTCAAGCATTTGATTCAAAATACAGCATTTTACAGACATTTCAAGCAAGGTTTGGAGAAAATTCAAAATGTTTCCTAATGATTTACTAGGCTCACACTGCTGCAAGCAGGTTAAACAGGAACCCCACTAGATTCTGTGTAAAGCTGCCAGTGAAACATATCAGCTATCAGGTTTCATTGATCTGTCCCGCCATTGCAAGGGGGAGTTTGGATGAAAATCTTCTATGGTACCGTGTGACTCTGTATCTCCGTCTTTTGCTTTGTTTTGTTTCTCTGTTTTAGATATTTTCATTCCAACCTGAGTAATGCCCTAGAGAGCAAAGTGTGAGCCAACACGTTGCTGAATTTTACAAGAGACTTGAGAACATGCTCGGAGGTTTTGGGTTTCTAAAGCTTGGAGAAAGTCACAGGGGAAATAGTAAATTCTGCAGTAAATACCAAGAGGTTCAAGACAAACTGGAAGGCAAGGATATTTACAAAGAAATTGTGTAGTACTTTGCCAAAAAAGGTACCTGGCATATAAAATGTCCTGACAGAAGTCTCCATTAACCCCAAGTAGGCCTTTTCCAGTGCTACATTCTCTTCTTATCCTATATGAGCTCCTTCCTCCTTTTCCTTATTTATATCTATTTGGAAACTGTCACAGTGTTTCATTCCAGGTGAGACCTGAAAAAAAACTCCTACTTGTTAGGATATGGAAGGAGCATAATATATTAGCTTGTTTACCTTGACTTTACTACATATTCCTCTCAAGTTTCTTATTACAGGCGATGTTCTTCTCTTCTGCAGCGATTTCCTTATTACAGTGAGAGTGACAAGGCAATTTCCCTGGGCTCCTTCATGGTATGATAGCTTGCATAAGCTTCTTCAACATAATCTGCTGTCAACCTGCTGTCAACTTGCTGCTGACCTTTAGAGGTATATTGGGATAAAGAAGTCCTTGTCCAGCTAGCATTCATTTTGAGGTAGAAATTTATTTGCGTAAAGCTAAAGCAAAACATCCACATGCCATTTAAACCTGGTTCTAATCTTAATTAAGCTCAAGATAGAGTTTTATGTTCTAAGGTCGAATCAATGGAGAAAGAGAAAAAGAAAGTACATGGAGAAAGCTTGTTCTTCACACAAGCTGGTTGCTCCTGTTTTGGCCCAAGTCTGCCTTTGGGGGAAGAGGAGGAAAAGGAGGGCCTGGCTGGTAAAACCCAACTGGGAGTTTGTAAGAAAAAGGCAGAATGGAAGGATGGAGCACACAAAGCACATTTTCCATGAGGTGTTTGGCAGTATCCCTAATGTGAAATACTCCACTATCTGCCAAAGAGAAAAGGTTATTTACATGATTGCCGAAAGGAGGCCGCCTATTTTCTGACCGGCACTGGTGTTCGGAGGCCACGCTGGCTGTCTGCAGCGGCAGGCAGGGGAGGCTGCCCCGTGCCCTTGCTGTGCAGGACGGGCTGCTCTGGGCAACCGCTGCTCAACGCGGCTCGCCCAGAGCAGAGCAGCAAAGGCCACTCTGACCATCTGCCCACGGGCATGAGGACCACGAAAGATTTTGGGCTGCTTAAATATTCAGGCTCTAAAGGCTCTAAATCAAGTGTGTGCATCAATTAAAATCATGGTTCAGGTGGGGAGAAACAAATAAGGGGCAAGGATACAAGGCAGGAGCCAAGCTGTCAAATCCAGTAACAGTGTTGTTCCAAGTGGATGAAATATGTTGGATGTGTTTATTATTTGCAAGCAAAGGTCATAGCTTTGCTGCTCTTCAAAAGGCACCAGATGATTACAAAACCTGATGGGCTTAACTCAGTGACACTGATCCTGTTATCTGAAATAGCTCACCCAGGTGTCCCCAAGAATTAAGAATTAAGTGACCTGAACTGGACAAATTGAAATGCATGTGAATGCTACCATAACATGGAGAGAAAAGTACTTGGACTCACACACTGTGTGTTCAGAAATGTATTGCTAGCCCTATAGCAGCGTCCAACATCACTGGGCAGCCTCAGATAACCCCTTCATCTGTGCCAGTCACAGCTGGGAAAGGAGCTCAGTTCAGCTTAAAGCATTGTAAGGTTCTTGTTCTTACAGCTTTCGCCTGGGGCAGCTAGTGGAATCTGTACATACAGCGGCTGCAACCTGCCAGGGTTTTGGGCCAGCCTCACCTCCTGTACGTTGCAACCCAGGGACAATGTGTCGAGGCACACGCTGGCTCCCCAGCCTACGTGCACAGCCGTGTTCAGGATTATTTGTATGTGCCATTTGACTCTTGCATGATCTGCCCTATTTTATGTGTTGTTATTGGCATATATAGAGTTGAGCTAAAGTATTACACACTTCTGATCTGCCAGGAGAGAAGGGAAACAGCAAGGTACTCCTGCTACACATGCAGCTTTCTGAATTTTTTTCTGGATGCTGAAAGTGGACTACCATTGCTGAACATTGCGGCACAATGTGCAAAACTTCCACATCTAAAATGTTGCTGTTTATCATCTCCAGACTTAATCTGCCCACAAATTTGTCTATGTGTTGACCACAGCTAGTGGCATGCATTACCACATCCTCTCTAATCTTGCACAGCAACTGCCCTAGTCCTCCTAGAGCAGGGTCTAGCTGGGAGCAACAAAGGATGAAATCACATCTATGCCTGAGCTTAGGATTTTCCCCACAGCACCTCTGAAGTCTTGGTACACGTTCTGCATTCCTGTTTTAGGGTGCCTTGATTGTGCAATGCAGGGTTTGGGCAATGGTTTCTGATGGAGCTCCTTTGCTTTGATGACAGATCAGGAGAGCTACGTGGCTAGAGGAGCAGTATTGGTTAAGAGACTGTAGGCTCAAAGCAGTCATGAAGGGCTATCATCAGATGCATGTTGTCAGCAGTCACAACTGACTAATACCAAGGCTTCACTGCAAACTGCACAGGCCCTTTCATTTTCCTCACAGTTTTCGGTACAAAACCCATAGGTCTGTGGCAGTGATAGCTTTGCATGAGCTCAAGCAAGGACGGAGTATCAAGGAGGTGTTTCAAAGACTTTACCCAAATAATGTGTAAAAGAACCTGCCAAGATTGGCAAGGCCAATACAACTTCTCTCCTTGATTTGGAGAGATCCTTGATGATGATGAAGATTCATCATCATCATCAATTGTGTCCATGCAAAAAAATAACTATTCAAAAGTCTTTTATACCTCCAGCACAAACACTGGGAGAGATATAGTGCTTTTCATAAGAAACAGAAGGTCTGCTAAAAGGAGAAAGCTCTTGGAGCTCTTTGGTCTAGAATGTCCCTGAACTCATTTACTGTGTAACGAGCAGGTTACCCTGTAATGAAGGTCAGGAAGTGCCAAGCTCCATAAGAGAAAAACGACTGCTTCTTTCTGGCTTTTGATGGATTTTAAGATTTGAGCAATTTTATCAACTTGAGAATGAAAAGTCAATCAATTACAAAAAGCCCACTAGTAATCCTCTCTCACCCACAACAGTTCTTTACACTGTGTTTCCTTCCTTTGATCTTCCACCACCAACTTTCAATTAGGCTGCTGCTGATCACCTTGTTCCTGTACCAGGACAAGCAGTGTCTGCTTTGTAAAACAGGCCCAGAGGCTCCGCTGTCTCTGCCCAGGCTGTGACCAGGGAGAGCACGGGCTGGGCAGACGAAGTATGCAAGTGCACGCATAGCATGGCTCTTCCAAAGAACTGTTAGGGATGCAGCCTCTTGCCCTCAGAAAGGGAAAATAAGCTTATTCTTACCCTCAGGATTTTCCAGATAGAGCTGGAGATGTGAGCTCCTTCTATTTTTAATGCAAGGCTGCTGCTGATTTACCCAAGGATAACAGAGTAGGGCACCTCAAACAAGGGCCAAGGAGTCAGATCAGGTCCTAATAAACAGGGGCCATCAAAGTGTGATAACTTGGAAATGAAACTTTTCCTTTCAGCTACAATAATGTGCATGAGCACTTTCTCCTCTACCCTTGAACCCTTACAAAGAAAAACTATGAAGCGTAATTCATACATTGGGTACATTTTATATTAGTAGACCATATCTCACTCTTTTTGGCAAAAGCACTGGTTATCTCCCTTTTTCCTCTATGCAGAACACCCCAACACACTGTTTTCTGATACTTTCTTAATAATCAAAATACCCAGTAATCACCACCCACTGTCCCATTGAGAACATACATGGGATAGAGAAAAAGGGTGTGTTTAGACAGTGCCTTCATAAAATATGCATGCATCTTCAAAGCAGAGGAACATACTGATATCAGGAACAAAAATACTAGCAAAATTAACGTTCTGTTGCCTGACTGCTGAAGGTTTTGAGACCTCGTGCTTCCAGTGAGTTCAGCAGGTGAAGGTTCTTTGAAACCTACTCACAGATTCATTTATGCTCTTAATTATAAAAGCAACACTGCACTAATAACAGCTGGAATCACTGTGGTAATTCTGCTTTATATATGTAAATAGAAGAGCACTCTAAACTGTTGAACATGTATTTGAGTAGATCTGTGGACAAACTCTAAGAGAGACCTTTCTTGAGAGTGCCTTCATGTAGTCTCACTTGGCATGTGATATCCAAAGCTAAGAAGTCTGGAGGCTGTCAGGCATCCGTGTCTTACAAATAGTTCTAGAGATGTGACAAATTAGGTATTGCCTTCCTGCCCAGGCTCTACACCTATACCCTGAAGCCCAACCTCCACCTAGGTTGGTGCTGGCTACATCATTCTCCCTTAGACCTTCTCATTAAGATATACATTTAGCCATCATACTTGGCCAGTAATCCTAGATCAAGAGATTACACTCTGCCTGCTTAAATCTGCTCCTCTGTCATTCTAATAATATACAATATTCTTCCTGATCAAATAAGTATGCCAGTTTCACTGTGCACAGGGAAGCAGCATTTCACACCAGACCACTAAGGCATGAGGGCACGTTCATGTGCTGATACAGCCAGATCTTCCCCCATTCTGCTGGGGAGCTTCTGGTGGAGATGAGTAATGCGCAGGAGAAGCTGAATTCTGGACGTTGTCTTTTATCCTAGTCAGGTCTTGTAAAACCACCATAATTTCACTCTGACATCACATGAGCGTCTGCTCTCCTGGGCCTTCCAGACAATGGCCATTGTGTTTGCAGTCCACATGTTATAATTAACACCTCTAGGCACACACTCTCTGCACTTGGCACTTGCACCTCACTGCTGCTAAGAGCTTGGCGTTTTATGAGGTTACAGTGGTTTTTAGCAATGGAAGGAAGCCTGGACCTGTATAAAACTGTAGCAATGCTGAGCCACTCTGTTCACTTTAACTGAGCTGCAAGTGCCGCGGCTGCTTCCCCAGTTATGCAATAAAGTATGTGTTTATTGGGAGCCAGAGAAAGAGCAAAGGCTGCTGAAAAAGGGCTCTAAGAGTATTTACACTTTTGTAAATATAGTTCCCTATTGGGATGCTGCAAGTAGAGAGGAATTGATGGAGTCTTCCCTTTTAGTGCTTCACTTACTGCCAAAAGAGCGATGATTTCACGCAACTCTTCACTGCAGTGGAGAACCAAATAGATTAAACCAACACGTGACATCAGTAGAGAACTAGCTTTCCTTATACTGGAGAATTCTGTTCTCAGACATTTTCTTTTTGGATTGATTAGTAAAAGCTCACAGAAGCTCTCTAGTACCAAAAGAGGGAGGATGGAGCCTCTGCTCAAGGTTATTATTTCTTTACAGATAGAAACCTCCTGTTACTCCACGGAAAAGTGCTCATCAATAATTAGTCTATTTGTTGTGTAAAGATACTTGCTGGTGCTGGCAGAAAGCCGATCTCCTCCAAGGTAACTTGGAGTTAGTTCTTTCACGCGGGGAAGTGACACCTCACCGTGTGACTAATTAATTTCCTAAGTAGCAGCTGCCAATCTATTATTATTTTTAATTAACTGATCAACACTGACCCATCTTTAAATAAGCAGCTCTTCACCACGAGTAGAAAAGCTGGATCCTAATATTTGTAGGTTAAGCCCAGCACAAAGGAGGAGTCCTATAAGAGCTGCACAAAACCTGAACAAGACTGACCACCTACATTTGCACGCAAGTGCCTGCCACTCTGCGTGCAGGCCAGATATTTCCATGTACAAATGCCTTCCTGGTGATATAACCCCAGCTTGCAGGCATAGCTGATCCCTACGTGTGTTTTTCAGTATGGCTCTCAGCTGCTGTTTTTTTCTGAATGTTTCATGTTTCAAGGAGGCTTTTCATTATCTACATGTTCAAATCAAGCAGTGAGTGTAGTTTTCCCCCAAGAATATCTACGTATTCTCCTTATCTGCAAATTAAGTGTTAAACATTTTAAGGAAGGTTTGCTTCATAATACATGTATGATAACCTGTATAAACAAGCAGGATCTGATTGAACAGCAGGCTGAAGAGCTGGGCTGAATTCAATCAGTTGATCCCAACAGACTCTGTTTATGCAGCTGTGGCTTTTTTACAAACTTGCTGCGTCATATAAGTACCATTTAAATATAACTTACTGAGAAGTATGATGGGCCATAAGCCCTGGAGCAACTGAGGAGATAAAAATAGAAATACGGTCTTCAGGAGCCCAAGCCATCAAGCTATATTAGACCAGGTACTGCCCAGAGCCTGGAGAGTGGAGGTGCCCTAACAGATTTATTCCTATGGGACAAAAGGGGGCAAGGAGGAAGGACAGGACTGAACCCCTTATCAGGAGGAGAAATTGCTGAGAAGGAGCCACATCAGCCAGACAATCACCCCATCCCAGCTGCAGACCCGTGGTAGTCCTGGGCTGGCAGCTCCATGTGGGGCTTCCCAGTGCTCCAGGCTACCAAGCAGCCTTGAACATCTATGGCAGGAGCTTGTGCTGGCTTTAAGAGGCAGCTTATTAGTTGTGGTCTAACGTTTGTCATTTTTATGTATGTTTTAATTCTGAGAAGCTTTAGTTAAAGGACTGCAGAATTGCCACCCTGAGCAAGGTCTGGTAGAAAAGCGAGAAGGAGTACAAGCTTGAGCCTGCTCTACACAAACCCAGCTCCAGATGGGCCATTTACCTGCGCTATCCTAGATCTCCAGATGTTTTCCAATAGAAGGAGGAGGCCATGCTAGGGCCATGCTGCCCAACAACAGCAACAAAAGTAGAACCACATCTGCAGAACCAGCTTGGGGAAACTTAGAACTAACCTCTGCTAGGTCAGTCCTGTTTGTCACAGCTGAAGGTGCTGCTTTAGGACCCTGGCTTGTGGAGAGGAGGCAGGAAAGGCGGGAGCACAACCCAAGCCTTCATGCCAGCACACTTACTAATCTCCCATGTGGAAAGAGCTTTTCTGCCCCTCCCAGCTCCTCAGGAAATGCTGCCTAAGTGATTTTTCCCAAACTACTCTGGGAGATATGAGTGGTTCATTAATTTTAATAGCCCTGACATCACCAGCAGGCAGGGCTTTACCAAGGGGGTAGCTGAGGGTCTGTTCTTTGCCACAGTCTTTAGCTCTAGGATCATGGCCCATGAACACTCGGCCACCCACCCTAAGAGATGACATGGGCTGCATCTTCACCTTGGGGGTACAATCCTCGTCTTTAAGCCACCCACTGCTACTGGATGCTAGCAGACATCACTTGCTCTTCAAGCAGCTCCTCTGTGGCTTTTACAGAAATATCAGGACTTTTAGTGGCTGAGGAAAGGGTAAGAACTTCTCCCTCCTGACAAAAAAGCAACAGAAGACATTCCAAATTTCTGAGGATCAACAAACTCAGAAAGATTTTTTTTTTCATTTTATTCTTCTTATCTGTTTTTAAGCTATTATCCCAAATTTTCCATCCTAACAACATGTTTAAATTTTATATTAATGAAACAAAATATTCATAAGTCTATTTACTGTAATCAGAATCAGAATAGGCTTTGGCGTGGTACCATTAATCTGTTTTTCTCCTTATATAATGACACACATCCCTGTTCAATTAGATGACTCATCATTTACTTCATCATCAACGTGCTCTGAAAAACAGCAAAATGCATTCCTTACAATTAGCAACTTCTGAAAAAAGTTATAATCAATCAAGATTGATAGAAAGGAGCAAGGTTAAGACCCATTTATGTCATTTAAATGTATAGTCTACTTCACTGCAGCACCATTTTAAAAACAGCAGCACAGCTTGTGATTCATGCCCATGCCCCCCCCAGCACTTAATCGCATGTTTAATTCCATTTAGCCACCTACACACACCAACTCGCTTTTCACCTTTATTGCCTGCTCTTTCAAGCTTCGCCCAGGCTGAAGTGGTCCCACTGCTCTTTCAAAGGAGCATCCAGATATATTTCACTTATTTCTTTATTTTGAAATTGCATCTATAGGCAGCCAACTGTTCTGCAAACTTTAGTCGCAGGCATTTAATTTCACACCATTCCTCAGCTAACGTGTGGCTGGAAGCACTGCTGGAAGCACAGCCAAGGTGTCCACTGGAAGGACGTGCTCCACGAAGCCGTGCAGCAGACAAGGCAGGGAGGAAGGTGGGTGCCCTCACAGCTCGCTCCCCCATCAGGGCACACACATGGGCTGAGAGCGAGTCCTGCCCCTGTGCACCCTCAGCCCATATCTCCACCACCAAAATCACCTGCTCACATCGTTTTGCCTCAGCCAGGTGCCCATGCTAGGAGAAACCACCTGGCACCTCCCTAGCTGGGGCAAAGCCACGGGCTGCCTGCGCTCTGCCTTTGCCTGCTGGCAGAGCCCTGTGCAGCCACGCGCCGGAGCCCATGGTGTCCTGGACAGAGCACCTGTAGCGTTTCCACAGCTCACTTTCATCACCCATGAAGCCCTAGTCCTCTGCCTCAGGCAGAAGGTTTATCTAGTCCAAGAACTTCAACGGAAGGTGTGGAGAGCTACAAGGCTTCTTAATCTTTCTGCCCCTAAAAGTAGGAAACTCCAAGTATCTGCTTAACTCACAGACTTCACCAGAGAACTGCCCATTGGCTTTGGCTCTCACATGCAGGTTACTCTCAAAAGTTGTTTTATATGAATACTCTGCCATGGAAGTGCAAGGTCCAGAAGAACAAGACCTGCAAAGAAGGACTATAAACAGAGTCATTTTGAGTGGGCAAAAGGAAAAGTAAAGGAGAAAACTCCGAATTTCTTGGTGTGCACCAAGCACCGAGACAAGGTTGTTATTGAAACTCAGGAGATCAGATGTTGTTGTCAGCAGTCCTTTGGGATATTTTCAGAGCCATTCCAGCTCCTCCAGCAGCTCAAGCCAGACCGCAGAGGGGCTTTGGCAGTCTTGACTGCTTTAGTTTTAACAGTACAAGAAATTAAAGCACTAGACTGATATTCCCACATGCCCTTAAGTAGTTGAAATCAGATGATGTTGCAGAACACACCATGAAACGGTGAGCATGGTTTCATTTCTAAAGCAAGGCACTGTAAGCATCAAGCCCACGGGGCACAAAATCATGGATCTTTGCGGCATTGCTATGTATCTAGTAGCATGAGGAGCCCTCTTTCAGGCCCCTGTAATGTGAAAATAAGTGCTTTTGCAGTTTTTTAGATACTCACCCAGTATCATAAGAAAGAACTTGAGATTCAGTGTGTGATGTCAGTGAGCCCAAAGAAGGGATGGAAAAAAACAACAAAAAAACCCAAGATCTGAACATGAAAATGTTATCCACACTCTGTGTGTATTGCAGAGCCAAAAGTTCAACAGATGATTCTAGAATATTTTAAGAAACCTGCTTAAATATCTCATCCTTACTTTTAAGCAGCTGATGAAGAAACAAGAACAACCTTTCAATATAAAATGAATTCAGAGGATTAATAACTCTAGGGCTAACTATATGTGGAAGATGCTTGAATGTTAAAAAATATATTAAAATTACAGACAACATCTCAGGAGACCAGCAGAATGGATTGCAGCAAGCCAATTTAGACTGCTCTGCCACAAAAACAATGCTGCAGTTTTGTCTCTTGTAATAGATATACCCTATTTGAATGACTTATGTGTTTATACCTTGACTAATCAACTAAGATGTTATTCAGCTTCAGGGTTTAGGAGTGAGCTCTGTTCTCCTCTGAGTGAATTCATTATGGAGAAAACAATCAGTAAAGCTGATTTAACCCACACATCATAATTCCTGAGCCGTGTCTTTGTTTCAGCACCATCCCTTTCTCATGACCTGGGTTCCCTGAGCCTCACTAACCCTGGCAGTGGGGAAGCAGCACAGACCAGCCTGAACCAGCACTGCTCTAGCATTGCACTGTAGAGGAGACATAACGTCCTTGCACCTTCAGTGAGGAACAAACATTGATATAAAAAGAAATTTGGTCAAAAAAATGTCAAATAATAGGAATTTGAGCCAGTAAACCCATTGCACTTATTCACAAAGCATTAGTGATTTGCTGTCACGGTCTAGCGATTTGCTCCACTGCCTGTTAATGAGGATTATTAGAATCAGAGCTGAATCTCCATTATCACTCATACCCAAATCTTTAGAGTGGGAATGTCACAGCACTAAGATATGACTTGATCTCTGGAGCTTTACTCTAATTCAGATTAGTCAAATGTTAACCTCACTTCTGATTTATTCTTTCTGACTACACCATTGTTACGTAGATGAAACAAATTCAGCAAAAGCCTAAATGTGTCTTTTGCTGTGAAAGTTACATCAAAACACTCAGTTATAGCACGTTTTGTTATTATTATTTTCCATAAGGTGGGGAGAATTACTGTGAACGTCAGCAAACATATAGACTTTTAGAGCTTCTCGGGGAGTAATTTCTTCACAAACAAACAAGAGTAGCTGACAGATTTTCCCAAAACTGACTCCTGTGAGGTTTTCTCCCATTAAAACACATCAAGCAAAATCAATCAAATCAGGCTGTTTTGCTAGATTCGTGACTGCTGCAAACGTCTGCAGGCCTTACCCAGAGTAATTTTCCAAATTTCACTATGAGTGAAACTAAATTGTGCATCAGTGGAGGTGGCAGGAAAGCTAAAGGTCAGTGTTTAAGTTCGGCCGCTTTCTGATCTAGGGCGCACCTACAAGTCAGCCCACCTTGTCCGCAAAAGGTGTCACCAGGCAGGTGGTGGGCGAGCACGGGGAGCGCAGCATCCTCGCTGGGAAGTTGCTGGGAGGTGGCATGAGGGCCCTGGCGCAGGACTGGAGAGCTCGGCCTCGGCGCCAGGGCATCTATCCCATCTTGTCACGAGGTGTCCCCCACGCTGCCAGGAGCCTCCACGTCTTTAACAGCCGCTTTGGCGCTTGCAAGGCCGGGGTGCAATGCTACCTGTTACTGCACGGGGTGCAAAGTCAGTAGTGACGTCCGTGCTCTGCCCATGAGTCAGAAGGATGTTTGCAGGCAGCGTTCACTCCCCGGAGCTCTATGAACTTGAGGCTGAGGGAGCAGCACGGAAAGGCAGAGTGTCTCAGCACAACTGGTCACCAGAGGTTGTTTCCAGCATGGGAACAGATGGAGGGCCAGGAAGCAACATCACCCCTTGCTTTCCAAGGAGGACACCTTCACTAATATAAATGGTTGTGAAATTACGGATCAGAAAATGGAGGAGGAGTGCTCGAGTTAGCACAGACCCACATTGCAGAAATACTACCGTAATGAATACATCTAAAGAAGAAACAGCTGCTTTGAAGGGAGAGAACTTAGGGGTGTGTGTTGCATAAGCTTTATTAGGACATGTTTCAGTAGAACAATGATAGAGGAACATATTAACAAGCAGTGATAAAGGAACATTTTAATAAGCTTAGTGTAATGGGTAATGATAACAACGGATACTTGAAACTCAAACAGTAAGTATCACATATGAGATGAATGTGAGAGATAGAGGGACACTCAGTGCTGCACTGCCATGCTTAGTAATATTTAAAAAAGGAAAATGTGATTGAATAAGAGGAGCTGATATACCGAAACAGACAGAAAAAGGTGCTAGATCTTCTGAAGTGAGCAGCCACCCAGGGATACTGCACGGAGGATGCTGTATAGCAGAAGGGGTGGCACATCACAAAAAAACCCCACAAAGACAAAACTAGGATTGTATGGCAGCTAGAGGAACTGAGGAGAAGTTAGAGGACCTGCAATAAATGTGCATAGTACAGAGAAGATGTTAAGTAGTGGGCAGAAACTAACAGAAAATTTGAGTATTATAACTCTAACAGCAGGATGCAGTTTAAAAAGGCCAAACTCTTAAAAGACAAATGCACATCCACCATACTAGCAGATAACTGCTCAGATGTTCTCCTCTTGCAGCCAGCAGTGGCTGTGCAGGACACAAAGACAGTCCGCACTTTGGCCATCACAGCCACAAGGAACCTCATGAACCACCAGATACTCATGGGGATTCACTGGTTGCCTCCTGTTTTTCTGTCATCCATCACTTAATCAAGGATTTCACATGAACTCTACCCAGTTTTCCTGCTCATACTATGACATTTATCAAAATCTGTAGGTTTCTGTTCATCTATAATAGTCATCTGCAGTCCTCAACAGCACTGCCTGCAGAACTGGTACCAGCTGCGTTTCATAGCTCTTGCATGCAGGTAGGAAAAGGCTTCATCAAAAAGAGAAAGACAAAAAAAAAGGTTTTTTTTTGGTACTATAGAATGGTGAAGGTATTGGAAAACCATATAGGCTAGGAACTGTGCAGAACTGTGCACTGCAGGATAAAAAGCACCTTCCTAAACCAATGGATGGAAAGCTGCTCCTTTCAGCTTAGGAAGAAGCTAGAAAATGTGCTGGTAAAGGCAGAGCCTGCAGCTTTGTCTCTTGGGCTGCTTTTGGGCTCTCTCCACCGTGCCAAGGTGCTTCCTGAGGGGCAGCAGGCAGTGAAGCGCAGCGTGCTCGTAACCAAGGATCACATCCCAAGTGGAATGGCAGCTTCCCTGGACAGAAGGAACAGTTCGTTTCCCTTCAGAAGGGGCCTGGCCTCTTCCTTCCTTGCTCCGCCACAAAATCATGGCTTTATAACACATCAAAGAAGCCCTACAGAAAATCTCCAAGAGGCTTCCCTTCTGATTTTACCTTGTCATCACAGTATGAAACATGAATTAAAAATTCAGCTGATAAAATCAACTGATTGCCATCTCATTATCCTGCACCACACTAAAAGCCACAGCATATTATTTCACTATAATATATAAAAGGTGAATGGAGAAGACACAATACACAGAGCATCCAAGTACTCGGTGCAATTGCTACGGTTGTATGTCAGCTCCCACCAAAGAGAGAAGGTTGAAAGGATTTCATACCTTCCCCAAGTCCATCAAACTCCTGAAGCTATAAGGAATTGTAGATGCCAGTCCCGATGCCCATTGCATTCCTCCCCCTTGCTTAAAATCACTATAATTTGATTAACCAGAAATGCTCGGTCATAAAATAGCTTGAAGAAATACCATGCGCTTCTGCAGAAGCAGTCTTGACTATTTTGAATAAAGGAACTTCCCAATTCTCATACCAGCTTTAATAAGATAAAATCACAATCTTTCAGTTCCATCTGAAAAGAAAGTTTGCATGTGCCTATAGAAAATTCACTAAAATTAACCGTGGATTTTTTTACACACTCTTTTTGTGTGAGAACCAGCTAACCACCATGTGGGAAGCTCATCCTTTGCTCAGCGCCCAAGTTTACCACTAGGTATGCTCTATGCAAACAAGAAATACTGAACTCTGCACAAAGGTGAATGGCTGAAACTCCCAAACTCAAGTTACCCAGAGGTTGTACAATGTTACCCGGAGGACTCTCCTGTTTCCAGCTCCACTGGGGCCGTGCACCAGACAGTAGTTACGTGATGTTTCCAGAAATACACAAGTATTTAAAAAAAAAAAAAAATTCTTCAGCTGATTCAAGTAAATTTTCAGTATTTCCAGACACCCTTCCACCATGGTTGAGAAGGGCATGTTTCCCAGTCATGTTAGCTCTGAGCAGGTAAGGCAGAGGTAGATCTAACCCATGTTAGAAAGGCTTGTTGTGAGGCTAGGATATCCGACACCAGGTTAGCTGATTACAAAGGGTATATGTTTCCTATATGCTTTGCCTTGGCCAGCTAGGCAGATATTAAAGGCAGACTGTATATACAATTAGAGTCTACAGACAAATAGACTCTAACAACAAGACTTTCCTAAAAGAAAATGTGCATAAAGCATGTGGTTATGTGGCAGTTAAATATTATGTGCAATCATATGGTAGTTTTAAAGCTCAACTGGATAAAAGTTCAATAAGAGTTGAACAGTTCAATGAAGCTGATGAAAACATACTTTTGCTGCCTGTGCTGTACCTGGGAGGCAGGAGTAGCGCTTGAATTCAGAGCTTCCCTAGCTGAAAACACTGCCAAGGATACATACATCAGCAGCTTTGTGCCAGTATACAAATCCTGCTGGGAAAACACCTCAGAGTTGGCCTGATCTGCAGAACAACAGAGGCACCAACTATGGGGTGGGCTGTTGTGGAGGTGCCCCAGGCATTTGCCCCCAGAGCAGCAGCTCTGGCACCAGGCTGTGAAAGCCAGCAACTGCTCGTCCCACTTGGCAAGTGACTATTGCAGCTTGTGCAAACATGAAAAACCTTAGCCTCATAGACATAGCTGCATGTGAAAAAGATTCGCAGGAAAAGAGGTTTTGATGCAGCAGTTTTTAAGTTGTCATTAATTACAGAGACATTTATTCTGTCTCTATTATATCCAGAGCTCATATTACAAGAGATAATTGCTTCTGAAGTGCATTTAGACTGTAAAATCGTTATATTAAAAAGCAATGCACTAATAAAATGCTTATTCTGGGGACTCAGTGTATTAGTCACTCCTGTTCAAAATAGGGAATTACCGTGCGTGCAGGGCTGAGGCTGTAGAAAATTTCTAGAAAGGGATTTGCTAACTGGTTCCCAAGGAGCAGTGATGATTTCTTGTTTTCTGCTGTGACCTTCCTACGGTTCCACCAGTTGAGTCTTCTCTAAACGCTCTGACTTGACTGCCTTCATGCTGTGCTGAAGCAGAAAGATAAGTAGCTGTTTAGGTTAATAAGAACTGAAATACGTAGGGGTTTTTATTGACATAGAGGATTTTCTTTATCGTCTTTTTCCAGACAAGAAAAACCTCCCTAGGAAAGTGACTCATATTGAAAAAAAAAAAAAAAAAAACAGTGTTTTATGGCCTGTAGTCCCTGAGAAAATAACGAAGACATCGCCATTCAGAGGTTTTTCTATCATGAAATAAAGCAGAAACAGGAAATTCTCACTCCTCCTCACGTCTTAGAACAGCTCAAATGTGGAATCAGGACTCAGCCAAGCCCTCACTTGTACCTGGACTTCAAATCCTGGGCATGAAAACAAACAGCACTTACGGAGGAGAGACAGAGAAGCATTTATGCAACCTCTCAGGAATGCTTCTACAAATCAATTAATCAGTTGTACTTCTCTGCATGTCTGCACGAGCTGTATTTGAAAAGGAGCTCAGAAACGCAGTAATGAAAGACGTGGGGGAGTCGGAAACACGCTGCATATTTGATAAGAACAGGGAGTAGACACCAACCAAAAACCCACCCCGTCTTTCATTTTCCTTGAACCAGCACTAAACCAGGCATTACTGTTCTGGTATCTTTCTGAACTCGTACTGGCACTGAACAAATATGTGCTTTAAATACCACGGCGTAACTATAAATCCTCCTACGAGGAAGGACTCGGGTGCGCGGGCACCTCTCAGCAGAGCCGCGTCTGCTGCTCCTCCACGCGCCGCTGCTCGCCCGACGCCCTGCACCTCCCCACACACACAGACACGGATACGGCCGCGGTGGGATCATGTGAGGGCCCAAATCCTTCTCTGGAAATGCTTCCCACACAGATGCTATCCTCAGTCATGAGCGAGGCTTGGTGGTGAGGAGGATCTTGCAGAAAGTCCATGGGAATGTCCCAGAGAAGCGGATAGTGCTTCCTGGGGTAGGTTATTGAGTACAATCAGCGGGGAGTGCAGGGCTATACACAGCTGCAAATTGTTGCTTCATGAGCAAGACTTCATCTGCTGGAAAGGACTCTTGCATCAGTCTCAACACCCAAAGCTGTGCATCAACACTCAAGGTTGGGCATCAACACCCAAGATGCAGGAAGGCCCTGAATCAGGGACAGAGAGGGAAAAAAAAAAGTAAATCACCTTAATTTAGGATCAAGCAGATCCTATAAGACCATCAAAGTTTGAACAGACAAGTGGAGTTTGAACAAAACTTTTTCACACAAAGACTGGAATATGATCTAACCTGAGAGTCTTCTCAAGGTGACAAATGCAGAGGAATAAAGTGTATTGTACATGCTTCCTATGCAATATACATGTATTTTTATGAGAATAAAATGTTATTGTAAATGATTCCTACAGGAAAGCATACACACAGCAACTTGTTACAGATAGCATGATTTACTGCAGGAGAAAGTTTTCAAGAGGAAACATTTTTCAGGAGATCTTGTATCAGAAAGATCTTGTATTCTGATGCAATACCTTTAGCATCAGAAAAACAAATGCTGAGGATGCTGAAGATGAGACTGAGACACTTGAGCTAGTATTTGTCATGGAGCTAGCTATAGCTTGAAAAATATCACATTTTTGCAGGTTAAAATGTAATTGGTAGAGAAAATATCCTGAAAGCACTGCACAAATTTCACAGAAACATCAGTGTCTGTATAAAGACGTATGTACTAGGCAGGTCAAGAGAGGTGATCATCTCCCCCTAGGCAGCCCTGGTGAGGCCACATCTGGAGACTGTGTCCAGTTCTGGGCTCCCCAGTACAAGAGGGATGTGGAGCTGCTGGAGAGAGTCCAGTGCAGGGCGACCAGGATGATCAGAGGCCTGGAACATCTGCCCTATGAGCAAAGGCTGAGGGAGCTGGGCCTGTTCAGCCTGGAGAAGAGAAGGCTGAGGGGGGACCTGATCAGTGTCTATAAATACCTCAAGGGAGGCAGTGAGGAGGAGGGGGCGGCCTCTTTTCAGTGGTGGCCAGCAATAGGACTAGAGGAAACGGCCACAAGCTGAGGCACCAAAAGTTCCACAGGAACTTAAGGAAACATTTCTTGACTGTGAGGGTGCCAGAGCCCTGGAACAGGCTGCCCAGAGAGGCTGTGGAGTCTCCTTCTCTGGAGATCTTCCAAACCCGCTTGGATGCAGCCCTGTGCCCCGTGCTCTAGGTGACCCTGCGTGAGCAGGCGGGTTGGACTCGATGACCTCTGAGGTCCCTTCCAACCTTAAGTATTCTATGATTCTATGATTCTACTAGATTGAATATTTTTAAAATACCTGGTCTTGCTTGAAAAAAGAAAGAAATTTCCAGCTCAGTTGTGTTAATGATGACAAAAGGAAAGGCTGGGATATACAGTTACATGACATCACTGCTACCACCGCTACTTCTCTGCACTCCAGTGCAGTTGTTCAGCAGCTACTTCATTCAAAGCCAGTGGGTAGGTATTGCAATCTTTCCTAGAGGACTTTTTCCATTGTTTCACCAGCTCCTTGGTGGCTGCTTTCTTCTTGTGGGAGCCGTTTTGCTTTCCAGACGTTATTTAGCACCTGCCAGATGGCAGTTTAAGGCACTGCCTCGAGCCCGGGGAGCAAAGTTCACACTGTGCAGGTGCCTCTGCAAAGCATTGAGGTGCAGCATTGTCCCCTGATGCATTTTCTCAGAGCTGGGAAAAAAAAACCACCTGCAGAACACTAAAGGCAAATATTTAAATATTTTAAAGTATTGATACTCTGGTACTGGAAATTTATGAGAAAAAAAATCTTAGCAACCTGTCCTTGCTAAATGGGAGAGTGCTCCCTAAAATGTTTTTCAGTCTCAATAAAACTGAACAAAAAGGAGACAGCTTGGGGAGAAACAGTTAATTTTAAAATGCAACATTCAGCATGTCATTGTTTTTTTCTGACTGAAGGGTTAAAACACCTTTTTGAGAGGAGGCAAGTTAAGAGCATATATTAGAAATGATGAATAGAAATGATGGCAGAGAAACCAGGGCAAATATTTTTATTCACGCCCACAACCTGGCAATGACAATCTGGGTTTCCAGCACCCATGGGTCCCCACTGGGGAGCTATACCTGGTGTTATACCTGATGTTTTACCTGGTGGCAAGGTGCTGCCACCATCACAGGAGTGGCACACGCCAGCAGGCAGCATGTGAGGAAAGCCCAAAGCAACATGGCCAAGACCTGCTTGCATGCTGCCTTTCCCACCTGAGAAACTCACAGGTAGAGCAGTTAGCTTGCACTGAGAGCCCTGGAGCTTCTCAGGTTGTTCTTAAGGTCCATCACGGAGTGTATAGGAGGGCCAGAGCCCACAGCAGCTAATGCTGAGCATGTTAATAAAGTCCTGCTCCTTAAAGCAGGACTCATCTCTTGTTGTGTGCTTGCACAGCAAAAGCAGACTCAGCATGTGGGGGCTCCCTAGACTCTGGCTTTGGTGATCAAAACACAAGGCAGTCTTGTCTGAGAAGGCTTTGAATAGAGGTTTTGGTTATTTGGAGGTTAATATGCTGCACTGATTAAAAATGTGCAAACCAAAGCTTATTTAGGTTTCAGGTTGGCAAATCACCCTTGGCAATATATACACAGGGCGATACAGCAAGTGACAGAAGCCATGTCAGAGAATTATTTAGCAAGTCCCGAGGGGAAAAGAGATCATATGAGCAACTGGGAAAGTGTCATAAAGAAGCAAGGGGAACATCCTGCAATATAGGTTATGACAGCTGGGACTGAGTACATAATTTCAGATCTGCTTAAATTGGCTCAAGACGGCTTTGCCTCAAACTGAACCAGAAAAATAAATTGGGTAGGAGCTGCTTCCCCAGCTCCAAAGAGGGTGGGAAAAGCCAGGTGGCTTGGGATGTGCAAAAGGTATTTTAGGAGTTATGGATTAAAAGAAGAGCAGATTCTTGCTACTGTGTCATATTACAGGGACAGTTGCCATAGTACCATTTGCTGCTAAGAATAGATTTCTGTATGCCAGTGGCAGGTCAAAATATTTGTAAGAAAGAGGTAGGATTTTTCAGGACCAATTCAAATGAAACGCACCTCCCTGCTGTACATCAGTGATGAGGAGCACAAGACACAACTCGCACGTGCCAGTCTCGGACCACAATTAGCTGGTGGTGTAAAAGCAGCTGTAGGGTGTAAAAATCAAAGTGGGTGCTGGGGCCAAACTGCCGCTTTTGGGTGCAGGAATAACTCTCCAAAATCAGAGTTGTGGAGGTAGCTGGAAGTAGGTCACCTCGCTGAGTGCATGTCACGCTGCATAGAGGTAGATTGTCACAAAACCATTCCTGGTGCCGTGCTGAAGCCGGATCTGATCAGGAACACCCAGCTGGTATTGCTGCCTTTGCAGTGAGGTGGGATCTCCTTCGGTGGTGCCTGGCAGCACAACCTGCACACGCATCTGGCCTCACAGTGAGCGAAATGCAGGCAGTGCTTCAGGAATGAAATACCTAATGACAGGAAAGATGACAGCCTGCGCAGAGGTGACCTCTTTGTTCCACCTAGGGCACTTCCAACATCAGGCAGCATTCACTAACGAGAACAGCAGTGTCACCCCTCCTCTCGTACTTTTGATTAAATCCAAATGAACTGCTCCCATGGCAGACAGGTAGCCTGTGGACAGAGTATGCTGGCTCCTTCCTTTCATTTCTGAGGGATGTTTGTATTTTAAGGAAATGTCAGACAGACAGGGAACAGAGTGAGGCAGAAGCAAAGGTGGCCACAACAACTGTCATCTTTCAGTAGTATCACTTAACCACCCTGACCCTCTGGAAAAATGCTCACCCAGTTTCTCTTCTTCATGCTGCTGCTGAACCAGAGGTTGTTCAGCACAACAGGGTATTTTGCTACCTAATTAATTACCACACTCACCAAGAAATTTGAAACCCAGATATATAAAACAGAGGAGACATGCATGAGACTTAATACTGACCAAACAAAGGGCAATTTTAAAGAGTCTCCAGCACATCAATATCTTCCTCATTGCTTTCTCATGTGCTTGAGGTCCATGCACAGCTTCCCACAATGCCAGCATGACCAAAACCCTTCTCCACTTCCTCACTGTGACACTCACACACCGCGGTTTGCCAGCCACATGCATTTAGTCCATGAACATCTGCACACACCCTCGCTTGCTGTTTCTCTTTCCCTACAACTTCATCTTGGACTCTGCTCAATCTCTCCATTTTAGAGATGGACTTAACTGGATGGCAGTACCTTTCATCTCCACATATAAAGAATTTCCTCTAAAGTCACGTGAGAAGCTAAGGTGGGATATGAAGAAGTCCTTAAGCACTGTGCATTAGGGCTGGCTGCAATGAAGTGAAGAGGTCTCAGGAGGAAACTTGAATATGCCACTGGCAATAGAAAATGCAGCGTGCCTTCCTCTTGACACAGCCTGCTTTACTGGTCAGAAAACAAGCACCACTTCGCTTCTGCTGACCAGAAACGAGGATGCTTCTGGTGACACAGCTCAAAAATAGAAGGCAGCAGGCGGAGGCAAACGTGGGGATTTCTCGCTATCTGGAGTGTCCCACAACGAGTTCATCTTTGAAGTCCTGTGGGAGGAGTGTGAAGAAATACGAATCCCCTCTGCAGATGAAGCTCTTCACAACTGTGTCTTCCATGTGAGGGCTTAGTAAGACAAGGGCAAGTGCATAGTATAGCAGGAGGATACTAGTAGAAAAATCAGAAAAAGAGGAGGAATAGGATGAACCCAGTGGGATCTCTTCTCCCTTTGCATTTCACTTGGGCCGAACCCTCTTGTTCTCTGGAGCGGGCGCTTGCAGGAGAGAGGCGCATAGGCCAGAAAGGAATCTGCTCTGGGATACGTGCAAGTAGTTTGTAAGTGCAAACCTGCTCAAACGGGCATAGAGATGGGTCCAGGGAGCGGGACAGGCTCCCGTGAGGTGTGACGGGGCCATCCCGCTCGCAGGGCTTCCCGTGCTCCAGCGTGGGTGCTGCGGCGGCTCCGCGGCCCTGGGCACAACGGCGGGCAGCAGGCCACGCCGCGGCGCCCGGGCTGCCATCTGGTGTGAATCCCGCCTAGCTCCGGGCTCTGGAGGCTCCCAGGGTGTGCCCGGGAGGCTGCAGACACTCCCAGGATCCCATGGGGGCTTCCAGGCCCCGTCCCTTGCCCTGGGGCACATGGGGCTGCTGAGCATGCAGGTGCACCCACCGACGCGGGGAAGGCAGGAGCACCCTGGGGAGCTTCTCTGCGCCCTGATGGCTCCTGGGCTCCACTGTGGGCTTTCCACCTCTCCCCTATAGCTCCACTCCAGATTAGTAATAATGTTTATCTGTATGACTAAGGTGCTATGAAATATGTGATCCTGTTGCACGAAGTTTAATGATAACTTTGCACACATATAAAGAGAGAGTCATTGCCCCTATAGAAATGAAAGGATTTGGGACATAACAAGGAGGAATATTTCTTTCCTGACATCTGAGATATGCTGAATGCACGTACCACAACCCCCCCAAATCTTCCCGAGTAAGGAATCAACACCCTCTCACTCCACTGCAACATCTTCTCAAGCACGTCCCCCATACGGGGATGCTGCACTTCTACCTTTTCAGCCTTCCTCCCTGGTTCCTCATGCAGTTTTCCCCCCAAGCCCCTATGTGGTTTGCTGCTTTCTTCTCTGGCTTTCCTCCTGCTTCACTCTCAAGCTCTTTCTCCATTGCTCACAAATGTCGAGAGGTAACAGCTCCAGACATGTTAGCTGTCACCGACTCTTTCTGCAGTCACCTGTCCCGCTTTCTGCACCTGCATCAGATCACATTAGTAGTGATGTGGGAAGCTCATCTGCGAGACAGCGATGGTGGAAGCACCTGGATTTGGAGCCAGTCTCCTGGGAGAGGTGATGCACGTACAGAGTATATACTGATGCTGGCAAGAAGGAGAGAGAAAAAGAAACACCTTTTATTTTTTCCTTTTGCACTCTGGGCTCTCCCAGTGATATATTTGCTCATGCATTTTTGCTCCTGGTAATCATGCAACTCATAGGAAATCTCCTCATATAAGAGATGAGTGAGAAAACAACAGTTTACACAAGTTAGGCATAAAGAGGCTCTACACTGGAAAAGAACATCTAGGTCCTCATGACCTGATGGTTAAATTATGTCAAGATGCAGGGACACTCACAGTTTTCTATTTTAGCATCACTGGAACATATCTGTTACTGACAAAATACCCTGCAGTTTTACAGAAAGAGCATCACCATTTACATAAAAATATTAAAAAAAAACCTTAAACTGCAATGCCACTCCTAGAAAGCATACGAAAACAAAACACCAAGAATGTATAAGATAAATGTATAAGAGCCACTGCAATACCCAAGCTAGCTCCTTCCTGCTTTGGACAGAAACATGTTTTGACCTGGTGACTACAGTTTCGTGACACCATTTGTCAAGTCTCAGCAAACAGAGACTGAGAAATTTAAACTGCAAGTTTGGGAAGCCATTTTGGCTCCTCAACAGAAGTGTCAGCACAGGCATTTCTCTAAACAGAGAAATTTCATTTCAAAATGCAATGTTTCAAACTTCATTTTTTTAATAAAAATTTTAGGGAAAAAATGCCATTTTTGCCCAGATTTGGCTGACCTAGCTTCCACCTAAGCACCCAATGCCCTCCAAAAACTAAAACTGATCCAAGAGGCAAGCCCAGAACAGGCTGAGCTGTGGGAACTGGCTCCACCAGTGCCTGGCTGGAACAGATGTGGGACAAAAACAAGGACAGGGAGGCAGGCAGAACCTCGCTGTCCAAGTCAAAGGCAACCTGGGCTAGCAAATGTATTTCTCAAATCACACGTGGTCTTGGTCTTGTTCCTTTCCAAGGGGTATGTGACGACCGCCAGAATACAATACAAAACTTGTTTCCCAAGACTGGTGTTTCAGATTAGAAGTGTCTTATTTTTTTATTCATGCTCCTAAAAAATGGGGGGTGGGAAAAATGAAAAGAACAAGAAAACACAAACTTCCAGTTCAGCTGAGTTTCTCCCACTTCTTCTTGGGTTGGGCACTGGAGGCAGTGCTACTGACACCCTTGCACAAGAACTGAGACTTCCAGCTTCTCCTACACTGCTAGTCACTTGCTAGCAAGGGTCACGGAAGCCACTGGCCTGGATGAACCTGATACAGAGGGTGGTTTTAACTTTGATTACAAAAGCCCTGAACAGAGTCTGAAATGCAAGGTGGAGGTGGGTAGCAGAGAAAGACAAAGGCCTAGAGTATAATTGCTTCAGAAACATGTGTGGGAAGGAAGCAGGGATCAGGATCCTGTTTTGGAGCTTCCTACAGTCAAGTACAAACTCTGTTAGTGCATGGTGCAAATATCAGAGACATGTTTGTGCTGTCCTTGTGCTTCAATGTACCAGGAATTAAAACAACTGTCATCCACAGCGTTTTCCACAGCATCCTGCATCACCTCAATGCCTGCGATAGAAACTTCAGAGAGCTGATGTCACCCGCAGCAATCAGCCACAATCCCAGGGAAGGATCACCTTACTCCAGCTTTGGCCAGAGGTTTCCCTAGGCTCCTAGAGTGAACATATTAAGGCTGAGGGAGCTGGGCCTGTTCAGCCTGGAGAAGAGAAGGCTGAGGGGGGACCTGATCAGTGTCTATAAATACCTCAAGGGAGGCAGTGAGGAGGAGGGGGCGGCCTCTCTTCAGTGGTGGCCAGCGATAGGACTGGAGGAAACGGCCACAAGCTGAGGCACAAAAAGTTCCACAGGAACTTAAGGAAACACTTCTTGACAGTGAGGGTGACAGAGCCCTGGCACTGGCTGCCCAGGGCGGTTGTGGAGTCTCCTTCTTTGGAGATCTTTAAAACCCGCTTGGATGCAGCCCTGTGCCCCGTGCTCTAGGTGACCCTGTGTGTGCAGGGGGGTTGGACTAGATGAGCTCTGAGGTCCCTTCCAACCTCAAGCATTCTATCATTCTGTGATTCTATGATATTTTCCAGATACTTTCCCAGCCTTTCTGAAATAACAG
Organism: Nothoprocta perdicaria; assembly: GCF_003342845.1. NCBI lineage: Eukaryota > Metazoa > Chordata > Aves > Tinamiformes > Tinamidae > Nothoprocta > Nothoprocta perdicaria. Next base: position 1,542,025 of record NW_020456221.1, on the reverse strand, counting down.
CCAGTGCTGTTTGTCCTCATTTACTTAACTTGGCAGCCCAGAGGCTTCAGAAAAGCCTCCTTTTTGCTGCATTTTGCAAGATGGGTATTTCCACTGGTTTTCACACCATCGTGCTGCGGAGGAGCCACACGAATCCCACCTGCCTGCAGTGGTGGCTCCCAAGTGGCAAGGGCACAAACTCTGCGTCCCTCATCCCGCAGGACACGGTGTCCAAACCTGCCCACGGTGCATGATCCCCCTGCTGAAGCCACGACCCACAGCACCAGGTTGCAACACACCGAGCACGCTGCTGGAGCTTAAATCATCCCATCATTAAATTACCTCTTGTTAGCATCTCAGCAACTTCACACTAACTAATATTAATCATAGTATCCATTACTGAGTGAGTGCCATAGAGGCAAGAGCTTTGGATCCCAGCTCCCAGCTCCAGGAACATCCATTAGGCCCATGGGTTTCATGCTCAAGAGCGCTACTTTGTTTCTGTGCTCTCCACAATTGCCTGTTAATATCTCTTAATTGAGATGTTTTAAGTAACTGTAGAGCAGCTGTAGAGCAAGTTGCATCATCTCAGATATGAAGTCTATTACCGAGACTGTCCCCCTTGGACTGTCTAGGGCTTTGACACCTGTTAAGCCAATTAATATGAAAGGAAGCACATTTGATGTTAACTTAACAACACCAGCCTGTTTCCTCCATCCTCCTATACCTCCTTTGCTCTCTCCTCTCCAATGCACATGCGGCTCTTTTGTTTGTGAGGAATTAGTTTGTGAACAGAAAAGCTACAGTGAAAGAAATCAGTCATGCTGACTTCTTTTCATGAAGTCCTTTGCTGCTGCTAGCCATGGAAAGCCTCATGCCAAGCTATTGTGTGAAGCTACAGCACAAACCCCCACCTCGCTAGCACTATTATTTTCTATTTTGTTGCCAACAACCCCTCCACCCCCATAGAAAATTAGTCTCTTCCCTAAAATAGATGCTCCCTATGCCAGTTTCTAGCTCTGTAAACAACCTTTTTGAGATGTAGTTCTTAACACAGCTGGTATTACATACAAAAAATAAGTTTACTTTTTGTAAACACAGTGACTTCACTAACGCTAGAAAGCTTTTTCTTTCCTATAGAGAAAGCATTGAATGTGTTTGTGTGCACATTCATATCCTGAGTAGTTATATTCATGCATGCATACATTTGAGATGGTTTCAAGCTGGTATTTTATGAATTTCTATAGACTCCTCAGAGAGGAACCAGTGAAAAAGAAAAGGAGTCCTTGCACTGACAGACAGGAATAACCCTTCCGTATGTGTATATGAACCACTGGCAGCCACCTGCATGTGAGCGTGCTCCTGCCAGTCAGGAAATGATGCACCCCATTCTACCACAGGTACAAATCCATGCCCATCCTGCAGAAGCCACGTACTCTGCAAGCTAGATGGGTTACTAGCTTTAGCATGCTTCACTGCCTGTCATGGATAAAGTTGGGTTTGTTTTTAATTTATTAAATTAATGTACAATCAAGTTCTAGGTCAGAAAGGATGGGGTTTTTTTTTTCCTTTGCATTAGAAAATCACTTTGGAGATGGTTTAATTGTTTGGGGGAGGATTCAAACACGGAACGTGCTCTTTGCAAAACTACAGAGCAGTCCTGCTGTTGAAGGGCTTCTGCACAGTGTACCCACACAGAGCAGCATTGAGCCAAGAGGCTACAAACAGTTGATGCAAAAGGGGGCAGCCGTCCAAGAGCTGAGGGGTTGGGAACACAGCGTGGCAGCAGACAGCTCAGCACCACAGCACAAGGACTGCCACCGTCCGCCTTTGGGTGCTCTCCTTACCGGCCATCCTGGAGGGACACTTGGACCCTGCGCAGGTCTCCAACAGCAAACAAAACAAACTTTTCAGGATTCCCACACAAGGGATGGGAAAAGTGTAAGATTTGAACATTCAGAGCGGTAAACTTGCCTTTATTTATTTAATTCAGGACAAGTTTATCTGTGCTGTCAAGAGTGTGTCCCAGCAATCCAGGGAGTTGGCAATATGTTTATGTTGGTTATAACCATGAGATATTTTTAAACGGAGCAGAAGGAACTGCTCAGTGTCCTTGCCTGACACAAGCAGCACATTTTCAGAAGCTTAGGAAAGTATTTTTGCCCTTGAAAGGGCGCATGCATATTTTAGCCCTTACTTCCAATATTAGAAATCTCCTTTATTTTTCCTGTAAAAATTGCTTTGAACTAATAGAAAGCACACACAGTATCCCACAGTCAAGCCCGACTCTCATAGAGAAGCTGCTGGAGTTCCCAGGAGAGCCCCAGCTTCCTTCCTCACTCCGTTAGAAGTTTCCTGCATCGTATTGCCAGCTGGCCATTCCCGTGCTCCCGGCTTCCTTGCCTATCAGGAAGAGGACAGGGCATCTCCTGGGAGCCCTGAGCATTTGCTCTCGGGCCCTGAGATGAAAGGCTCAGTGAAAGTCCAGTGATAAACACAGCCAAGACTGCAACTTAATTAAAGCACTTCAATTATTTAGGGAAAGGGGAAATGTAAAGCAGAAGCTGCCAGCTGTTCTTTGCAGTCCTTTTGAGATTTCCATGTCAGTAACGTAGCATGATTTCTGTGCTGCTGGGAAGTTTAGCTCAGCCCCGAGTCTCTTCATGGCTCCGCTGTTGTAAAGGGAGGCAGGTACCTTTCCTACCAGCCCTGTGAATCATTATCTTCAGACCCACAGCCTCATGTAACAGAAATTGACATAAACAAAGAAAACATTTACTAATGTTTATTCCAGGATAAGCATCACAATTAGCATGTTATCCAGCACAAATCAAAAGGGAAGAATCACTTATACCCTCTCCCTTAAATGCAACCCAGTTGTTTGAGAAGAGGGTGCATCACAGGGACAAGACAGCTAATGTATTGCCTCCAAGTTAGAAGTACTGAAATAAGCATCATAAATAGTTCCAGTGTCCCATATATTCATTTCTAAACTATTCTGTAAGAGCTGCTATGCAAGCATCACTTAGAAAGTCTTTGGCAAGAGGCAGGACAACGTGGTGCTTCTCTCCACATGCAGCGAGGTGGAAGGTCTGCTCCGCACTACCCGGGCCATTGTGGGGGCAAAAACAGCCCAAAGCTGCTTTTGACCCATGATAAACCCAGGGCTGCAGTGGCGCCTGCCGCTTATCGTTGTACTTTCAGACCTGCAGCTGAAAAGCAAACAGAAGGTGGAGTTCAAAGCTGTGTCCCCAGGCCTGACAAACAGGTTACACAACTCGGTCACTAGCTACAACTGCCTCATGCTGGCCCCACGCTGCTCCAGACCTGCATTAGGTTGACAGCCCTTAATGCTTGAGCCTAGGAGCAGCGACCAGAACTCCCTGTAGTGACCCCTGGCAGCCCTACCAAGCGCTGGCTTACATTAAAAGAGTGGCTGGTTATTGTCTCAGCAAAAACCATCTCTGAGGAGATGCAAAAGCACGTAGCTAGCAGATGGCTGTGTTTTGGTTTGAGCATTATTCCTAGCAAGCTGAATTTTTTATGGATAACCACCAAGACAGCGGAGACAGACAGCAAGGGCACCTGCAAACCTTTGCTTCTAGGTGCATCAGGACTATTAGGGATAGTTTAACTTGTTTTGATGCTGCTGCTTGGTTTCTTTGGGAGGCCATATGTAATGATAGGAGGCCAGGGACTGAGCAGAGCAGTGGATGTGAAGACGTAGGGATGCAGGATGCGCACGAGGACCCCACTGTGAGGCACAGGCTCAGTTCACCCCTGGAGCTGTCACTTTCAACAGAAAACCTGGAAATTCAGGTAGCCTAGCTTAATATTGTGAAGAGCAGGACAAGAAGTGCTTCCAGGGACATAACCCAAATTCTGATTTTCTTCCAAGGAAGAACTGTTTGCATCCTGGTGTGTTTGTCATCACAGCAGCACAAAACTCATGGCCCTTCAGTGAAAACAAATGACATGCAGTAAAATACCCTGCAGATCATCCCTAGGCACATTACTAATGGGGAACACACTGAAAAACAACCTCTGTTTTGTCCTGGACTCCTCCTTCCCAATTTTGAGTGGTATTTCAGGATTTGGTTGTGCAGAGAGAGACACCTTGAAACGAAAGATGGAAGATGCAGCACAGTGTTTTACTGAAATGTCTTAGGACTAATATCCCTTACTTTTCATTCAGCACTTCTACTGAGATTTTTTTTTTTAAGGCAGGCACAATTCTCTGATGTTTTGATTTGAAATACCATGCAGAAGGCTTATTGACTGTTTCAGTTACTTTGATTTCTGAACCTTTCCCCACTAACTTGCTCTAAAATATCACAACTGAAGGTGACCCTTCACGGGTCATGGCAATTCTCTCTCTTTATAGTCTCATTGTTCTTTATGTTGTATTTCATTAGTACTAGTAACTCAATAAGCTGGGTCTAAGTAGGTCATTCTGAATTTAGTTACTGGCCTCCTTTTATATAAACCCAACCTCTTTATTTGTCTGCAGCCACATTAAGCTGCAGTTCCCACGTTAGGACTGCTGCAGGATCTAAACATTTCACTGAAGATCTCAGCCCATACGTTAGGTTCTACATAAACCCAAAGCTCTGCTACAAGCTACCCTGTCACAAGGGTCTTAAAATCCAAAAAAAAACAACAAGAAAGGTGATCTTGTTTTATAAATTGGAACACAAAGTGCTAAGAGCTGAGATCTCTCTCCCAAGTCCATGGCAGAGCATAGGAAGGACTAGATCCATTTCAGCCCTGTTATACCTTGCAGTCTCCTTAGCTGTCAGTTTTCTGTCTAAAAGTGACTCTGATTTCCCAGTCAGATCTGCAGCCAGCAGATTGCGTATTCAAGCACCCTTGATGTCGCTCTGCACAGAATGGTGACTTGTCTTTGCTCTCAGGCTTCTGGAGCCCTCTCAGAGCTAGAGAAATCTGTCAGAGCAATTGGTGCAACTTCCTGCTCTGCCTGCAACATAAAACCAACACATCAGCACATAAACCCCAGCGTAACCACCACTTGTATAGACCAAGCAAGAAAGGAAACTCCCCAAACATACACACCATCCCTGTGTCCCTCCTTCGGAGACCTTGGCAGTCTCCAGAAGTGCAGCACCCGTGTACTGAAAGCCAGGGAGATAACTGCTGAGCCGAGCAGACTGGTTCAGAGCAGAACAGCTTCCCAGAAGGCAACTTTTCCAGACATCTCTTGAGCCACCAGACCAATACAGGGGGAGGCTCCATGCAGTGAGCTGGTGAAGGCGGTAAGAGCAGGAAAGGGACCGAAGGGGCACTCTGCAAGGGACGCTGTGCTCGGGTGCTACGTGACCGGCCGTTCCAAGGAGAGGAGTAACAGCACCAAAGCAAGCGGCCCCTCCTGGGCCTCTCTATCAGATCAGGTGTTATTGGCACCTTTCAGAGCCATCTCAGAGAGCCCCAAGTTCTTTTCCCTAAGCCGTGACAGGACAAAGTTGTGCTGGCCCAGAGAGAAAACACAGAGGGATTTTCCTCATCTTGCTTTCACAGAAGCAGCACAGAGCGGGGGAAGCCCATTCTGGGGCATTCAGTGGCCTCTGCTTAGAGGAGAAGGGCAGAGCTCCACCAAAGCCACTGTGCAGGGACCGCCACTGCTGGGGATGCTGGTGGCAAAGGGCGTATATTTCTTCCTGGACTTTTCCATCCTCTGGAATAGATACAGTTTTCTGTGCAGAACTGATGCATTTATACAAATACCTTCCAATTGCCCTCAGAGTCAATGTACTTTGTTCATTCCAAAGCCTGCAAAGGCAAACAGTTTAATTTAGCTTGAGGTAATATTCTTGCTTCACCACCAGTTGCTATTAAATAGAGAAAATATTAATTCCAACTAAATGTCCTTTTGAGGGCTTTTGTTTGGTTTTAAGCAAGGTGCTAACAAATTAATATACAAAAGATAACACAGATGTCTTGTACTTCCCAATTCTGTATGCCAGGCTGCTCTTGTCCCTTCTTATTACAACTGTATTCAACAGCTTTGCTACAAGAAGTGTAAGAACATGCCCTGGAAAATTTTCAGGTCCTTTTATAGATTGGTTGATTTCTGTACCTGGTCCAAAATCAAGACTGCTGCTACCAAGGCCACTCTCTTCTGCGTTGAAACAGTTCCATGCTACTCATTTCTACACGAAGTCAGAGTGGAAAATTTCAACCTGAAAAGCAAGAACTCTAGTTTCTGTCAGATCTAAACTTGATGAAAGTTTAAATAATGCTTCAGGAAAGGTTTTACGTCATACTGCTCTACCCACTTAAGCTACAAATTAATAAAGAAGCATTCTAGGGAATTACTTTCAGAAAATGAATTGAGCTCATTATAAGTGAATCTGTAAGTGGAAAATCCTCTGCATTACAGAGCTGCAGATGAACCAGAACCCACAGCTAAGCGCTGTCCCCAAATACACATCATTGCTTTCTATTTTACTCTTAGCTTCCCTTTCTCTAGTACCCAGGCACGCACATTGCACCAGAGCAGCACCAGGATTTCCACCCCACCAACAGCAGAAGCATTTAAAATGCCCAGCATCTGATGGCCAGAGCCATATTAATGTATTTCCATAGGGATGACGGCACTTGCCAGCCTCTGGGCAGGAGCGGCCGATCCCATCCCGTCCCGCTCTGCACAGGGCACCGTCCTGCAGCAGAAGCATAAGGAGGCAGGTCAGCAGTGGCTGATTATTCTCGTTCTCTTTGGTCTAGGTGCCCCTTGCCCCATAAAGTGCCCCATGGGCTACAGAGAGGTGACGGTGCCTCCGGATGAGCTCCCAAAGCCACGTGGCTCCCACGGATCTGCTCCTGAGCCCTCGTAACGTCATGAGCACCAACCCTTGCTCCACCACTAGGCTTAGCAAATATTGTATGGCACATCAGTGGTGTGGGCTTTTTGTTTTCCTTTAAAGAAAAGCTTCCATGAGCTAAGCCAGTCAAGTGTTTTCTCATCTGCTTCACAGCACTGTTTCCTGCAAGAACATCCACACACTTCTAGTAGAGAAAAGCAGATGTATTTGCAAGAAATAATCTAGAAAGAACTGCATGAAGCTTAAAGTTATACATGAGCCTAATGTTATTCCAGTCCCTTCTGCAATTAATACACTCACATTGGACCTGTTTGTTTCAAAGCCTGCTCTTCTATTTCTGCTTGTGAAGAATCTGATGATGGGTATCACTAAGTACTCAATACTGTTAAACAAACAAAAATAACATTAAGAGTAAGCAAAGCAAGCCCTGGAAGATTTTTACCCACTAGTACATTTAAGGAATTTTTGCAAGGCACCAGCTCAGTTCCTTGTGCTCAGGGATCCTCTGCTTCCCAACACACCTGAGGGGCTGTTTGCACAGCTGTTTTCACCCTCTGTTTTGCTGCCTTCCTCCAGGAGCTCTGCTTTCCCAAACAGAGGGCACATAAACTGAGACACTGGAAATAAGCCGATGCATTTCAAAATAACTGACTTGTGTAATTTATTAGAAGTCAGTGGATCCTGGTGCTAGTAAGAGAAGTAAGAATCTGCCTCCTGGGTATCTCAGTAAACATAACTGCAAATGTAGAATCACAGAATCATAGAATGCCGAAGGTTGGAAGGGACCTCAGAGGTCATCGAGTCCAAGCCCCCTGCTCACGCAGGGTCACCTAGAGCACGTGGCACAGGGCTGCATCCAAGTGGATTTTAAAGATCTCCAAAGAAGGAGACTCCACAACCTCTCTGGGCAGCCTGTTCCAGTGCTTTGTCACCCTCACAGTGAAGAAATGCTTCCTTAAGTTCCTGTGGAACTTCCGATGCTTCAGYTTGAAGCCATTTCCTCTAGTCCTATCVCTGBCCACCACTGAAAAGAGGCYGCCCCCCTCCTCCTCACTGCCTCCCTTGAGGTATTTATASACRCTGATCAGGTCCCCCCTCAGCCTYCTCTTCTCCAGGCTGAACAGACCCAGCTCTCTCAGCCTTTGCTCATAGGGCAGATGTTCCAGGCCCCTGATCATCCTCGTAGCCCTGCACTGGACTCTCTCCAGCAGCTCCACATCCCTCTTGTACTGGGGAGCCCAGAACTGGACGCAGTACTCCAGATGTGGCCTCACCAGGGCTGAGTAGAGGGGGATGATCACTTTCCTCGACCTGCTAGAGACGCTCTTCTTAATGCACCCCAGGATCCCGTTGGCCTTCTTGGCCACCAGGGCACACTGCTGCCTCATGGTCAACTTGTCGTCCACCATGACACCCAGGTCCCTCTCTGCAGGGCTGCTCTCCAGCAGGTCCACTCCTAATCTGTACTGGTGTCCAGGGTTATTCCTCCCCAAGTGCAGGACCCTGCACTTGCCCCTGTTGAACCTCATGAGGTTTCTCGCCGCCCAGTCCTCCAGTCTGTCCAGGTCCCTCTGGATGGCAGCACATGTAAATGATATTTGTTGAGCGCGAGTGGTTTCATCTCACCAGGGTTCAGTGTGGCACCGAACCAGCAGTTCTCGGGTCACGGCCCTCGTGCGAGGGCGCCCGAGCACGGTGAGGAGGATGAGCAGCCTTCATCAGCGGCCGCTGCAGACCGTGCTGGGCTCCCTCACGCTCACTGCAGGTCACCTGAGCAGCGGGGCAGCCCTGTCCTTCTCGCCCCCAAACCAAACACCCCTTCTAAGGCAGCGGCCTCACTTCCAAAGGCCAGAAGAGCAGAATTGCTTTCATAATGTTTGCTTGCTTTAGCCTCAGTTTGTCATTAAAGAATAAAATGAAATTAATTTGAAAAGCTACTGTCCTCCTTGTGTACCAGAATTTCGGTGGTTTAGCAATCCCCAACCTCCCCAAGCGATTCCTTCTCTTCCCTCTGTCCCTCCTTCCCCTTTCACTCACCCCAAAAAAAACCAAAAAAAGAAACAACAAAAAAAACCCCAATTCCCTTGGAGCAGGCATCTCTCCAAAAACTCAGGGAAGGGCAGAGAATGCCATTTTGGCTGCTTGGCCTCTGCGTGCCAGACCCGGGCAGCAGAGAGCGTGGGAGCGAGCGCGTTCCGCGCGCGGGCCGCCTCGGGCTGCCGAGGGCCGCGCGGGGCCGTGGGCCGCGCGAGCTGCCGGTGTCCCGCTCGCTCCCAGCGCCACGGCAGCGAAGCCTTCCCTGCCCACACGGGCTCGAGAAACCAGCCAGGAAGCGCCGCTCTGCATCCGCGGCAGCTCCCCGCGCTACGCTCCTCTCAAGGGTTTTGTTAGTGTGGGCCCAGCTGGGCGACGGGTCAGCACGCGAACCGCAGTATGACCTGCGGAGATGAGAGCTGAGCGGGCTGCTGGCAGCATGAGGTACTTGGCATTAGCAAACACGTAGATGTATAAAGCAGAGAGGCGGCAAAACTGCCTCATGGAAGGTGGGGGCAAGAAATACCATCACAGAACTGCCTTCATCAGAGTCAGAAGCCATTTAAGCTGCTCTTTGGTCCTTTATACTGTCCCACTAACACTGGTTCTTCCCACCAAGCAGGGTTTGTGCTGCTGGCACGTGGGATGAGCTATGAAAAACATACTTTAAGAAATGCTCTTATATGGAATTGCAGTAAACACAGAGATGCAAGACCAACAGTGATCCACCCCGAGGTCATCTTCCAGAGCCCTCTTGTGAAACTGCTGCGTCAGGTCAAATTAATATCTGTCTTTAATCCCTTTTGAAAGAAGTGTTCCTTGGAAATGAAGCCGCCGTCGCTGCCCCGCCAGCCTCAGCACCGCTCACGCTGCCCCTCCGCACAGAGGCGCCTGCCCCGGCTCGAGGCAGCATCGCTGCTGCCGCCCCGTCCCACGTCCTGCGCGCTGCACGTCACAGCGCTGCCGAGCTCGCCGCCGCGGGATGGGCCCCACGCCACCGGCCACCACGTCCCCAGCGCTGCCCGGGGCCTGGCTGCGAGGTTCTGCCTCCCTCCTCCTCCTCACTCACACATCTAGGGCCAGGCCGCGCTCAGTTTCCACTCCCAGGCTGCAAAAAAGCCTGAGAATTTGTGAATCGTACACTTGCTCTGACCTCCTGCTTTTCTCATCTGAGAATATTTTCTCAGTCCTCATTTCAGCAGAGGTAAGGGCAGGCTCCCACAGTGCTCCTGAGAAGCTGACACAAACTTATTTTTTTCACAGCCAACATGGTTTTGCTTCCCCTAATCGGGTTTCACATGAGCAATGAGGAAGCAAAATCAAAGCATGACACCCACTTGCACTATCCCCTTGCTACTCTCCAATTGTCTCATTCAGCCCGTTTACCTCCAATCTTCTCCAAAAAAAAAAAAAAAAAAAAATCCCTTCTCTAGCGTTGCTTAACCGGGAGTCACTCTTATGCTCAAACCACACATGTGTGACGAGGGGCTTCCAGGAACACCGATCTCCTGTGTGCTACACACAGTGCTCACTCGTGGCGCGGTGAGTCACCGCGGCCGATCCCGCAGCCGGCACTGCCGAGAGGGGACGTCCCCTTCCCTTCCCTTCCCTTCCTTTCCCTTCCCCTCTCAGGGTCGCTTCACAAAAACAGGGTTGTGGTGGCAGCATTCAGAGTGTCCAGTATCCGGAGCGCGGCCTCTCCCGCGGCCCAAGCACTTCGCCAGCACCCCTGGGATTTCTGGGATTTCTGGGATTTCTGGGATTTTGGGCACCCGTTTGGGATTTCTGCCCCCGGGACAGGCTGGGTATCGCCTGCATCTCCCACAGGCCTAAAAGCAGCGCTGGGAGGCAGCCGGGCGGCTGCCGCCCTAGGAACGAGGTGAATATCCCTCGGGGCTCCCACAGCTCCAGGGCGCTTCCCGCCACTGGCGCCCACACCCGCTTCCTCGCGAGCGCCCCGGCAGGGCTCCCATCATAAGGACCTCACGAAACTCAGCCGAGTCCTCCCAGCGTGGTTACCGTGCGAGACGTCAGCTTTCTGTGCACTTTGAAGTCTGAGATATCTTCACAGTGGGGCTGTCTTAATCAAGCCAAGCCTCCTCGTTCTTTAGTTCTAGGTGTTTGGAGCTCAAAGAACCCCATTTCCCTTCTTCGCTCCTGCGCCAAGAGCGGGAAGCAGCGTTTCCACATTTCCTCATACATTGAGGCAAGGCTTCCACGTTGACTTAGCTACAGCTGAGAAGACAGAGCGTTTGGCAGCTCCGACTCCAGGTACTACACCCAGGCAGGGGGAAATACCCAACACAGCGGCCACCAAGGAGGGCCTCGGCGGGGGGCACCGCACACACCCGCTGCAGAGCCGGCCCCGCTCTCGCAGCCGGCATCGGGTCTCCCAAAACGCAAACACCAGGCTCTGCGATGCCCGAAAAGCCGGGCTCTGCTGCGGTGCCTGAAAAGCCGGGCTCTGCTGCGGCGCTTCCTGCCTCCGTGGGGCGGCCCGGGTGGCACAGAGCTCTCCTGCAACCGGCAAGCAACAGCCCCCCGCAGCGCACAACCGGCAAGCAACAGCCTCCCTCAGCACACAGCCCTGACTCGTGGCCAGCGTCACCTCCTGCCCCGTGGACAGGGCAAAGGCTTCGCCAAACGAACAGCTGGAGTGCGTAGCCATCAGCAGCACCATCAGCCCGGCACACATGGGAATGCCGAGCGAGACTGCGGCAGTCCTTGCTAAATTTTTAATTGTTTCACTTTGTCATCATATTTTCCCTTTGACTTCACTCCTCCGCATAATTATATACACACAAATCTATCTGCATGCAGAAGCTTCTCAGAGAGACTTGACGGTGCTGGAAGGAGAAGCATGGGATTGGAGAGGTGAGAGAAAAGGGGATTTGGACTGCATGTGCTAGCTGACGTGTAATTGGAGACAAGGAAGCACCAGAGAGAAACAGGAGAACCGTGGAGAGCCAGAAAATGCTGAGGAAAGAAACCTGCAGTTTGCTGATCCATTGAATTTTAAAATAAAATAAAAAAAAAACCACAGCTCAAGCAATGCATAGGATTTGCAGGAGTTTTGTTCCTGGGAGTCACTCTCCAGACGTGCTGGTGCACTGAGCCAGCCAAGACAAAAAGCAGGGGCAACACGTTGACTTTGGCAAAAGCAGAAATGAGACATCTCTTCATCTCTCCAAATACTCAGTATTCCGTTGATTCCATAGAGGAAACATACCACTGAGATTTTCCAGACCCGGCTGGGTGAAGCCCCGAGGCAACCCGGTCTCACTTCACAGCTGGCTCTGCTTCCAGCTGGAGGCTGGGCTAGAGACCTCCCGAGGTCCTTCCCAGCCTGGATTATCCAAGGACCCGGCAAAAGTCTGACCAATAGACAGCAAACATTGAGCATCTCACATGTGCTTAAGACGTGCTCAAGACTCAGGTCCTCCAACACGTGCATACAACGCTACTTCCAGCCTCCTTGACAGCAATGGAGCTACCTATGTGAGGAAACCGAGCAGAATTGTGATATTGGTCATAATGCTGCTCCAAGCAATGGTTGGGTCTGCTGCAATAAATCACACTGTTTCCACACCACTCTGATCAGTCTCCAGCAGTGTAACAGGAATGAAACTGTCAAAAAATGGCAATCTGCCACAGCAAGTTTAAAACAGTCACGCTGCAAACACTTTTTAAGAGGTTTTGGAGGACTTGAAAACGTAACTGCAGCTAGCATAATCAGAAGCTCTTGGCAATCTGTGACAGCCTGGATCTTGTACCATTAAACACTCTGATGCACCCGCGGCCTCGCAGCGCTCCCTCTGCATGGCACTGGGCATGATGCTTCATACAGCAAGGACTGGATCCTGTTCGAACGTACTGTCGCTTGATGAAAAGTGATTATGCCCATTCATAACCTAATGCTGCCTTTAGCATCAAAATCCCCGCAAGAACCAGAGGGAAGCAGGGGACTCCAAAGGCATGGACCCCTGCATGCTTTACAGGAACATCCTTCAGGGCTGGCAAGCACGCGAGCTAGGAAGGGAAGCAGCCTTTCTTGGAAATGTTGCTGTTGCAGACCTCCTGTTTTGCAGCCTGGGCACCATCCTTCCCATACACAAGCGGCAAGGGTGTATATATAAAATAAAATAAAATAAAATAAAATAAAATAAAATAAAATAAAATAAAATAAAATAAAATAAAATAAAATAAAATAAAATAAAATAAAATAAAATAAAATAAAAGCAGCTCAGCAGTTCCTGCCCTCTAAATGGCAGATATTTCTGAACTTTCCAGGGGTGCTTTGCCAGACTCTTGGAGCAGTGCTCCCTGATTTATGAAGCCCTAAGATGGAAGACAGAAGCATTCCTCACAGCCTCCCCTTTCTCCCTCCGTCCGCCCACAGCCAATTTAACTAAGCCCTTACAATCTCCTAGGTTATCTGTGCTCTACTTGGCAGCATCAAGCAGGATCGATTGCAAAGTACTCTGAAACATGAAGAAATACCTGGGATTCCTAGAGGACACAGGTAGTCCCAGCAGACTCCCAGTATACATTTGTATGCGCATTTTGATGGCACTAAACTTCCTTGCATCAGCAAGTACAAAGAAGTCTTTCCTCCAGAAAATGGTCTTGACTACAAAGGACAGTTAAACAGCAATATTTTCTGGCAGGGCCACAGGTGAATGAGTGATTTCTGCAGCAGGGAAGCAGGACGCAGCCCAGGACTGTGCGAGCTGAGGAGCCCCTCACCGCTGAGCTGCAGCTGTGCAAACAAGGAGTCACGGACGGGAGCGCTCCAAAGGGAGGAAACTGCTTCGTGGTGCCCTGGGCACAGGCAGGAGAGAGTGCTGGCACTTCCCTAACTCTAGCTATTGGAAGCCAATATATCTGTATTAATAAACCTGATGTTTCTTTGCTTTTCCTAGAAGCTTTTGCTGAATTTTCAATAATCAATAACTTTGCCCTATTATTGTGAGTTTTCACTGCCATCCTTGTGAAAAGATTGGGAAACAACTCACTTCTGAATGCCAAAGCTTGAGGCTGTCTGCATACACGAGATCCCTGGTTCACCATGAGTTCACTTACAAATGCTCTTGTCACAGGCACAAGCGTTAACGTCTTCTTGTAACTTCATAAAACACAGGTCTAAAATTAGGGACCTAGCAAAATGGAAATATGTTAGTTCTGCAAGCTGCTGTCTCAGTTCCTTCCTACGGTTAATATTCATACCTGTAATTTCCCCTTTTCTATGGGCCATCTCTTAGCAGTGCACATGCTGCAATCCAAAATGTCACTGCAGATCCAGTGACATATTTTAGTAATACGGTTGCAGACTGAGGTGCCCACTAAGCCACATCCTCATCAGGCAGGATGGAGAATTACCGTGCTTTGAACTTTCTCAGTCACTAGAGGCAAAGCAAGTTGGTATCTAACTTTTCACAGAAGCGAAGATTAGAAAAGTGCTCAATTAGTTGAGTTGTTTTGCAAGGGAAGTTTTTACGCTAACCACACTTCCACTTGCAAATATAATGTTCCTTTTTAGCTAAAATGACAAAGTCATTTTGTCTCAATTCTATCTTACATAGTTATTCCACGGGGGAGGCACAGGAAGCTCAATTTGCAGAACATGGATCTGTAATTGTTCCTCTCCAAAAGGTCACATCTTTGCCAATACTGGAATATTTTTCTGCCTCTTTCCACACAGAGAGCAGCATGGCAACATCCACACAGAGCTGCCGGATTTCATTTAAGAGATACATGCAGGGAAAAGAACCAAGGGTAAGTCTGGAGTCTTCTCCAGTGGTTCATTGCATACTTTAATAATCATGCCAAATTAGAAAAAAAAAATATGTCCTTTTATCCAAATATGCAATAGAATAGTTAAGTCCTTGTGGTGTCCTTGATTAATAACCCCCCCACACCTCTATTTTAAAGTGCACCACCGCCCTAGCTTGAATGACGACGGCCCCGTTCCCAGCACTTGGCCACTGGAGCAAAAGAGGCCCAAAAAGGCTCCAAGACAGGGCTTCCTCACTCACAACAGGAGGCAACTCTGCAGTTGTTCAAACTGGAGGCAGCAGAGGAGCTGGACAGCATCACTTAACCTTTTCCTGCCAGAGGTCTGCACTTCATTTTTACCTAAAAAAAGGAAATGGCCCGTTCCAGTTGTCCAAAGAAATTTCCCGACATTCCTTCCACTTTCTGAACTTATTCTGTGAATAAGGATGCGTTCAGCCCCTCCTGGGTTTCTGGACATCCTGGTGCCTGCTGCCTAGGAGGGTTTTGTCTCTGCCGCTGCTGGAGCCCTTCCTCGCTTTGGGAGTGCTCCTGTATCCAAGCAGACTGCTGAGGATTTGACTTCCAGGCCTACTGAGGAGGTGCAAAGTTTGCGCTTGGAGGCCTCTTCTATTGGCTTTATAGAAGCTATTTCAGCCACTTAGCTTCATGCACAACAGAGATGTTGGGAATTCTCAGCCTCGTGGCTTTGCTAACAATACATAAACTCTTCACTGCCAGCGCAGCTTGTTTGCCTTTCTGGGGTCAAAGTTTGCTAAGGTTATTGAGGTGATATTTCACATCTCTTTTCCAGCTGGGAGTTTGCGACATGCAAGCAAACACTGATGCTCCATCTGCAGCAGCTGCCTCGTCCTGCCTTTTGCCTCCAGCACCGTGAGGATTTAACTTATTTCCCCATTGAAGCATCTGCTAAGCTCTTCCCGCTGGCCCAGGCAGGCCTAGCCCGACTGGGTGAATCCCCCTGGCTCCACAGCAGCCGCCTGCTCCTGTTGCAGCGCACGGGGCTGTTTTCTGCCGGGATCAGCCAGCATCACCCTGCAGAAGGCGAGGTGAAGCAGGGCTGGGGGGCTACAAGGGACGTGGGGCAGCCCCCCAGCTCACATCCATAACACCTATGTCCAGAAAACCCTCGAGTTTCATCGTGGATGCTGGCTGGGGCTCAGCTGGGCCAGGTCTGTGCAGTTCAGGGCTATCTCACCGAGCCAGTGTGGATGCCACGAGCCGGCCACGCTCAGGTCAGCAGCGAGACTGGAGCAGGGCCAGAGCTCACGCGGGACCAAGGCGGCCCCCTCGAGCAGCCCCTCGGCCCAGGCTCTGCCTGCAGCAGCCCTAGCTTTGCTCCCCACCACTACACCCACCTTCCCCCTATTTCCTCCTTTCAGGTCTAAGAAAGTAGCACCCTGTTTTGTGAGGGGTTATGAAACCGTGCTTCTTTAATAGTCACTTTCAGGTTTTCATAATTACCTCTCTTAAAGCAGTTCAAGGTACTGGTAAAGTTGCTAGAAACTACCTTGAGGCAGGGAATCCTTGCCCTACAAGTGGCAAGGCAGAGGCGGGAAGAAAGGGCAATTTTAATAAACTTCCCACCTTTTTAGTGTCATGTCTCAAGAGGAAACATATGAAATGTCACATTCCTAATATTAGCACATACTTCCGCACCACAGAAGGGCAAAACAGGGTCACAAAAGAGCAACGTAGCAGATCAGCTAATGAGACTTGAAAGATGCTGAGAAAGGGACATGCTTTTAAGGAAGATTTTCAGAAATCACAAATTGTAAAAAAAATTGGCATGTCTGAAAGAGGCAAAGCCTACAAGTAGGTGCTTAAATAAGGGCAAGGCTTTAATGGACCCTCTGCATGAGGACCTTCTGCATGAGCTTAGCACTACTGATTCCGTGATGAGATTTTCTTATAGACCTGTAGCAGCTTATCCCGCCACCAAAACCCACCACAGCGCTCTGGCACAGCCGCACCTGAAGTGCATGGTGCAGAACGAGGGAAGACCAAAGGCCAAGCAGCAACACAAGCTCCTTACCTTGTTGGAAGGCTACGCAGACGAGGGGTGGGCTCACAAGGCAAACCCCGCTTTTCTTCCCAGCACAGGCTGCTTCAGGCATGGCAAGCACGAAACCTTCCCAACAGTTCCCATTTCAATGAGCTTGAGTCAGCCAGAGCTGTGGCAGAGGACAAGTGGGAATGGGAAACACCTGGGAGCAATCGGGACAGCAAAGAGAGGAGAAGGAGAACACAGAGAGAAAGAAACAGGTCCAACAACCTTGAGGAGCAGAGGGCAGCGGCTGTATGAAAGAAACACTCTGTAATGAACATGCTACAGGGCCTGACTGCTGCCAGGGTTGTCTGGTGTCTAATAAAGCATGGGCTGCAATCAAGGCTTCTTCCCTGGTTGTGGGTATTTTAATTTCTGTATGGATTCCCTCAGGCCTAACAGGAGCCAAGCTGGTGTGGAGTCCTTTCCCGCAGTGGTATTAGGGGCTGCAGCCTGCTGTCCTCAAGAAGCTGCGGGCACGTTCGTCTTCAAGGCTGCTTTCCTTCTGCTGACCTTACTAAACTGGCCCAGCGTGTTCACACTGTGGGACTGTGTACTGAGGGACAGGAAGGACTAACACGCACGGTAAGACTGTTCAGTGACAGCAGCCTCTCTGCCTTAAGAAAGGAAACAGAAGAAACAACTAAGGTTTTTCAAGGGCAGTCTCTGTATGAAATCCCTCATGTCAGGTTACACCTTGAGCTGAGCCTCACTCCCAGGAGGCAGCCGGCCTGCACGGTGCCTCGCGCTGTGGCAAAGCTTCCCATGCTCCCTTTGGGAGGGCACCCGCTCCATGCCTTGGCTTCTGCCTTTGCAAAACGTTGCTACTCTTTCTCTATCAGATTGGCAGCATCTTCTGCCAAGGTCCATTGCCCTGTCAGGAGGGAGCATCAACGACACGTACAGCACGGCTGACACATTCCCAACACCTAATGACAGGGCAGATCCACCTCAGCATCCAGCCACAGTATCTCATTCTAGTTTTCCAAAGTGTACCTTGGATTACTTGGTGTTACTCTGCAGAGAGTAACCACGTACAAATGAAATTAAAGCAGAGTAGGTGCCAACTTACATTTAATGGAGGAGACACAGAAAACTACTCATACATCTGTATTACTGAAAAGCCAATCTGAAGGACACAGGGCCAAGGACCAAATGTCTGTAATGTACGTGGATTTAGGGAGGTTGGGATGGAAGCGGCAGCAGGAGGGGAAGAACAGCTTTAGTTCAGAACCATTTACAGCATGGCACTGGTCAGAGCCTACACGTCTCTGAACTTCTGGAGCACATCCTATGCTTTAGGGCCATTCCAAGGGGAGCCTACATGCCTCTGAACTTTTGGAGCACATCCTGTGCTTTAGGACCATTCCAAGGGAATACAGGCCAGGGGCTGCACAGCAAGCTGGACACTTGGGAGGTGCATTTCAAAAACGCTCCTCTGCCAGGCAGGGTTACGGAGCTGTCCTGGACCTTGGCCTGCAGCTCCCGCTTCCCACAGCCTGGCAGGAAGCCGGAGCCATCCGCAGGCGGCCGCTGCTTCTGCGGCACCAGCCCTGCAGCTCCCACCTCTTCCCAAGCTCCTTGCTCGCTCCTATTGCTCCCAAGGCCAGTGATGAGGCCTGGCTTGTCACTGCCTCCCCTTCCTGGTGTGCATTGGGAAACCCGATGAGAAGAACCACGCTGTGGGGCAAGCTGGGGTAACGTGCGGCACCACGGGCCCCTCTTCGCCCTCTTCACGGGCTGCTGCTGCCCCGGGTTGTGCTCTGTGTTCACTCTGTCAGCAGCTTTGTGCACGGGCACAGGCTGCGGAGCTAGGCACAGCTCTGGACCGAACAACCACCACCATCAGCCACCGCGGAGAAAAGGAGAAGGAGCCAAATCATTCTCTCCCGTTCTTCACTTCCTAATTAAGAAAAATCTGTGTTTGATTCGTTAAGCCAGTGAGGAAGCACTGATTAGCTCACTTTGACAGCACAAGATGAGTTTTCCTCATTTGGCACCTCCTCAACACGTTACCAATGAGGCCTAAACCCAAATGGTGCTCTGAAATGAACTGCACGCTGCCTTTTAAGCGTAGTGCTATGACTGCTGAGCCTAACTATGGAGTTCTCTCAAAATTATAATAGCAACTTCCTTCAAGGTGTCCCATTCTGGAAAAAAAAATCTCATAATTTTTGTCTCACCTTTGGAGTACTGTATTTCTCTTTTTTTTTAATTATGGAAGCAATAGGGAGGAGATTTCAAAAGCTTTGAGAAGAAAATTAATTTGCGCAACTTTCTTGGAAAAGTGTCTGTTGCTCACTTATTGCAAGGTCTTGCTAATTACTTTTGCTTATGCTATAAACAAACTGCTGCATTTTGAACAGACTTAATAGTGTTGCTAACTGCATTCTCAGAAACTGCAAAAACACTCATCCCTTTTTCCCTCAGTTTCCTTACTATTGCCCATTACAGTAGAATTCAATAGAGAAGCAGCGAATCCCCATTCCACAATTAAGAAATGCCATGTTTTGATTAAAATGTGATTATTACTGAAGAGCCAGTCTAAAGCTGCAGCCTTCACACTTAACTACTCAAACTCAGAGAGGTTTAACCAACCAGCATTACAGTGAGCCTAAATAAAACAGATATATGGACTCAGACAAGTGTTCTCCAAAACATACTTTAATGTAATCTGCATTTGGAGTCTAGAGAAAGTAAGAGCAGAGAAAGATGATTGTTTTTCCTTTTTGTACATCACTGTTAAAGCTAAGTTACTGCAGTTCCTTTTTTACGTGAAGTATTTCCATACATGAAGCTAGCCCTGCACAGGAAGTCCCAGTGACAGAGCAGAACGCAAATACAGAGTTAGGTAAAACCAAATAGAGACTTTTCACTCTGCCCTCACGGAGGGTTCCGCAGCCGCTTCCACACTCCAAGCCAAGAGATCTCAACAGTACAAAACAAACCATATCCCTGTCTAGTAATTCTCCAACAGCTTCTTCAAAATTACTTTGGAGCATTAAACACCACTTGACTTCGTTGCAGTCACAGAAAATAGAAATTAGTGTTAAGTTTTGCACGAACATTTGTCAACATTTTAGGGTACCAGGGTCCTTCCAGCCTGCACATTTCGAAGCACAAGGAGGCTACTTCCAGAGCAGTCACACCCTCCCACAGTTACCTTGCAGTCCGCATAGAACTGAGGCACATGTTTTTCCTGTTTTAGGATGGTATCCTTTTGTAAGGATTTTGCCATAGCACGGCAATCTTCTTAAATAGTTTTATAAAAATGAAAGAATTAATTTTCAACCACTTTCAAAGATTTTAAAGAGGACTCTTGGAGGATTTAGGAAACATTAGAATAATTCCTACCCAGGGACCACTGCAATAACCGCTCTGTTTCTTTACATTCAAAAAAATTCCCTTACATTGTGCATTTGACAATCAGGGCTTTCAAGACACCGCTGACAACAAGAATCTTGTTCCATGCAAGGCCTAAATGGTATAAAAATAGAAGTATAATTTTAGAATTTCTTACAAAAAGTTTTTTTTTTTTTTAAACCCATATACTTTCCATCTTTCTGGCTGAACTATTTCCAAGAAGGTTAATGTGAGAAGTGCAGTGAGTTCAGTATTAGGGAAAAATAATAATGATAAAAAAACCCACAATAATAAAAAAACCACCAGCAGTAAGGCTGCTTCAGTATCTGCGTATTTAGAGAAGAAAAACTATAAATTGTTTAACCAATTTTAAAACCTGCTGCACCCCTAGAGGGCATATGATTTTTTTCTCAGCGTTCTCAACAATTTTATGGCTGAACTCAACAGCTCTGAAACGCTCCTTTCCAGGTACATGTGACAAAAGTAGAACAATTCTTTGTGTTCTGAATGCTCCTTATTTCCGTGCCTTCACCACACTTTGTGTTCAGCTGGCCACACTACTACCTTCAGATTCACGTTTCACTAACACAGCCCTGCTCTTCCCTCTAAGTGAGTAGAAAGGCTACGAATTGAAGAAGTTCTGGTCCAGCAAGCTGGTAGCTGTGCTCACGAGCTGACAACGCTGGCCTGCATGAGGAGCACAGGAAGGCAGAAATGCCGCTCCCCGCCAGCGCTGGCTGCAGCCGCAGCAGCACTAATGGGCACTAGGCCTCCTGTCCAAACCCTCCCTCGAGTCACTAATGCCTCCACTAATCCCCAACACACTACCCAAAACTGGCTCTGCACCCATTTCTTCCAAAAGGAAGTAAAACAGGTTATGAACAGGGTAGCGTAAACATACAGAGCTACAAGGAAAGCGTAATTAAATGCATTAGGCTGCCCAACTAGACACCTATATTTGAATATCTGACAAGATGACAGATGAGTGCTCAGGAGCCTTGCACAACCAAATGCTGAATGAAAGTGTTATTTTTCAGGACTGACATGTCCAGGCATACACTTAGTTAGAATTGCATGCATTAAATCATTATGTCCTATTAAGTAAGTTCGTTTGGAAAAAAAATAAAAAGGGTGGGAAGGGAGGGCAGAAAACACACAGCTATTAGAATAAGCCTTCTCTGTAAGGCCTGGCAATTCTCATTATATATACATACATAAGAAAGAAATATTCTTCTTTTGGGGAGATTTTTTCATGCAAAAATTTGCTAACAATGTCAGCACATACTCCCATAATTTCTAAGTTATATTTCTGGACTAACAATATCCAAGGAGCTAATTTTAAACAGGCTATCAATCCTGTTAATTACAAGCCCTGAAGAGCAGCATAGTTTTCAGAGTATGAAACAGTTCTAAAAGCTCCTTTTTTCTATGACCTGTAGAAAAGAAGGCTTTTGTAATGAACGTAAGTATAAAGGGAATTATTTCTATTGTGCTGTGCTTTCTCAATTACATCTTTTTACAGAGTAGAAGAGAAGCATAACAAACAAATCAAACTACTTGTTCTCACAAATGACAACTTGGGTGGCATGTGTTTTAATCATTGCAAATCAGAGAAAATTCAGCCAACTGAAAAGAAATTTACTGCTGCATAGTCGCAAGAGAATCCAACACAATTTCCTCACACTCAGAATTTCATACAAACAATGTACCTATGCCACAGGACAAACAGGTGAAAATTCATTCAAAATACAGAGTCTGAAAGTAGCAATACACAAAACAGCACTGCTTTCAACATATGTTCATTTTAAAGCATCCCAGCATTTTTCCAAGGATGAATAAGCTGGCTCTACATGGTGCACTATGAGGAAATCTGAAACAGCCAAGAAGGAAGAACTGCTCTTACATGCTCTCATGACATATTTTTCCTCAACTTCATTTACAAAAAAACAAAAATACTTCAAGAGCAAGTTTAAAAAAAAAAAAAAGAGAAAATATCCCCATAGATCAAAGTTTCCTTTTATCTAATTTGTTTGGCTTTTATGTATCTCTGTCACAATGTAAAGCCCAGATCAACTCGTTGAATTTCTGGGGAAAGAAGCCCAGAGGTACATCTACTGCCTGTCACTGAAATGAATCCTCAAGTGAAAAATATCCCATACGCTAGACCACTAAACTTACAGGTAAAACTGTATTCTATTCAACAGAAGTGAATTTCACTTTAAGACATTTACAGGGCTAGTGTGCCATAATAAATTCTACTATTAAAGAACAGTAAAGTGCTGAATTATATTAATTACCTGAATCTCACTCTCGTTTATGATCTTCAGTTATAGATTTCTAATTAAGTCATTGAGCCCTTTCTGATGTAAAAGCTAACCTGTTGTGCAAATATTATAAAAATAGGTAACTTTAATCAGGAACTATATACACAACAGAATTTCTGCTTCTTTAAGTACAGCTGACAGAGATGAAAAAATTCATGCAATCATTTATAAAGATACTTAAAATGAAGAATAAGGGACACAGCTAGAAAACTTCCAATATCCTGGCATATGGCCACTCACTACATTATTATTATTATGCTAGATGCTGCCTAGATCTGGACTGATAAGCGTCATGCCACCAACATGCTTTAGTTTCTTTTATAGCTAGAGAAGTTGATTTGTAAATTTCAACTACGGCATACATTTGATCTATTTCTCTTTAAAGTGTATCATTAAATCTGAGGTTAAACTTTGAGCAAACTTCACATCTAGTCACATAACCAGCACAAGCAACACATTAGTGCAAAGAGGAAGGTGTCAGTTGTACATGATGAAGACTCTTCCCCTAACTGCATGATGCAATAGAACAATTTCCAGATTTTAAGTTCAAGTGGATTACCATGAGAACAAGAGAGAGATTCTTCTCCCAAATTAGCACAAGTTTCCAGAGGATCAACAGGAAAATGACCTCGGATACAGCTAGAATAAAAAAAAAAAGTCAAACTCAAGTTTGGAAAACTGATATGTAGCTCCAAAATTTGTCATGCTATGAAGGCAGCATTCTCGAAAAGAGCTCCAAACAAACTGCAAAACAAAATTGGCATTTAAATTGAAATTGGCCAACTGCTGCATAGAAATATGCTCACACACAACAGTCATGTCTAAGCCAGTGCATAGAGAAGATAAAAGCACTTATGGTAGTTGCAAATGTTAACAAGTCCATACAACTTGTACAGTTCAGCAATGAGTCCATAGAAAAAGAATAAGAGTAGAAATGCTCAAGCAAAACCAAAAATGATGACCTTCCAACTGTATAAAATCCACACAACAGTTATAGTAAAAAGACATCAGTGGAAAATACTCAACTCAGTCCCAAACACCCAACAGGCAAATAAGACCAGAATAGACAAGCCTTTGGCAGACAATTTTAAGAGTCTAAATATGGCATTACATTTCTAAATAATCCACAAAATATATTATATGGTATATTAATATTAAATACTGGGTAACCAACTCTGTAATTCTGATGCTAGCAACGCTTTAGCCAATGACAGCAAGAAGGAGCAAGCTAAGGGAACGCTGGTGTATCACAACAGTGCTTGAGAAAAATATTGTCAACAAGTCGCGCTTCAACAACAGTACTCTGGGACTCCACACTATCATCTATGGAGCAAAACAAAGTTCTCCAATTTTTCAGGGATGTGGCCTGCGTAGTATATGTTATGATTCACTATAACACGAGCAGCAAGACATTGCAACGTAGTATGATTTATGGGCTGGATCAAATTTTTTGCTATTTCCTTCTCATCCAGCAAATCACTAGCAGTTTGTTTATGCGAGTTTGTGGCATCAAAGTGTGAACCTGACTTGATAAGAAGATTCATGATGTCTGGATGGTTGTTCAGTGCAGCAATGTGCAAAGGACTGTTGTTGTCAGAGTCTCTAATGTTTACATCAGCACCACATTCCACCAGTATAGCAGTAACTTGTAGAGAGGGGAATTTACAAACCGGGTAGCGCCCCACACATGTAGTATTCTTGTCAACGGCAAGGTGAAGGGGGCTGAAGTTATTCTTCCCCCTGGGCTGGAGCTTAAGAAACTTGTAAATAGTCTGTTTCTTAAAATGTTCCTGTTCTGAGCTGCAAGGTACTTTTTCCAATAAGCAAATTAAATGCAAAATGATGGAAAGGGCTTTGTTCAGCTGTATTGGATCTGGAGGACACTGCGTTTGTTTCATAGCCCGTTCTATTTCGAGGACACTTTTGCACAGTATACCCATGAGATCATCAAATGTAACAGTAGTGCCCAGTAGGCCTTTTGCCCTATCCTGCAGCATGAAGGAGAAGAGTTCAGCAAATGACAGTAAACTGCTGGCTGTCATAGGGCTCAGGGGATCTAGATTGCTCTGCTGCATGTCCAAAGCATATTTCCATAAGTTGATGCAGCGCTTAAAATTTCCAGAGTCTGCATAGACAGCACCTCTGTATCTAATATAGTAGGATGTATCTGGGTGTGAAGGACCAAGAATACGTTCTCTAATTAACAGTGCTTGCATTCTCATCTCATCAGGGTCTGCAATAAGGTTTTCTAGCTCTTCTGAGCTGTTTACCTCTTTAGCGTAATCATAGGCCATAATTAGTGTTTGCGGCACAGGCTTGCTCAGGATATTAGTCCTATCACTGTATCTCATCTCCATAGCTCGTTTCCAGTATTTCAAAGCACCAAGTAGATCTCTCTTTTTGTCCACAAACGTTGCTCCTAGGAGTTCTAGAGCATTTATGCGCTCTGTCTTACTGGTCTGTACATGCTGCGTCAGAAAGTCCACAATATTTGTGTGGCCGGTGACACTTGCTGATAGAAGGGGAGTCATTCCATAGCCGTCCTTTTCCATCTTAGCACAATACTTTAGAAGCATCTTCATGATCTCCAAACTTCCAGATTCTGCACAGTCATGTAATGCAGTGTTTCCTAGCAAGGTAAGAAAATAAATTACATAAAATGAGATTTTAGTTCAAATCTCCCTTCACTAACAGTCATTTTAAATAAATACAGCTTAGGCACAAGCCTAAGAAAGGCTTTAAATGATTAGTAAAAATATTCAAGACAGATCAAAATGTTTGGTATTACAACCTCTTTAATTCTTTCAGGTAAAAGATCAAACAACTCTCCACCTCATGAGCTATTTTGTATCTGCTTTTAGGGACAAAACAAACTAATCTTGCCATCTCTATGTTGTTTTACATTTTCTTCTTCTTTTGTCAAGCATCCTTCCTTCCTATCTCCAGCTTTTATTATAAAGAAGTATGAAAATTAAAGCTGTGCCACCTCCCCATTGATTTTACTTGCCTCTACACTGTACCTCTTCGCTCTTTAAATCCAAGGCTTTTAAGTGTCTCAGGGCAGTAATCATATATAAACAAAAATACAATTCATCAAAACAAGCCCCCCATCTCAGCTGGTACTTCAGAGTGCCATTATATTTTGAGGGGGCTGCTTATTTTGTCAAGTCTATGTATACATAGATATACTTAATGATAATATTTGTTAGGTCTTTATCCTGAAGTCCTAAACTGACCCCTCTGGTTAGAGGTCCCAAAGCATAGAGAGAGGAAAACAATACTACAAAAGTAAACACCTTCAACAACAACATGTAGCTGCATATTAAGAGTCCAATTATTTACATTCAGATTATTTCTCATTAGCATGACCTTACACACCCTCTTATTTTTAGCCAGTCAGTTTCTAACACTTTGTGGTGAAGTTTCCAGCAAGCACTACTAACACTTAACCAAAAACTGCAATTTACAACTAGAGAGAAAATACAGGGCATCACAATTGAGCAAAAGCTTACATTTATTTAAAAAGCAGTGATTATATAAAGTTTGAATAAGAGGATTTAATTGGGAGAAAATATAAAAGATGCTGAAGAACTCTCCTTCCCCTCTCCCAACATAATAAAACCTCTTCTATGGTCGATTGCTTTCAAAATTAAACAAGTTCAATCTACCTTTTTCTTTATACATACTACAGATTCAGGCATACCAACTTTTCTGCCTTCCACTAAAATACACTGAAATAGTTATCAGAAAGCTTCAGTAAAAACTTCCTTCAAAATGAAAATTTCTTACACTATTGGCAAGGTAAAGGCTAGGTAAGCGGCTATCAAATCCTCAGCTTCTGTTACATCATCAGCAAGTTTCTACAATCTTAAAAAAACATTTCTTTTCCAGAAGTTCTCTGTCTCCATCTATTCCTCTGCTTTGGCTTTTAGAAGCCATGACAAAGTTTTCTAAAACTTTATTATTTGCATTTTTGACAAGCTTTCTGTTGCAAGAACAGGAAACTGATTTGCAGTGGACTTTGCTGCTCTATTTCTAGATCTTTACAGGACTAAAGGAGGAAGGGAACAAAGCAATAATGCTGAAATCTTAGGCTGATGTTTGGGAAGAGTATGTCTTAGTAGTTGTAGAGTCTACCAATATCAACTGGCAGCTTAAATTTACCTTTGAACTTTTCTTTAGTGTATTTTTTTCCAGGCTTCAATCTCTATAATGTGCATTTCACTCTTCATATTGCAGAACATTTAGCTAGTTAAATTCAAATCATTCCTTAATTTGTGCCCAAACTCTGTCCTAAGAGCTCACCACTCTAACAAAATAAATTAAGGTAAAAGTAAAGGCTTTCCGGTAGCTCGAATTTTCTGTTTATATTATTCACACTACCTTGAATAGACTAAATTTAAACGTAAAATATTTGAAGTTAATACATACATAAGAAAAAGAAAACCTAGCATTCATTAAATGTATTTCAGAAATATAAATTTTACTCCTCTTTAGAATAACCTAAATTAAGTCAGTAAAATAATTTTACTGTCTTTTGAATATATGACTTCACAGGATTTCTATTTTCCACCTAGTAAGAAACACAGCAAGGAATATGAAGTTTGTAGCTTAGGTTTGAAGAAAAACAAAAGTAAAATTGAGAAATATCTGGTGAAACCATGATGACTGTCCTTTAAATTCATTATTTTTGACAGCACAAGACTCTTTAGATCCAGTCTATCTTTTGAATTAGCTTGCTTTATCTTCTGTGCAAGTCTCTGGGAGAAGAACAAGTTTGTCTCTGAGCTTTGCAAGTTTTGGTACACAGCAAATGAGTGTACTGAACTCAACAACTGTTTGGATGAAAATGTTCTGAAGGGCACAGAACATTTTGCCTCTTCTCCCACTTGCGTTCCACCATCCTCTCCCTCCTTGTTTGCCTCTAATCTTCCACTTCTCAAAACTTTATATGTAAAGTTAATCTGCTCATTTTTTTCCCTTCACATTTGCTGGTAGGCCCTCAGAGAAATAACTGGTAGCACATTCCAAGCGTTCCTAGTTGCTCTCAATTCCAGTAGCCAGAAAGACAGCAGTGAAGTGGAACAGTCATGAGAAACAGTTCCACAATTTAAGCATAACACGCACAGAAACATACTATACAGAAAATTTAGCTGCCACTCAAATCAAATTCCTACCAAAGATGCACTGAAAAATATTTGCAAAGTCTTATAGCTGAAGTTTAATAGATTTTCGCAATGGCAGGAAACAGGAAACTACAAACATACTTTGTTCCCTAAACCAACAGGGGTTTGGGGATCCTTTGCACCTTAGGAGTGCAAGTTGCAAAGGTTAAAGAAAAAAAAAAAAAAGAAAAAGAAAAAAACTCAGAAAATACAACAGTCAACAGACAGCTTCTAAAAACTTGTAAAATATTCTTTTCCTGATATATTTCTTAAGGGCAGCCAATTATTTTGCTATCAATTACCAAAACATAGATCAACAACGCCCTCCAAAAAGAAGCACTTGAAATTATGTGTTATATGAATACATATATAAAACTGAAGCCAGGCCTTTCAGTGGCAAGTGATTTTCAAATCTCAAATACGCTGTGCAACCTTTGTTTTTAATGGAGAGCATTAGTCAGCTACAGGAACTTGAGGGGTAAACTAGTCCAGTCACACTAGAGGTTATTCCAAACCCACCTAGTCACAGCGAGACAGTTCACACTTAGGCACCTTACAAGTTTAGTTTGTCAACCGCAGTTCATCAGCATTCCCTCTGTCCTTACTACAGATCACAGAGGATAAAACTCTTGATAATTCAGTATTGACTAGTATGGGACTTTTACATTCCTAACACAAACAGAGGTCAATCAAGGCAATACACAAGAGAAACTGCTGGCAGATAGACATGTTACACAAGCCTCCTCGCTGTACTATGAGCTACAGCAAGACCAGGTAAAACACAACTACAGCAGTCAAGCTGGAGCTAAACATGAGCTGACTCCTCAGGCTGCCTGTGCCTCTGTGATGATGGCAAGACGGGACTTCTCTCAAACTAGGCTGAGACACTTAGTTCACACTGCCAGTTCAGAGTGTATTCAAGTCCATACTCCCTCCCTCACTGTGGAGCTCTGAGACACTGGCAGGCTCCAAAAGATTTTTCTAATGCCAATCTAGACAAGGCCGCCTAGGATAAAGGAAAT
Organism: Nothoprocta perdicaria; assembly: GCF_003342845.1. NCBI lineage: Eukaryota > Metazoa > Chordata > Aves > Tinamiformes > Tinamidae > Nothoprocta > Nothoprocta perdicaria. The sequence goes on along the minus strand of NW_020456221.1, from coordinate 1,513,459 downwards.
TCAGAATTACAAGTGTTTTCACCAGTGCATGTCAGAACCCTGCATTAGCTCTGCAAACTTAACACTTGCTTTGATTAAAATAAAATTCTCAATATTTTATACAGATCATACTGTGCTTGTTAAAATTCTAGAGGCATCCTTAAATGGCAGCATTTCAGGATTAAACGTTATCTTTCATGTTTCTATTTTCTACCTTCCAGTTAATACTTCCAAGATCATCAAATTTTAAAATAAAAGCATTTCAAAGACAAAAACAAACAAAACTACAAATACTAGTAACACCTAATTTCTTACAGTTACCACACAACTATTAATATACATCTTTCCATCTTTGACACTAAGATCAATGGTAACTATTCATATTACACTGTACATCCATTATAACATTGCCCTTTATAGTATTTCATCTATTGGTAGGCATATATGTTATGATACATTAATATCAAAAAAATCCACACAAATTAAATGTCATCGTTGTCTGAATACACTCAGGTGCAGTCCAAGAATTTGCATGCCATCAATTTACAATACAGATATGCACAACACATGGGAATATTCCTAACCTACACAGAATCTCATTGCTCTTTACAAAGGTCTTAATATACAACCAAAAAAAAGTCACATTTATATCTGTATCTTTATCAGTATTATTATTATTACTACTGACTGGAAGGTTACTGACAACATACCAGAAGTACAGTAACTTGTAGCTACTCACATTGTAGTAGCTCACAGGGACCTACTTCAAGCAATGCCTAAGCTGATGTCACTTCTAATTTTTAGTGGCTGCATCTCACTTCAGTTTAATTGGATAAAACAGCAGCAGGAAGGAAGTATTACAAGAATACAAGCTCCTACAGACTAGAAATGGACATGGGCAGATAGACAGCTTAGAGCTACCAATTAAAAAAATAATAGTAATACAAGCTAGTCTTAAGAAATAAGAAGATTAGCCAGCTACCCACCTATCAATTATGAAAAGTTAAATTTGAAGCACAACTCGAAAGAGGACATAGCACTAGACTTAGTGTCTAATTCCGCCCCTTCTTGTCCTTTGAAATCTTAACAAAAAAAGCGGGTGTGTGGGGAGGTGCAAGTTGCTACCATGGCTTCATATTTTATTCTTTCGTTGCAAACACACTTTAGAAGTGTTGGTAGGTATGAAGATTACACAAAGGTTGAATGCATTGCAGCACTTACTCCCTAACTACACAGTGTTACAAAAAGCACATCTGGGAGGAATTCAAGATTATAATGAGGTCATACCTTTCTATGTCAGAAACAAATTATTCCCAAAATAGATGGATAGCTTGTGACATGGGAAGGAAAGAAAGAGAAGCAATGACACAGAAAGTGATTCAGCTTGATTTACAACCAATATAAATTAATTCCACCTCCTAAGACTTATAAAATGATAGATTTCTGGAATGTAAAACTTCTTTTAAAATCTTCTATTAGTCTGACTTCATACCCCAAAGCTGATCATGAAGAAACACACTCAATTGCTCAAGTTTAAACATACGAGAAAAAAATTATTTGGAGGACATAAGCAGTGTATAAAACGAATCACACATGTATTTTTACCACCTCAGAGATGAAATTCATTACCTTTGTAAAGTGTTTTGTGTAATGCCAGTGGAGTGTCTTCTTCTTTTAAACCTGAGCACTTTAAGCAAGCAAGTCCTCTACCAATACTACTGACTTTAAAAAAGTGTTGATATATATATATGCGCAAATGTAGACAGTGCATAAGAGAACTGACATTTGCTTTATGCTTACTATACACAACAATTTCTTTTAATTGTTTAAAAGTAATAAACTCCCCCTTTATAAAGTAATTACACAAAAAAAAAAACCAAACAACCATTAGCCTCGACAATTCAGTTTCCATATCTGGTAATGGAGTAATTGCTCCCTTGCTCACAAAAGTATTTAAGGGTAATCTCTATTACCAAGATTAACAATATAGAGCATCAACAATATACAAAATGCTGTAAATCGATCAGCTTCAACATGAACTTTTTTCATTTGAAATTCAAGAATTTATTCTTTTAATATTGTATTTTCCTTCGCTGTTTTGTTTACAGACATTCCTACTGGTGTCCTGTGTCACAAAGCATCACACACAAAACATGCGCAAAATGCAGAGCACTCCATCACGTAATGCCATCCAAAAAAGGAAAATGCAAAGCTAACCAAAAAGCAAAGCCAGAACAGTTTTGGAATAAGGCCTTTATTCATTGACAGTGGGAGGGAAGGGGGTAGGAGAACCCTTTGTTTTTCTTCCAAAATTAACTTCTGGCAAGCACAAAAGACAAAAAACTCTGAGGAAAACAAGTCTGTCAGACTCCTTGATGTTTACTTCTAGAGAAGATTAATTATTTTTAATGTATACTAAACCACAGTAACCATAGAGCAAGGAGTGTGTGCCTCTATCTAATCCCCCTGTTTCTGGGTCTGCCAAGTGCATAAAAGGCTTGCTTCCCCCTCCCATCAGGTTTCAGAGTTACACTCTCCAGTCTCCCATGTAAATGATAACACTGAAATAGTGTAAGCACTTGATAAAATAATACTATGAGAATAACCTTAAAATTACTCAGACTGAACTACGTATAGGCCTGTATTTCCCAAAATAAGCCAGGAAATTGGACAAGCTTCATCCTCCATATTATTTCACAAAGCCAGTATAATCAAGATCTGCACCATAGCTAGCGGCATTTAAGAACAAGCCTTTTAATTACAGATCTTTCAATCTGCGTTTTCAAAATACATGATATCTTCTAGCTGTTAATAGTAGTACAGAGAATCATAAACAAAGAAATAAATGTTCCTGTGCCAATCTCAAAGACAAACCTAAAAAAATAACAGCAGTTCTTATGATCTTTCCTAATACTTGGGGACTTGGGGGGGGAATTCGTTCTTTGGCTAGCAAATGCATCTGCTAACAATTCAGAAGGAATGGACGTAGTAAAAAAATCTCTAGTAAAAAAATAGGAACATCAGCTTGTTGAGAAAGACTGTATTCCAAGCAGCTAAGCAATGGGAAAGAGTTACAAGCTGTGTTAGGGAAAGGAAAAAAAAAAAAAAAACTGCCCATCATGCAATTATTTTGAAAGACAGTACTTATTCCCTGTGCCATTCCAGACAGTCCACCCTGGCTATCAGAGCTAATATACCTGATCTACATTTTAATCTCTCAATTTAGAAAAGAAGGGAATGAATCTCCTTTACTGCAGCTGCTCTCATAAAAGAGATAAAATACAGTGCAAAGTATACAGGTTGCAAACTTAGACGTAAATGTTTTTATCTGGAGTTATATTATAGGTATGATATTCCTTTAGAATGGTTTATTTGAAAAAATATTTCATGCTGGAAATTAAATGAACTTTAAGTAGAAGAATCCAATTCTAACAAACACAGCCCGAAGCAGATCACCAGCAGAGTCCATATACATAATCTCCAGGCCCAGCAAAGACCACTACCACTAGAATTACAAGAGTTGGCATCCTTCACACCTGGGAGAGGCCTGTACAGAAAAACACACCAGCAAAACGCTGTGACCAAAAATCTAAAGGTGTCTTCTTAAAGGTGTACATGAGCACTTCCCCTCAACTACAGATCACGGACAGGCTTTGCAGTGCAGCAAAAATGAATACTGTATGGAGCCAAAATGCAAAATGTTCTTCCTAATCCTAGTACACAATCTTTCTAATCCAAGCACACAGGTAGATTCGTGCCTCACTCCAAATTTAGGTATAATGCTCTTCCCACTCAAAAAACAAACAAACCACCTTGCTTCTACTGCTACAGAAATCTATTAGACATCTATTTCATAATGCTGAAAAAAACTTGTTAGTTTTAATCTGTGTCATCTTGATTCAGGAATAAAGTCTTAGGGAACCTCAGGCTAAGGTTTTAGCCTGTGAATTACAAAGACAAGGCACTAATTAACTCATATCGCAAACACTGTTTTAGCTACTTTTTTGCTTTTCCTTACCTAGAAAAGCTCTTTAATTCTACAGGTATTTTTGCTATTTTATATAACTCTAAGAAATAAGAAAAAGTGTTTTTTTCCTTCACAAAGTTCATTTCTCCTCCTCTTTTTCCAAGGTTTCAAAAATAGTATCTGGAAGATAATTTCTAATGAACTCCCTTAGCAGTGATTTTCTAAGCACACTTCTAGTAAAGGTTCGGTTCTGTTCTTATAAGGAGCTTTACAACTTCAAATACAGCAAAATTTACAGGAAGAGGCCTATCTAAAGATAGTTCAGACAAAGACAGCAACTATTTTTACTACTCAGGAGCATAGGTCTCTGGCATCCTCTTGATCTCCCTGCTACAAGTGACCCTACTCTGTCAAGGGGACGTTTGAAAGACAACAGAGAGGAATAAAAAGATAAAACCTGAGAGTAATGCATGGGAAGTTACTTTGAGATGGATTATATGAGTACACTATTAATCCTATCAGAAACATTCATTTGGAAATAGCTGGCAGGCACTCTTGCAAAACCAAGTTTAGAAGGCTAGCTGTTGAGCTTCAGCCATTGCTCCATTCATAGCATTGTAATATTTAAGGCTATCAGTTTTGCTCAGCTCTGCTACCTTTCCACAGCTGGGTGTCAGCATTCATGATACTTTCCTTCTCCCTAACCTTGTCACTGCTTATTAAATTACTTCAGAGATTAGACTGCTTCATGATGCCGGAAGGAAAAACTATGCCTATATCAGAGGACAGTTTCCATGTGCAGAAAAGATAGGTCATATTTGACTGTGTATAAATAATTTGTTTGCATACACTGCAGATCAAAAATACATTAAAAAAGTTCTAATAAGTTTACACATACTCGATTCAGCCTAGTTCAAAAAAATATTTTTTTTTAAAAAAGAGATCAGCTAATCAGCTATATCTTAGGAACTTCTGCTCATGGGCCTAACTTCTGAGTCACACAGAAACTGAAGGAAGCAAAGAGAAATGAATTGAGATAACAAACTGAGATCAGTGAGAAAATCCGCAGGAGTGCACAGATGTCATTCAGTCTTGTAAGTAATAAAGAAAAAAATAATCCACAAGTGACTAAGGATCAGCATATTAAAGCTTACTCCACTAACAGAAAGTAAGAAAAAAGACTTTTTTTTTGTTCTATGAGATATTTAACAACACATTGTTTGTATCTATCATTTAAAGGAATGGAGTTATTTTTTTTTTTAAAAAGTACATCTTATATTTAGCTTATTATTTCAAGCACCCAATCTAGGAACATGACATTTTTATCCAATCACAAGTTCATGATGATTCACAGGCAACATCAAATTATTACAAAGATTTATTTTCCTCTGCCCACTTCTATGACAAATTTGTAGCTTAGCTTTCTTTACACTAACCTCACATATCTGCACGATTTGCTGAAAAAGGCATATTCAGCTGAAAGCTATTTCAAATATATTACTCCCATATTTGGCATTTAAGTAAGTTACGCTATGTTTCTCCTCTATTAAATTTTAAGTATATTGTTAAAAATGCATCTAGCTAGAAATGAGTATTCAATCTACTAACTGATAAAAGATATTTATTAGATTATTAACATATATAAAGAATAAGCTGCTAAAACCCAATTCTGGCTCAACGAGCTAAAAAATTAACCATAATTTACAATAATTCACATACTTTTTCAGCCAGTATCACATGCATGTGCAAGTTTGAAATGCAATAAAAGTTAACGAGCAAGAGTTTCACATAATTATGATCACTGGAGAAAGCACTGGTATCTTCACTTTGAAAAATGTTGTTCGGATAACTGTAAATAAAGGCAAAGAAATGTCCTTTGTGATCCCTGCACTACTCTCAAGGCCTCTGCTGTTATAACAACCACAAGCGGCACCAGTTTTTGAATCCTAGTACAAAATTTTGAAAAAATAGAGGAGGGAAAAAAAAAAGAGATTCAAGAGGAATAAAAAGCAGGAAGGAGAAGTTAAGAAAGTGTTTATTCATCTTATTCTTCTTTATGTATGTTTCCTTACTATAGTCTTAGTGGCACAGGCCAGTGTTACGTGCAGTGCATTTGGCTTGTTAAGCAACAGAATGTAAAGTATCCCACATTTTATACAGCTTATGCTCATGTATCTGTGCATTTTACTATATGTACACACTACAACTAAGATAAACAGCAAAAGTTGGTAAGCTTTTGCACATATATACATGCCAAATCCCTTTCAAAAAATGGAGTTTATGATAAAAACCAAACAATACATTTGGAAGTATATAAAGAGTATGTTAAAAAAATGTAAATCCATAGTTAAACACACTTCACTTCCTATTGGAAAAAAAAAAAACCTTTCACATTATGAGACAAAAAGACTATTTTTGGATGTGGGTCTCCTAAAGGGTAACTGAATAACTTCACTCCTCTTTGCTACACGGGAAGTGAGACAGTGAACTTACCTTTAACACTTTTTCTGTTCACATCTGCTCCCTTCTCAAGTAAATACTGAGCGATCTCTTTGTGGCCCTTATAGCAGGAGATCATCAAGCAGGTATGCCCGTGACGGTTCGATACCTCCAGATCTGCTTTGTGCTCCACCAGGTACTTCACAATTTCCAGGTGACCGTCAAAACAGGCGGCTCTGAGCGGCGTGGAATTGGTCAGCGTCGTGTTGTTGACGGAGGCGCCGTGGTCCAGCAGGCACTGAACCACCTTCAGGTGCCCGGCGGCCGAGGCGGCCCACAGCGGCGGGGCTCCCTCGATGGTCTCGCCATCGAAATTCACCGAGCCGCCCACCTCGATGGAGGCGGCGCAGTGCTCCAGCAAGTACTCCACCATGTCGAGGTGCCCGTAGCGGGCCGCCATCAGCAGCGGCGTGGCGCCGTTGGTCTTCTCCGAGACGAGCGAGGCCACCTCTTCCCGGGACTTGCTCGCGAGCAGCTTGGAGAGCAGGCGCAGCTTGCCATCGCGCGCCGCGTTGAACACCGCCGTCTTCAGATCCATGTGGGCCGGCGTGGCGGCGGCGGCGGCACCCGCCCGCCGCGGGACACGGCGCCTCGGCTCACGGCGCGGCCCCCGGGCCCGCGGCCACGCTGCTCAGCCCGCCGCGCCGCGGCCGGGACAACATGGAGACTCCGAGCGAGGTCCTGGCCGAGCGAGGCGCACCTGCGGGACAAGGACACCCTCAGCGCACCCGCCCTTCACTTCTCGGCTAAAAACACATAGAATTGTACTTTTTCTTCCTTTTTCCCCCTCTTCCTTTCATGTTCTCGCAGCTCTACAAAGCCCAGCTCGGGGCGCTGCGCAGGGCCCAGGCGGAAAGCTGCGCAGCGCCGCGGAGACCCCGCGTCTCTCTCCGCCCCCCCAGGGAGCGGCACCGGCCGCCCCAAGGCCCCGCTCCCGCCGCCGCTACGGGGACAGGGCGCGAGGCGCCGGGCTACCTCCCCGGGCTGCCTCCCCGGGCTGCCTTTGCGGGGCCGCCACCAGAGCCGTCCCCCTCCGCCACCGGGGCCCTGCCGCGCTCACCCATGCGAGGCCGCCGCCCGGCGCGACTGGGCGCCACCACCCCGCGCCGGCCCTACGCCGCACAGCGCACCGCCCCCTGGGCGGGGCCACTCGCAGCCGCGACCAATGGCGAGCGTCACCCAGTCGACGAGGGCCAATCGCCACGCCAGAGTGGGGCGGGACTGCGCCGCCGCGAGAGTGCGGCGGGCGCCGAGCGGAGCGCGGGGAGGCGGCCGCCAGGGGGCGCGGCGCGCCGGGGTAACGGCCGCCAACGGCCTCTAACGGTCGGGGGGCGTGTCCATGACCGTGCCCGTGGCGGCGGGAGCTCTGCCGTCAGCGCGGTGCCTCCGCGGCGCGTTGGTGCCGCCCGCTGTTCATCGCTGTTACCTTCCCCCCGGCGCCGAGCCGGGGTGCTGCGCCCGTGTCGGTGCCCTGTGTCGCCGCCACCGGGTGCCCCGAGGCCGGAGCCCGGACCCCCTGGACCTGCCCTGGGGCTGGGGCGGCCCAGCCCTTCCGTTGTCCCGCCCGGGGGAGCAATAACTAGCGATAGGTGACAGGTCTCTCTGTTTGGCACATGGGTTAAATGTTTTTAAAAACAGAAAAATAGTAATAGTAAAAGCAATACTTTTTGTCTCACTTGTGAAGATACCAGGTGAGAAATACCCAGCCTGTGCAGATTTAGCCAGTATCGCTCCAGGAGCCCCTTTCCCCAGGCTGCTTTCCCCTTTGCAGCTTTCCTTACGTGGCCATGCCTCTACACAGGCCTGGGTCCGATGAAGGTTACAGGGAGCCCAACGTTCTTTGGGAGGAGGCTCCATGCGGTGCCTCCTGCTCCGGATTTCCCACACAGGAAACAGGGGCGAACACAGTCTCAAAAAAAACTCATGGAGAGAGTAATTTTATGGCTGCCACTGCACCGTGCGGCAGGACAAGCATGAGGACTGCAGCCCTCTGGGTTGCCCCAGTATCTCCATACCTGAAAGAGATGCTTTCTGCTTTGTTGTCTTGGTTTATTCATATAATAATACATACGGGACAAACACGATTTAAAAAAAATGAGAGAATGTAACTTCTGACAACACATCTATCTTCAAGCCTTAGGGAGGAGGGCAGTCCTGCACAACCACAGCCTGGAAAAGATGGAAAAGACCGATAGGAGTTTGTTAGTCGGTGGGGTGATTCAGGCATCCATTTGCAGTGCAGTCTGGTAGCAAAAAGAAAGGAAAAAAAAAAAAGAAAGAGAGAGAGAGAGAGAGAGAGAGAGAGCCCAATGCAATTTTCGGTCGTACATGCAGTAGCAATATATCACAGCCCGAGCTGCTGCTTGTCTCTCTCTGTCTACAGCACTGGCGAGACTGCACACAGGCTGCTGCTGATTACATTTCTGCAAACCTCAGAATCAGGAAGGTGAAAACAAATTGAAGGGGATTTGGAGAAGAGCAATCAAAATGATTAAGGAGCTGGCTGTTATAATTTATCAAGAAAGATTTAAAGACTTAACTATGTATAAATGCTAAATTGGAACTAAGTGGCAGGGATGGGGAGTAGGGAGGAGAAAAAGGAGAGAAGAGTAAGGAACGTTTTACCGATATATAAATGGAATGGAAGAATTATTTGGCAAATTTTACAAGATTTAGCCAGCAGTAAATGGAAAGAAAAAGAACAACAGAAGATACATGCTAACATTAAGAACACTACTCTGGTAGGAAGGCTATGCTAAGCTGGAATAATCATTTATAAGTTGTAGAGGCTCTCTGATAGAGCCATTTAAAGCCAGAGTGTATTATATCCAAATAGCAGGCTGCAGGGAACAGTTCTGTGCAAGCAGGAAGACAGATAGGAAAATCTGTCATCCTGTCATCCTGTCATCCAATCTGTCATTGATCTGTTCATCAATGACCTGGACGAGGGCACGGAGTGCACCCTGAGCAAGTTTGCAGATGACACCAAGCTGGGTGGAGTGGCCGACACTCTGGAGGGCTGTGCTGCCATCCAGAGGGACCTGGACAGGCTGGAGAGTTGGGCAGAGAGGAACCTCATGAGGTTCAGTAAGGACAAGTGCAGGGTCCTGCACGTGGGGAGGAATAACCCCAGGCATCAGTACAGATTAGGGGTCGACCTGCTGGAGAGCAGCTCCATGGAGAGGGACCTGGGAGTCCTGGTTGGCACCAAGCTACCCATGAGGCAGCAGTGCCCTCGTGGCCAAGAGGGCCCATGGGATCCTGGCTGCATCAGGAGGAGTGTTGCCAGCAGTTGGAGGGAGGGGATCCTGCCCCTCTGCTCAGCTCTGGGGAGGCCGCACCTGGAGTATTGGGGGCAGTTCTGGGCTCCCCAGGACAAGTGGGACGTGGAGCTTCTGGAGAGGGTCCAGAGAAGGGCAACCAAGATGATTAAGGGAATGGAGCATCTCTCGTACGAGGAGAGACTGAGTGAGCTGGGCCTGTTTTCTCTGGAGAAGAGAAGGTTGAGAGGGGATCTGATTAATATGTATAAGTTCAGGAAGGGAGAATGCAGGGAGGAAGGGGACAGGCTGTTCTCACTGGTGGCCAGCGACAGGACGAGGGGTAATGGCCACAAACTGAAGCACAGGAAGTTCCGTCTCCAGGTGAGGAGCAACTTCTTTACTGTGAGGGTGACAGAGCAGTGGAACAGGCTGCCCAGGGAGGTTGTGGAGTCTCCTACTCTGGAGGTCTTCAAAACCCGCCTGGATGCCGCCCTGTGCCACATGCTGTAGGTGTGGCTGCTTGAGCAGGAAGGTTGGACTAGATGATCTGTAGAGGTCCCTTCCAACCTTAAATATTCTGTGATTCTGTGAACCTACACCAACGTGGTCACCACAGGGAAGAGCCCAGCAGCCGAGGCGAAAGGATACTGAGATAGGCAGCAAATCCTGCACTGCTTGACCTGCCAACCACGGGTCCTTCTGAAGCAGCCAATGCAGCAGCACTTGCAAGAACATGGGAACATTCCTACCACTGCCCAGCGCTGGTGAGGCTGAGACTCAGGGACAGGGTCCACAGAAAGAGAACTGGTCAGGACACATGCAAGTGGGGTGGCCGTTGGCACTTGTGGGCAACCAAGAGCGATGAAGCTCACGGTTACGTGTCACACTGGCTGCTGACACCTAGAGAGCCACAAACCACCTTGTCTAAACAAACCTTTGTGCATTTTGTGGAAAATAATAGATGTCCCTCAGTATTCAGAACTAGACTCACTATGTGCAGGCATCTATAAATTAAACAGAGAAATGAATTATTAAATAAAAGTTGACAGCAATTATAGTTCTTCAGGAGTCATGCTGCCATCCTTCTTTCTAGTGCTTAATTTCCTTTCACACTTTGATATACACATGTCTTTTGAAATGATTAAATCGTATCCATATTTTATAAAGGCCATGCTCAGGATACTGCTGAGCTTACAGCACTCTGGCAGAGCTGCTCGGTGCTCACCACACTCCTGTGGATATACTTTTTTATTTTCGAATGCTGTGAATGGAGAACAGCGTGAGGTGGAACAATGATCACGTTGCTATGACTTACTTCTCACCTCAAAACATTCCCATCCTCACAGGCTGTTCATTAGCAGAAGGTGTTGATCACATAACCTGACGGATTAATGGACTATTCACCCTGCAGACTCTCAGAGCTCTGTTCAGAGTGTCCCTTCCCTTGGTGACTGGGTGACACCTCTGTGGTGACTGTGGCACTGTGTTACACAGACAGGTTTCACATGTTGCATGCAAAGCGTGATTGATTTCCAGATTGGAGAATATCGTTTTTGTGATGGAATGGAAACATATGATGATGGTGATGAAGAAAGGAAAACTCAGAGGTCACCACACAGCACTGGGTGGTCTGCTGGGTCTGAACCCGCGTGGCAGCTGGTCAGGATGGCTGGGGGGTGCTCCCTGGACACGGGGTGGGATGCAAGGAACAGCAGCACCTCAGGAAGAGTGTGGGCACAGGGAGGCTCCGCGTGTGCCAAGTGCCAAGAAGGACCTCACCAACAAGAAGGCCGCTGCTTCCCCATGGACAGGGCAGAGCAGGGGAAATGCTCCTCATTTTTCCTGGTGAGCAGATTAGGCTGGATTTTCCTTAGGCCAATCACCACACGCTGTTGCAGCTGGTGGCTCACAGCACATTGTGTGCAGCTCGTGTTCACTATGTCCATGGGCTGCCCCACACGGCTCCTCACAGCCCTGTGGTGCCCTGTGGCTGCAGCGCCTCGAGCCCAGGAGCAAGCACGGCTGGCGCCACTGGGCATCTATCTCTGTTCCCTTTAACATATAAGGATGATATTTGGTTTCCAGCAATGTCACCTGAGCCAGGATTTTACTCCAAGCAGCTTCCTGAAAGCCGTAACAATATTTGAATATTGTTGAATTTGAATCACTGATTTTCTATAATTGCACTATGAATTCAGAGACAGAAATACAAAGAATATGATCACTTTTTAAAAAATTTCTAACTAATTTGTACCTCCTTATACCTATTTGTACTGAGGAGGCCACAAAGAGGGTTAAAGGGCTGGAGTGACTCTTGTATGAAGAGAGACTGAGACTCCTGAGAGAAGGGAAGATTCAGGGAAACTTATCGGCATGTATTGATGTAGAGGTTGCACTATGACAAAATGAAAATATAAATATCTCCGTAAAGAAGATTTGAGGTCTTCTTGACCTGCATCTTTCCTCTCTATTCTGGTATTTGATGTATGCTGCAGTGTTTCCTTTTCTCCGTGTCCGCTGTCCCTGGCACTGCTTCAACAGGCTAACTGGTACATTAACGGAGCTTGCAATTTTCAGAAATTTGCAGATTTCTGTTAAAATGGGTAGCACATTCACATCTTGCCGCTAGGGCAGTATTTGCCAAGCTTGTGAAATCTGCATTTTCTTCTAAGGAAACAACCCCCATTATCTTCTCCCATGGCAATCCATGGCAGTCCTTAGCAAACACTGGAAAAGAGCTGCGCATCTGAATTCATACAACCAGAGGGCTTTCATGACAGCCATGCATTCATGACAGTATGACCATGCATTGCCTCTTCAGTCAGATAACATGGCATTTTGGGAGAGGCTGCCCTGAACTGCAGAGCACATCTCAACCAGTTGAACTTGTGACTTTAATGTGGTAGAACTTAAATGTAACAAGAGCTACTGCCAAAATAAAATTCCCTGCTAAGCCATCAGAAAATATTCTCAAACATATCAGCACTTTTAAGTTGACTAATTCTAAGATAACAAACGCACCAAAAATGAGCTTGCTTGACTGCAGCTGTGCCATTCAGAGCTGCAGCTGGCTAGGCCCATGCGGCAGCCGTGCCACAGAGGACACTTGGGCAGACACTGCCACTGTGCATCCGAGACACATCCAAGTGGCTTTTGCTTGGATTTTGCTAAAATTCCTGTATTTCCCTTGTGGCAGTCACTGCCTGTCCTGGGCCACAGGGTGCAGTGATCGCAGTGCAGTGAGACTCAGACTCTGCACGGCCTTTCCTTTGCCCCATCCACATGGGCCTCCTCTCCTGCTCCCTTCTTTTGCTCCCAGGCCAAGGAAAGGACAGGCCTGAGAGCGCTAATAAAAATCTACTAACTCCCAGGCATTAAATCCGCAAGATTTCTGTGGTGGGTGGAATAAAAAAATACATAACATCCTCTGCTTTCTAAAAATAAAGGAGACATTTCACCTACAATAAAACCTGCTGGGCTAGTCATGATACTTGGGAATACGCTTATCTACTTCCCAGGCTTTTCTCCCAACCTCCGTGAGGTTTGCTTGGGGAGCGCTCCCAACTCAGAAAGCTTGCGAGGCTGCAGTGGAGCAGCGGGAAGCAAACGCCTGGGCAGCAGAGCCACTTCTCTGCCAACAGATGCCGACAGGAGCGGGGAGGTGTGGGGAAGTGGAGAAATGCCCCCTTTCCCGCAATGGGAGGAGCAGAGGAGTGCAAGGCAAGGCCGGGCGCTGCGAACGGCTGGCGCTGCGGCTCCTGCAGGAGCAGAGAGCACTGCACAGGAGCTGCAGGAGCCCCACATCTCAGCCCGCAGCGGCTGCACTGCCGCAGGGAGCCTGCAGGGAGCACGGGCAGTGAGCGCGTCAGACCACTCGTCGCATTTTGCATTGCTGTGTAGGTGTACTTACACACAGCAAAGAGTGTGGATTCCTGGGGGGTGGGCTGGCTGTGTGGGGCTGCCCAGGTGCACACATAGCAGCACACCTATGTGCTTTTGAGCATTCCGCTCTTGTTTTCCTTTTTCTAACTGCTCACTGCAGTGACCGGTCAGAAGGAAGCGTGCGACCCCCGAGCTCTCTGGCTACACCTCGCTGTAAGGCTGAGTAGAGACCTTTCCGCATCTGTTGCTGCCCCTGAAGAAAATAATAGAGAATGATGAAATAGCACAGAAAGAAGAAATAGTAGAAAAACTATTTACAGTCCTCTTAATTCTAGGTTAGAAAACAGTCTGTGTGTGTGTTTTTTGTTTGTTTTGTTTTTATAATATAAGGCTTAGATACTGAGTTTCTTGGTTCCCTTGTGGTGTGGTGTCTCTGTCTTCTCCATGGGGTCAAGATTTGGGTCATTTTTGTAGTGATTCTTCTTCTTTCTGAGTTGTTGTCAACAGAGGCCATCACTTGCCGAAGGGATCCCCTGAAAACTCTTCATCACCTGCATTTAACCAAGGGTGTTTGGATTTCCAAGCATACAGTAGATGCATATGCAATCAGCTTTGTTTTTACCTCAATTACTTATCCTATTGATGCGGTATGTGAGCATCTCCTTCATTTTTCTTTTTTTCCTGTAAATTGGATTACCAAAATACAGTTTACTAAGGGCTTCTCTCAAATACTCCTCCAAAGATTTAGTCAGAGCAGATTGGAACTGTTTGCTTTGCAAACTGCACTGAGCTTATTAAACCTGTTCTCCACAGATTGCCTGAGCTTATTTAAGATTTATAAATCTCTAGGATTTATGCCCCTAGTGCCTCGAGTACTCAGTCATTGCCCTTTCTTAAGGTATCACCCTGACAACAGATACTAGCCGGAGACCCAAGCTGAGCGTCAAGCACTGACACCTGATGAGCAAGTATGGGAAGGGTGAGGAGTCTTATTATTTTATTTTATTTTATTTTATTTTATTTTATTTTATTTTATTTTATTTTATTTTATTTTATTATTTCTTGTATTGGTTCCATGGAAGGAGAACAATGCTCTTCTGGGAAGGAAAAGCTCCTCATTTTAACCTGTCTCTTCTGTAGGAGAGAACTGCAGAGCTGGCTGAGGGAGTAGCCAGAGCACCTTACATTTGCCACATGCCAACTTGATTAGGAAGTATCTGACGCTTGTGCCAGAAATTTTACAGGAGAAATGTACGTTTCAGAGAGAAAAATATATGACGGTTTATTCCAGAAAAGTCTTTTTTTTTTTTTTTTTTTTTTTTTAAATATCTTTGTGCAAGTCTCTAAAGGCCTTCAGGCAGAGCAAAGGAAAATGTGAAACCATTACTAATAACCTATTGTGGAGAAAGCCAGATAGGCCATTAGGCATATGAAGTGTTCCAGCTCCAGTTCCCATTGCAAAATGCCGTTCCCACTGCGCAATGCAACACGGGAAGGCTTTGTAAATAAAGCATAGGTAGGCTCTTCACACTCCTGGGACAGCGGGAGCGCTGCCCTTAGCTAGCAGGACGGAGTGGTGAGGGGTTGCTGGGTTGTGTAGGTCCCCCAGCACCTCCCTTGCTGGGGCAGAAGGACAGGGCTGCCATCAGGTTTCAGGGCACTTCCTGTTCCTCCTGCTGCCCTAGACGTGCTTCTTTGGGCACATGGGCCCCGTGTGTGGCCCCGCAAGAGTGAGCTGCCCATCGGCTGTGGAGACAGGAGAGACACTGGCACAGGCCCAAAGTCTGATGCGGGCTCGAGGCCCAGTGCGGGCCTGAGGCCTGGTGTGGGGCTGAGGCCTGGTGCAGGCCTGAGGCTTGGCGCGAACTTGAGGCCTGGTGTGGGGCTGAGGCCTGGTGCAGGCCCGAGGCCTGGTGTGGGCCTGAGGCCTGGTGTAGGCCCGAGGCCCGGTGTGGGGCTGAGGCCTGGTGCTGGCCCGAGGCCCGGTGTGGGGCTGAGGCCTGGTGCGGGGCTGAGGCCTGGTGCAGGCTCAAGGCCCACTGCGGGCCTGAGGCAGGCCCGAGGCCTGATGTGGGCCTGAGGCCTGGTGCAGGCCCGAGGCCTGGTGTGGGGCTGAGGCCTGGTGCGGGCTCGAGGCCTAGTGCGGGCCTGAGGCCTGGTGCAGGCCCGAGGCCCGGCGCGGGCCCAGGGCCTGGTGCAGGCGCTGCGGGACCCACAGCCCTAGCAAGAGTGCTGGCTCTCCCCAAGGAAGGACAGCGCGCTCCATTGAGAGCGGGGCCTCCTACGAGCACAAGTAGCTTGCAGTGGGATGCCACAAGCCTGCCTCAGGCTTTTTCTTTTAAGCACAGAACATAATTTTCCTGCCTTTACCGTGGTGCCCCTACTCACCCTTTGTGGCACAGAGCTGTGCTGTGGCACCACAGCCAGCCACAATGGGTGCAGGATGTGGCCCAAAACAGATAACCTGCGTTGTACATGGTCGAAGCCTGTGACTTCCAGGCAGAGTTTCCTTCAATTTCAGGCACTTGTCAGCCAGCTGGAGCATTCAGATAAAACCTAGCAGGATGACAGGCACTGAGCTGCAGCAAGTACCAAGCAGGCGGCGAGAGAGGTAAAGGTCTTGCAAATGAGACTGGTAGTGCATCAGCAGTGACAAGGTGCAGATTTCTGCACGAAAACAGGCGGTAGTTCTCTGTTTGCAGGCACCAGCACACAACATGTCTGCATTGCTTGCACTATGCAGCACTGGGAGCAAATGGTGCCATGTGGTGGGAGCAGGTTTTGGCAGCAGCAGCTATAGCAATAAAACAGGTAAGTGTAAGTGACGCGGGGACTTTCAAATACTGCCCAAGAGGTGCCCAGTAGGAGACCACCTGTGAGATGGGCATCTTGCGGCATAGCAGCTGATGCTTCCCCATGTTCTGGGAGCAGCCAGAAGAAAGGGATTTGCAGAGCTGGAAACATAATCAGCAGTGACTCCCTGACATGGTAGCTCTGGAATGGAAGCTGTTGCCTGAGGCACCCTCCAAGCCCAAGGGGTCTCGTCCCCTTTTTCTGAAGGGTTTAGCAAGGTGACAGTGCTGAACTGCCCACAGCTGCACCCACTCACCCGCTCTTTCCCTTCATCTTCTGCCTCCTTGTTGGGGCAGAGATACAGTCAGTGTTCTCCCCATTTGCAAAACAGGATGCGTATAGCCAGGATGCATCCAAAACTGCACAGGGAGGAAGGAGTGGCAGAGGCACAGCACTGGGCAACCCACCAGTGCAGGATCTGCTCTGGTGTGGGCACTGAAGCGCGGCTCACCAGCCCTTGGCTGTGGCACAGAAAAAACTGTCTGTCTCAGCACTGACGGCCTGCCTCACTCACAGAACGGGCACCTTTAGTCATTTGGAAAATAATGAACTACCACATGCTTTAATTGCATTTCCATCAGGAATGAAAAAGGTTTTGAGGCTACTTTAATAACATCACTGCATAGCAGCAATACAAAATTAGCTTGTGCCCCATGCAAGTGGCTTATTGAATCATCCTCAGTAGTCCTGTCAAGTACAGGAGGAAAAAGAAGTAGTGAAGATCCATCCTAAATCTGTTCAAATACACTTAAGCACTAGGATTTGAAGTGCATAAAATGCAAGTAATTCAAAATGATGTGAATTCTGTGGCTTCCCCTCTTTTCCAACCCAAGTTCAGAACATCTATCTTTAAGACAGACTCTCCCACATTATTAAACTTTTTTCCCTTAAAATATATACCAAACCAAGTTTAGTCAAAAGGAGCCAAAAACGTGTTTATTAAAAACCAAAACATCCAGCATGCATCAAAAAAATGCTTGCCATATAAAAACAAAGTGCAATAAAAAATACTTACATATTTAAGTGTCCATTTCTTAAAGTAGCAGCATATTCCATAGAGTGCTCTAACATATTGTTTTCATAAAAATGACAAGCATTCCCCATTTACGTATATTTTTTTAGCATCAGTCACAAGATGTGGAGAGCTGTACCATGTTAACAGAAGACAACACATGCCTGGCAGATCTCAAAACGTAAAGACAAAACCAGGTAAGGGTGGTGGGAAACAGCACCTCACACCCCTAAGCAGGCACTGTGACAGATGTGTCTTGACATGCAGCACAAGTTCCCCGGTACTTAATTAACATGTCCTCTCCAAGAACTTCATCAGTAGTTTTGTCAAAAGAAGAGTTTCTCTTCCTTATTAAAGCAAAAGCAAATATCACTTCTGCTTTGCTCTGATATCACCTGTCTTTGCATAGCTTCTTTCCACCATCATAAGTGCTCTGGTTTCTCTTTCATTCTTTCCCTCCTCCATATCTCTCTCTGTTGCCTGTATGTAGAGTCCTGGAAAATTCTCTCCACTTGTTTTGCAAAGGCAGGACTCTCTTCTTCCAGGGCATTAATGGCTTGTAAGATAAAGGGAGTCTTCTCCCGGGGAAGTGGGTTATTCAGCGGTCTCACAGGTATCACAGTGTTGTACTTATGCTCTTTGTTAAGAGCATTGGCAAGGCAGGTGTAAGACTGAAACTCACACCAAGGACCATTCAGAAAACCTTCTGTCAGCAGGATAATAGTCCAAGCCGAGCCATTCACAGCATCACTTAAATTTTCCAAAATATGTTTACCACAAGGCATCTCAGCAAAGATTATTCCAGGTTTAATACAAAATTTATTCTGCAGCAGGTTCTGGATCCGGATGGCTTCATCTACATCATTCTCAGCATGCAGAATCACAAACTTATAGAAAACACCCTCAATATTCTCATTACTGCTGCCAACTCCTGGAGATCTGCTTGCAGACTCCTTGATTTCAGCAGAGAGGCCACACAATTCATTAACTTGCTTGGAGTCTCTCTGACCTGTACTCATTTTCTTAGACTTTTTGCTGCTATTTTGTGAAACCGCTGGTTTGGAATTAGCACTGCCCATTATGACAAACACATCCAGTAATGAGCTGCTGATGTGATTAACATCTCTTTTTCTATTCAAAAAAAAAAAAAAAAAAAAGGACAAAAGGAAAAAAAAAAGAAAATATTACTTACTCTAGGACAATAATAATAATAATAATAATAAAATGTTTTTCCCTTTTTTGAAACAATACAGACTATTTTAATTAGGGGAAGCTATCATTCATGCTAAGGGAATCAGCCTGAAATGTTGAGAAAAAAGTTGATACTAGCTTCTATAAAATACAGTAATTCAAATACTCACTAACAAAACCTGGCAAAAATCCAAGCACACCATTTTTAGCTTTACAGACAGGGTATGCAAGTACAATGACAGAGTATATACACCTGCAAGCAAAAAACTTGACATCAAATTGCATCAAAGTAATCCTTTTTAATGGATACCAAATCCTGCAAACTGTTGAATATATCTGATTAATCAAAGTATTTGTTATCTGCATAAATACCACAGACAGACATATGTGTTACTGAAGTTGAAATGTGTTCCACAAATGAGTTTGAGACATATGTAGATATATGACTGAAGTGGGATCATACATAAAGCAGTGAAAAGATTCTAGCTCATTTAAGTGGTGAGTAGGCTTAAAGGATAAAAAAATTATGCACGAAGCCTATGGTAAGAAAGGAGCTGTAATTACTGAATTCAAAGAAATTGCCTCTGATCAGGGATACATTGAGAAAAATAAAATCTTGGAGAAGAGATACAGTGAGAAAAATACAATCTTGGAAAACTGAAATCATTTAGGTTGATCCAATGCCCGTGCACAGGAATAATAAAAGGAAAAATAAAATGTTGAAAACCAGGGGAAATTGTTTAGGGAAACAAACAACTGGGGGTGAGGCAAGCATTTGTTGCATTACTCTGAAAAGGACAGTCATGTTCTCATTAAGACATTACGAGAACCAGTGTGATAGAAGAACACTTCCACACCCTCCCCTCCCTTAGTCTATCATGACATTTCATAGTAAGTTTAAAAGAACTTATTAGACAAATTATTAAAGTAACTGATTAGAGTACAAATTATTAGAGTAACTGATACAACTTGAAAGAAATCAGACAAGTTTTTGAGTGCACAACCTTGAGAATTTGATGGTGGCCTTGGAAGGTCTGATATTTTACATGTCTTCTCCTACTGTAACAGCTGTGTAATAGAAGATACATTGATTCTTCCTGCAAGCCACATTTCACCTTCATCATTAGGCCATTATGGTTATGATAAAACACCATTCTGACAAAGACACATGGCACTAGCATAATTTAACAATAATGCAACAGTTGCTTTCACTAACCAGATTAGCTGTTGCTCCCTTGGATGTTTGCTTGGGAACGTAACATTAAGAAAAAGATCAGATCACCAAAAACAAAACGAGTCCAATTCTTGACATTCAATTTATAAATTGAAATTCAAAAGATTATTTTCCACACCATTTAAGCACTGCCTGTTTATGTACATAGTTGATAATCTTAAAACTTCTTGTTCCTTAGTAATTTGTTTCTTTTCCACACCATATGCAAAGCTTTTTTAACATTTGCTTGCTGCTAATTTGAAACATTTGTGTTGAAGAGGAATGCATACAAGCTACCCAGATAAAATACAAGAAAAACACAGTATCTGGCTTATCAGCCTTGTCATAAAAGACAGATGAATTGTTCTTGCACTGTCTGAAATCCTGTGCGTGTGCAAAGGCATGCACAGAGGCACTCAGGAGCTACTCCATTTGTACAGTGGTAGAAGCCTCTTTTTTCCTTGAAAAGATTCATTTCACACATTTCACCTTTGTTGAACAGCACCACCTTGCGACTCACATATGCAATACTGTATGTGCCTTCATATCAATGCCATACTTGATAGAACTAACACACAGCTGCTAGGATTCACGCTGTGCACGAACCCATGAGCAGCAGATCCCCTCCCAAATGGTTTTGTTCACGTTTATTTCAGCTTTACCACATTTCACTTCCATTCTCCTTTGAAACATGGACAATCAATCCATGACCTACCAATCAATCCGTGACCTACCAGCTCCTGAACCACTGGCACTGCAAGGTAAACTGGACTCCCAACTTGTTAATTCTCATCCGTTTTGGAAGGGCTGCTTGTGTTATCATAGTTACAACGATGATGCACTAATTTCTAACAAGTTAAAGACTAATGTGTTTTTCTTGCTGGAGTTGAGGAGATACCCAGAAGCAAGGCAATGCACATGCCTCATTTATGGGATGATGCTGTGGGATTTCTACAGTTTAAGATATGCCAGATAAACTCCAAGCAATAGATAGGAAGACTATACATAGGCTGGTAACTGAAAAGAAACAGAATAGGAATAAAAATTGGTAAATACACGTGAACATCCTTTGGGAAGGCAGTAATTTTGTCAAAGATCCAAAACTGAAGTTTATTATTATAATCCACTCCCCATGGCACAGCACAATAATGAAGAGTGCTTCCAAGAAGAATTAATGCAATTTCCTCCTCTCTCAAATGCCATAATTTAGAACATTACAACCTGTTAAATAAGCAAATATGGGCCAAACTAGCATTATGTCATTCCCTTGAGACTGCCCAAGATTATCTTTTTAAACACTGAAGAGAGAAATGCTTTGTACAGGATGAAATGGCAATATTAAATCTCTTTTTTTTTTTGGTGACACAAGATACTTGGGTCACTGGATTTTTAGTATAGAGCTAACGTCTGCTTGCTGAGAGAAAAGAAAAAGAGCTCAGAACATTATGAATTGAAAAGAATCTGATTGCTCTTGTTGCAGTGAAACTCAAACGTTGGTGGCTCAAACACAAATGTAAGACATGTTTTCTACATGTCATACTCTTAGAAATTGCTCATGCTCTTACAAATGAACAAATTCTTACAAAGAAGAACTCTTAGTTAGAAGAAAAAAAAAACTGTTAATATTAATGGTCTTCCTTCCTTCACATTTTCCATAAGTAGGGTAGTGGTAAGCTCACAAATACAAACCTTTGTCAAAAACACCATCATGTTTTCCTTTTCAGGTGAAAGATGAAAACAGTCTTTTGAAAACTGATGTCCCCAGAGAGCAAAAGAGCAAAAGCATTCCCAGAGCAGTCCCCAGTGCGTCTGCTTGGCACAAGAGACACGGTCAGTAATGGGAGTGGGCACCTGTGCTGCGCTTCCAGGCATTGCCAACTCACTGCAAACCACACGTGAGCGTGTGACCGAGGAGCGTAGTGCTCAGGGAGCATGGAAAAGCCCCTACAGCTGTTGTACAGTATGTTGGGCTACATTGCCCAACATAGAGCAATGATCAGACAAGATGAGGACATGAATGCAGTTGCTCCACCGCTGCCTTACGTCTTCTGTGGAGAGGGGAGGACCAGTGTGACAACCTGCATGATTTACCGCACCAAAGGCAGCTGCAGCTTTTCAGGCAATGCTTTAGAGGCCTTTGCAGGGGTTGCTGATCTGAGGGGGTCTGAGGGGAGCTCACTGTACTAAGCTCTATGCAAGGCATGCAATAACAAGGCAGCTTCTGTCTGAGCCAGTGTAAGTGGTCACAAAATGCAAGAGCCGGGTGACCTCGAATCACCCTCCGTGCCATCCTGCCAGCCCTCAGTGACCGGGGCCGTGGGGCACTCCCCTGCACCCACAGAGCCCAGCGCCACGAGGCCTCGCCAGCTCGTGCCACTGACCTCTCGGGGCATTCCCCGAGCCACAAAGCCTTGCCCTGCGCGCCACCATGACTCCCTCACGGCACCTTCGTAGAACAACACCCGGAGACAAGCTGCCCTACCTGTGCCCTTGCTTCAACCATTCTACTCCAGCACCTGCTATTGTCTGTAACTGAGAAGTGACTGAAATTAACATTGAAGATATGATGCTCTTCTTGGCTTAACAGTAATTTAGGAAACCATAATGAATTTTAAGTAGCTCTTTCTGTTTCTGTTAAAAGCACCAAGTCTTACCAAATCAGCTCCCTCACACCTTTACAGCTCTACTAGGAGCCCAAGCGCACGTGTGTCAGGAAACCAAAATGGGGCAGTTTGAAGCACCTTCAGCTCACTGTGTCTAACGGAAAACGTCCGCGCCCGAAGGTCCGCGTGAACCCAACACCCTCCCGCAGGAGGGCCAGGCTGAGGGTGGCAACAGCAGCATTGCCCAATATCCGCACATCTGCTGGAGCGCGCAGTGCACCCAGCTGCAGGTCAACTGCCCACAGCATTTGTCACTTCCTGACACGCATTTATCCTAGTAAAAAAGCCAGTATTGTCTACACAGTGTTAGGCCTGCCCAACAAATTAATGGCTTCACACAAAGAAATATTTGATTTATTCTTAAAAAAAACAACAACAAGAAACCCAGTCTGAGCACAGACAAGTTTGTCACCAGAACAATCCCGCTGTTGAGGAGCTCATCACTGCATCCTTTCACAGCTCCCCCAACAGCCTCCCAACAGTTTTGATTAATTTGCTTCAGCATGTTCCCATATGCCACCTTGTACCAGAAACTCTATGTACTTGAGTAATTATTTTAATAACAGTTAAAACCCACTTGTTTCACACGGAACGTGGCCTTGGATGACTACGTCGCATTCAAGCACAAACATCTTTCCTCCAAGAGTCCTCCAGGCTACTCCCTGTTCCCTCACCTTAGCGCTCCGTGGCTTTCCAGCCTCCCAAAACACCGCACGTAACAGAGCATTACACACAGAGATAGCAGCCTGTATTTGTGCTGTTCGGACAAGACCTCCGCATTTTATAGGGAGCGGCGGTTATGAGCCGGCACGTGCTAATCCTGCTGGGCGACCACAGCGGGAACGCCGGAGTCGGCCCCAGCGGAGCGGGGATTCTCCCTAGCACCTTGGGAAGGGAAACAGGCAGTGCAGCGGAAACATCAAGGAAAGGATTTGGGCATCATAGTTTCTGTTGCAATAAAACCAAACGTCGGAAAATGGGCAAGTCTGGCATCAAGTTTATGTCCTTTGGGAAAGGTAATCAAAACCAAAGCAGCTCAGCTTAGCCCAGCGAAGCCTAAAAGCCCACAAGCATGAAAAGCCGGAGCAGCCTTCGGAAAGCAACCGGCCTTGGAAGCCTGCGGCCACCTACCTTCCCAGGCACGCTCGCCTTAACTCCTTCCACTCACTCCAGGTCCGCACAACTTGCGAGGAAGCGGCTCCTTTAAGGCACGCGCGAGGCCGCCATGGGGCGCGCGGCGGCGGCGGGGGCGCGGGCACGTGTTCCCCCTTCCCCCCCTCCCGTGCACAGCGCCCGCGGTCACGTGACCGGGTCAACTGACGCGCGCCGCCATCTCATTATTACCCATTTTAAATTTTTTTCCCCATTTTTTATTTTTTTTTCCCCAATATGTTTTTTTTTTTCACCGAAAACGCACTCGGGAGCACCGCAGCCCGCCTTGAAATCCTCGGCAGTCCGCGGAAGTGCTGGGGTTTAGCCGCACTTCCAGGATCCAAGTCCTCTTGGATCCACTTGGTGCAACTTGCGGAATTGCCAGTGGAGGGGGAAGAATGAAAAAGGGGGGTAAAAAAACGGAAAAAAAAAAAAGCCGTTTTGGGGAACTGGCAACACAGAGGTGGCACAAATCCAAACAGGAGTGTTAAAACTCCCGTGTTCCCAAGTGTTGTGCCCAGCACCCAACGTATGCTCCATATTATAAAATACCTCCTGTCACGAATGACAGTTCCGTAAAGTGTGTGTTCCGCGTGTTCCGTAAAGTATATCCCATCATTAGGCACCATTGTCTGGATAAATGTGCCTGGTTCACCGTGTATTAACCTCGTAGCTACAAAGCAGACACGAGCAGTTGCAGGTTCCACATCATTCCTGGCATCGGGGGTGAAATACTTTGAATTCCACCCTGAATTCCACCCCGACAGGAAGATATTTGTGAGTTTTATTGCACACACTTCAAAGAGGGCCACGCTACTGCACTCTGACTTGAGATTTCTTTTTTTTCCCAGTGAATAGAAAGCACAAATAATTGGAAGCAGCAGGGAAATGGTGCACTCCCCAATGCAACAGGAATAAGCATCGTGGGTCATGCAGACTTACATTTTTGTAAGTAACATGTTAAAAGTACACGTTGACCTCTCAAACTGTCATTCAAAGCTTTTTTGGAAGAATAATGCTCTCCCACGAGATGTAAATAAAACCACCAGACCACACTGATATATTAATTTTTTATTTTCCCGTACAATATTCACAGGGTCTCCTTTTTGTCTTATTCAAACTAAATTTTTGTTTTGTTTCCCCAAACTAAAACAAGAACTGGCATTTCAGGACTTGCAAAGAAGTTCTGTAAACATAAAACATCCAAGAAATAGCTGAAACTCAGGGCCTTTTTCAATTTAAAAACACAGCTGTAGCCCATATAATGCAGGGTGACTTTGCTGTGCATCATACTATGAAAGGAAACTGTTCTTTCCATACATAAAAAGATGTGGCTTTCACAAAAAAAAAAAAAAAAAA
>NW_020456221.1:1482755-1488323 GCF_003342845.1 Nothoprocta perdicaria | reverse complement strand
TTCACCCTCTGCTGAAGTGTTAGCATGTGTTTTATTATATCCCATTCAGTAACTCACTCTAAAAAATATATACAGCTATGTTTAAACATGTGAATTTGTGCCATGTTTTCAAAAACATAAAAAAAAAAGGTATTTTTAATCTACTACTACTTGCTGCATATTATGCAGCATATTATGCAGCATATTATGCAGCAAGTTACCAGAGGATTGGTTCAGATACCTAACTTCAATGCAAAAAGTCAACTCCACTAAACCTCTGCAGTGGGAGTAATACTGAGTTAAACAGTCCCACTCCACACACTCAAACATCAGGAAAAAGAGCAATGAATATGACGGCCAACCATTATTTGGTTTACCTCACTGTTTACCAGTTTTTGACAGCTTACAGAACAATTCATTTTAGTGGGAAAAAAAAATCACATTTCATGTCTTTAAAGCAAATATCTTCGTTGTGATTAGAGCTAAGCGATATTCAAACTCTGAAAGATTACAGTGGACACTAATCAAAACTAAATCCTGATGTTACTCCATACTTGCACCCAAACTGCCCTATTTGCTTCACTTTTGTGTGTAACAAAGCACAAAAATATCCTGCAGATAGTTGCTGAAACACACGTGGGCAAAGCACATAGGTCCAACAGAGCAGGGTGCGCACGCAGATTTGTGTCGTACGTAAGTGAAGTGTTTAAGTTCTTTTCTTCAGTTTCTGAAAGAGCAGCTGATCAGTTCAGAGACAAGTTTTTAAACTATCACAACATGCCACAGTTGGGGTCATTTTATGTCAGTTGTGCCCAGGTGTCACCTGTATGTGTACGTCTCAATCTTTTTCTGGAAATACTATGGGCAATTAATGAGGGTTTAGCATTCTTTCTCTGCTTGCTGAAAGACAGTTTAAGTAACATTTTAAATTACGGTCAGTAACATACATAAAAAGTCTTTCACCTTAATTTGGTTTGTGTGCACTTCAGAATTGGTGAGAGTCCATTTACTCCTCCGGAGCTATGTGAAGGAGTTTAGCCTTATTTTGACTACTCAATTCAAGCTACTTGTATGTACATACATTTACTACCTTCCACATCCAAATAAAACAAGACTTAACAATACATAAGCTACTAAAGACATGAATCATGGAAACAACGTAACTACAGATCTACCAAAAAGATACCCTGAAATATTTAAAACATTTCCTGACCACTAACAAAAAAAAAAGAGTGTCAATTAGATGCACAAGGCCATAATGTATCAGCGCACCACACCCAGGGTAATAAAATGTACAGCACTCGTGCAATGCAGTATCATCTTGGCCTCTTAACAGGAAAGTGATTTAGTAGAAAGCTTTGTATGTGCCTAAGAGATGTAGTATAACTTTGTCCAGTGCTGGTGCTGTGTTGCTTAACAAATCAAGTTACTTATGGTCTTACATCTGAAAAGCAGCAGCAGCATGAGTACAGAGACTGTACTGCTTTCTAGTAACAAAGTTACAAGATTCCCTGTGTTATTGCATTTTCTAAAAATAAACTTGGAGATTTGGATTTTTGAATACAGAAAGTGGATTTCCTGAGTAGTCTCAGCTTACAATTCGATCAGTAAAACAAACATTGTAAAAGAGGAAATGCAATATATTTTAATGTAGAAGAATGTGTGTTTAAGCAAATGCACTCAAGTATAAAATGTAGCAAGTTTTGAAGGTGGATACTTACCAGGCTGGTGGAAAAATCTGCACCGTGATGTAGTGTCAAGCTCACAACAGTTGTACAAATAAGCAGAGAATATTGGATTTTTTTTTGTTACAGCAAATCAAAACAGTGCAATAAAACATTCAGCAACTACAGTTCATCATATTTGCTTGTTTATAGTCCAATAAATTCAGCCTGAAAACTAAAACAGATTTTCATAGGTATTGTCTTTCCTAACTAGATTACTGGGTTCTTTTAAAGCATTATACCACACATGGGTAATCTTATTGGTAACGTCCAGCTCGGTTTGGATTAAAATGAGTAGAAATAAAGAAAGGCTGGTCACTCCCAGGTATTTAAATACAAGCATTAGAAAACATAAACATAAATTTTTCTTCTACTTTCTACTTCCAACTGGGAGCTCCTTCTGTATTTTAGGGGGCATGTTTTGTGATTTTAATGCATGAGGAGGGGGTAGACACATTTAAACGTTGCACATTTTTAGTTCCTTTGTACCTACAACTAACTGGAGGACAGTAACTTTACAGGTGAAGAGCACACCATGACCTGCAGCGTTATCCCCGCCAGTTAGGACCCAACCCGGGTTGTCGTGGTTCTTTTATCTGAGAAGAAGCTTTTGAGGAGAAACACCTGCCCGATGCTCACGACCAGCAGGATGATGGCTTCCCCTATGGACCAGTAGGCGACTCTGGTGTTGAGATCCTCCGCTCTGCTGCGGCCTTGTGCTTCTCTCAGACGGAAGTGAGTCTGATAATCAATGACGGACTTCAGAGCTTCGTGAATTGACACACATGCAGACTCCATCTGGAGAGGAAAACACACACAGCTCTGCGTAAGGAGCCTTCAAACAACCGACCTGCCACATTGCTCTGCTGCTTGGTACTTAAAATTAGGATTTGCACAGCTCTACGGGGCCACCATCAGTCTGCTGTCAGACTGAAGTATTACTAAATTTAACTCGATTGATCAAATTCCACACCTATAAATGTGATGACTTAAGTACAGAAGCTTGTAAAACTTCAGATCTAATAAAAAGTGATGCACTAAGAACCACAAGGAGATTTAGATTCATACATGCTTACATTCAAACAGGACCATATATATCATTATACTGAAATATATCTGCAATCCCCCATTTGTTAACTCTAAGCTAGGCAAGCAAGCACTAAGTCTCCTCCCAGACTTAGGTAGCTACTAAGTATTTGTATCGCTAAGAGCTGCATGCAAGTGAACCATGTGAGTATATAATGTAAGTATGACAACCCTTCACACATAATTCTCACTTAAACTCAAGGTTTTATAAAGTCTAGACTACAGATATCAACATGCCCCTTTGGCAAGAAACTCTGCCTAACACCATTTTGTCATCTCTCAGAAGAATCACATTTTGCTTTCTAAAGTTGGAAAAAAAAAAAAAAAAAACAACCCAAAACCACGCTTTTCAATCTCTACATAAATGAATAAATGATCTAGGGCCTAAAGCCAGGATTTTCATCCAAACTTCTTCCATTTTCAGTTCATCCACTACATAAGCCAGCATCCATCACTGCCTGTTTTGAGCACCAAGAAATTCAAGAATGTATCTTCAAAATACTGAAGTTTTAACCAGTTATAGTTAGCTATAAAAACAGTATTTCCTGAAAAGCGAGTGTCTGGCACCCTAATAAGGTGTCTCAGTCGCTTCTATCTGTGCTGAGTTTGCTTTTCAAGTTGCTGACTTTCAAGGAAGGTGTCTGAACGTGTTTAAGATATTCTGAAGAAAATCTCTTCCTGAATTTCTAGACACACGGTCATCAGCAACAGGTCACAGAGCCCTACTCTGAAACAGGAATTTTTAAAATTCAGATGAAGTCAGTCTGGTGTCACGGATTTATGTTTTACAGTCCCTGTAAAAGTCTGTCTCAAATTTGGTCACACTACAAGAAACCTGCATCAAGCACCCGCATTGCAAACATACATTATATCACCCCTTTCCAAGAGATGTGCACTTTTTGTCTTCATAAAACTCCCTCTACTGATATCAAGGTAGAAATAAGTAAATAAATAACCAACCACCCAGAAAAAAGACTCAAAACACAATAAAACAAGAAAACCATTCAGCAAAACACAGAATGAAGACTGTTAAAGAAACAACAGTAAGATGAGGAGCTCAGAAATCAGAAATCAAAAGACAAAAGGCAGGGAAGAGTGCAAGAAGGAAGAGGTAAGATCTGAACCAAATTCACAGCAAATCACCTACTTTTCAGAAATCTTAACTACTGCAGACTTATACCGCATAAATTCAAGGGAACGAAGGTTGATGGAAGTTTGGGAAGCAGCCTTTATACCTCTGAATCCAGGCTAGTAAAACAGCGTCCATGTCCAGCATTTTAAAATGTTGTTTAAAAGGAGGCTTGGTGACAGATTTAATATAAAGAATATTAATAAGAACTCATGGAGCAAGTGTTCCAAGTTTTGATGGATTTAGTTTAGCTAGAGCTAGAGTATAACCACAGAATCCTTAAGAAAGAGGGGAACAATAAGAGACTAAGTTTGGACTAAACATAACGCTTAGCTACTCAGTGTCTTATAAAGCACAGTTACCTAGAAGCCAGCTGAGTATGACTGACTTTGTTCATTTGGGGTTTTCCTCTGCTAGAATTTTCTTCCTATTTTCTCCAAAGTCCAGAAACTTTGAAAACCCTCATTCAATTAAATCTTACACTTTGTAAGATATACACTTACACACAACAGAACCACAGCATTAAAAGGTAGTTCCACTAAATGTGTATGTATATATACTGGCCTACACTAAGTTACTAATCCTTGCTTCTTCTTAAGCACTTGGTACTTCCTTCTCAGCTCTGCTCTGTGTTCTATAAACCTTACCTTTCAGAAAATGTACATTTCCAGTAACTCAGTTTATTTAAAGAAACTCCAACTCGTTAATTTTCAGAAGTGACACAGCTGAACTGTAAAAACAATTGGCTTTGCAGCTTTACCTGAGTAAGCGCAGTTACTCTGTTTTCACTAGGAAACAGAGGAGGGTCTTCTCCAACTTGAAAATCAAAGTACACAGTTTTGTGTGTGAAAGTAGAGAACTCATTGCTGAAGCAGAATTTGTATGTTCCGTTTCTGGATGCAGTAAACGTGAAACTATCATATTGCTTCTTCATCTCTTTGTACAATACAATGCCGTCAGGATCTTCCAACCGACAGTCAACATCATAATGACCTCCAGTGATCACCTGGGGCAAAAAAAAAAAGATCCTTTTATGAGAACAAACATTTATACAATTATTCTGGCGCCGCTCTCGGGCCCTGCAGCATCGCAGCGGCAGCACGCCTCCCGGGGCGGCTCCGACGGCTCTCCGGGAGCAGCATTCCCTTCAGCCCCTGCTTGCTGCCGGCTTCCTGCCCTCGAGACACAGCCCTCTGAAGCACAAAGAGGCCTGCAGCCAAATGCAGGCTAAAATAGGGACGTTTTGTTGCCTCCTTTTGAAACATCAGTGTATCCAAATATACAATGTTATAAAGATTAAATCTAAAGGACAGGGTTTTTGGCCATCAGCACCACTGAAAAGCATTTGACATTATACAGTTTAAACTATCTGCTTACCTAAGTACTACTTGTTTACCTAGGTAAGCTTTAACACACCTAGTTCAGTTCACAACTGATTTCTTTTTTTTTTTTTTTCTGGGAACAGGATAACGACATACCTCACATCAATGATTGATGTCATGTGCTAATAATTGATTGATCAAACAATTAAATATTTGGGTTTCCTGACCAAAATGCCTGCATCTACTATTGTTTTTTCCCTCAAAGCTTTTTTACCATAAAATAAAGATTATTTCATTGCAAGGAGGAACACAAGGGAAGGAAGGAGGG
>NW_020456221.1:1441749-1482185 GCF_003342845.1 Nothoprocta perdicaria | reverse complement strand
CCCGTGCCCGTGCCCGTGCCCGTGCCGTGCCGGCGGCACCTGGAACTCGAGGGTGCACTTGGTGCCGCGCGCCACCTCCTCGTAGAAGCACTGCTTGGCGTTGTCGGGCAGCTCGAAGGTGATCTCGGAGGCGCGCGCCGCGCAGGCCCACAGCCAGAGCGCGCACAGCGCCCGGCGCGCGCACAGCGCCATCGGCGGGGGGGGGCGGCGGGCGGCGGGAGCGGCGGCGGAGGGCGGAGAGCGGAGCGCGCCGCGCAGCCGGAAGCGCACGGAGCGCCGCGCGCCGCCCGCCGGGAAGCGCTTCCGGGGCAGCGCCCACGCCGCTGCGGACGTGGTGCGCCGCGTGCAGGGGCCTGGCCCCGCCGCTGCCTGGCAACGGTTGCCATGGCGCGCGGCGCCCCCGGCGGGTCGGTGGGGGGGCGGGTTCAATGTCGTCACGTGGAAGCGCTCGGCGCCAATGGCAGTACCGCTCCCCCCTCCTCTGCCGCCGGGGAGCGGCCGCCGCCAGCGCGGGTCGGCAGTGCCCAGCGCGCGTGCGCGGCCGGGGGCGGGGCCCGGGCCCGGCGGGGGCGGGGCCCGGGCCCGGCGGGGGCGGGGCCCGGCGAGCGGCGCGGTGCTGCCGCAGGGCCCGGCAGGCTCAGCCGCGGGAGAGCTGCGGGAAGGGCCTCGTTAGAGTGCGACTGGGTATCGTGTGTTATTCTGTATAGGTCTTCCG
Organism: Nothoprocta perdicaria; assembly: GCF_003342845.1. Lineage (NCBI taxonomy): Eukaryota > Metazoa > Chordata > Aves > Tinamiformes > Tinamidae > Nothoprocta > Nothoprocta perdicaria. The sequence goes on along the minus strand of NW_020456221.1, from coordinate 1,481,470 downwards.
TGGCAGAATGGGGTTTTTTCCTTTTCTTTTTTTTTTCTTTTCTTTTCCTTTTTTTCTTTTTTTCCTTTTTTTTCCTTTTTTTTTTCTTTTTTCCTTTTTTTTTTTCTTTTTTTTTTTCTCCAGCAGCATATTTGCAAGAGGAATAATGTGTGAATTCCAACCTATGTGAAGCATTTGTGCATACCCAGATTTTTTTTTTTCCTTATGGCTAAAGTTAGAACATAGTTCTCAAAATCAAGAAAAAAATGCAGTTAGTTTGACTTCAGTTTTTAAGTATATATTGTCACTTTCCATCTGTGAATAGTTCTGTCAAACAGCAAACAGGCATTAATTGAAAATTGCTTTTCCCAGGAATGCTAATGGTCCACGGTGCTACAAGCAACACGTTTTTTCATGGACATGCATGGATGCTGCAGCAAAAGGACTGAAGAAAACTGCAAAGCAGCGGAGAATCAGATTTCCTCTATGCAGTATTTCCTCTGCATAGAAGCTGAGAAAAAAATCAAATGTTTTCTCCTGAGATGGTTAGCAGAGATCAGATTTTGCCATTATTTGAGACTCTTCTAATCAATGTAATTACAAACAGATAAAAATTAGGTCTTTTCACTGAGATATTTCTTTTTAGCTGAGTAGTAAAACAGAAAAAAATGTTGCTACCTTTACAGTCCTTTCAAAGTGCAACACTCTCTACTGAAGATTTTCATAGATATTTCCACAGGATTCTTTAGTCTGTACAAACATCATACCTTTCTAGAAATCTGATTGCATATTAAAATTCCAGTCCGTCACTTACTTAACTGTCACTTAAAGTACATTCCATATACATTAGCATGTTCTACTAGAAGGTATTTTTCCTGCTGCTCTGCTCAGATTCTTTCCTTACATGGTTTTAAGTACCTCAGCTTTAAAACCTCACACCATTTCAAGTACCTCAGCTTCAAAAATCTTCGGGCTTGGGCTGCTTGGACATCAACATGTAGCTCATGTCAGTTCTTACTTATTTGCCAGTACATTGGTCAGTTTTTGTTAGATAAAAAAGACTGGAATAAGCAGTTCAGGAGATAATACAAGGTTGTCTTCATTTTCACTGTCCTTCATACTTGAAGAACTGTCCCTGAACAACTTTGGCACCTGTAAAACACTCAAAGGGCAGTCAAGTGTATTTACTAATCACACAGTTTCAGCTCTATGTGATTTATGCTAAGTCATGCTGTGGAGGAAAAAATCACCAGACCTTAAAACCACTTGAGTTTATCCTTTCTTTTAAGGTTCAGTGATTTTTTTAACCTCTGTTCCCATGTTTTCAAAACTGCAGTGAACAAGAAATGAATTTATGTCTAAAAAGCCAGTGCACTACTGTCTATACTTACAATGGTTGATTTTTTTAAAAAAGGAAACAAAAACCAAATTTAAGTGAATATTTTGATAAAAAATAGGTAACCATGAAGCTAATCATTTGCTGTATTTTCCCATGTCACAATATCACCTAGGAAGAGGTACAGAGCTCTGGCACATGCAAGGCCTAAGCCAATAACAAATCAAAAGTAAAGTGTTTACTGGAAAAATTGTGATCACTGGTAGCTGCTCTAACACCCCATATGCACTGTTCTAGAATCACAAATCACGAGAACATAGTATTTTTAATTTCAATATTTATTTTTTAAAATACATTTGTAAGTAAAAACCATCAAATGAGTTAGAATGTTTTGTTTAAAAAAGGCATTTTCCCATGTTCTTTTCATTTAAAGGCAAATAAGATGCTTGGAAAAGTTCCACTTTTTTACATTGCACAAATATGCTTCCACTAAAAATGACCAGGCATCCCTACAGAAGAGCTAAATTGTTAACTCAGCAAGGCACTGTCAGTCTTGTGTTTTGCATGCCCTTGTTAAGATGGATGCAGGCAAGATTTTTCTTTTTCAGCTGCTGTTTTTTTGATTCACAAGAGGGAGCTGTTGCTTATGAAACTTTCCAAAGCTTTTTTTTTTTTTTTTTTTTTTTTTAACTCCTTCTAGAACGAGTCTTGTGCTTAAACTTTCCTCAGACTCAAAATGGCTCATTTAATTGAATGTTAAGTGGATATTGCAAACTTAAAAAAACACTGATAGTCTTGGTCACACATAATGTAGGCATAGATTTCAGAAACTACATCCATAGGCACAGAGCTAAGAAATGTACAGTGCCAGTGCCTAATGCCGATGATTTATACACTGGGCAGCCTTTCAGTTACTAGTGGGATCCAAATGCCACATTAGGCACCTTGATTCCCTGAATAGCATGTTGGAATGTCTAGGAGCAAGATCCGCAAACACCAGCATCCTGAGCAGAGAGCTGCAAGGCTCTTCAGTGAGAGAGGTGGAAAAGAGAGCAATCGTAAATCCAGGACAATCGTGGCTTGCTGTAGGTCATAAAAAGAATTAGCTTCTGAATCTCATTCACAGCTCTGAGTTCTCCCAGGGAATAGGTTCCTTTTTCCACAGTGTGTAGTGGTAGGATGAAGTGGTGGGGACCATTCCCACTATCCAGTTTCTTCAGGATGTTTAAAAGGTAGGTTCAAGCCCCTACCCTAGGGGTAATTTGGAGTTTAATTACTTGTGTGAAGGTGGGAGCCCAATGCGGGGACTGAACAAACCTAGAGGAAGACAGAGAATGAAGCCTTGGCAGTGCGGAAGATGTAGGAATCGCAAAGGACACACCAGCCGCGTGCCATGTAAAGAGTCTAAAGCTCAGGTATGCTCTACACAACGTCATTCTCAATGACCTGCAGCTTGTTTTCCTTTGTTCTATTTGTTCCTTGGACGGGGCCTAGTTTTGGTAATGCCATTATGCTTACCTAATGGAAGAGAGACTTATTTTTTAATATATGCAGTTTTATCTGCTGAGATCTAGCAAAAGTGCTTATGATGGTATAAAACTTAAAAAACTCTTCTCAACTATGTATAGTTAGTCTAATAACTAGTCATTCTCTCCACAAAAATTGTCTTAGTTAAATGGTTTAAACAGTATTGTGGCTACATAGGTAATAGATGTTTTTTAAAAGATCAGTAACACCTACATACAGAAATAATTACATACTTTTTTTTTTTTTTTTTTCCATTCTGTTATGTAACACTCTCCTCCAGTCAGGTATTCAGTCCATCCATTTGTACTCATCTTATAGTTAAGTGCTTAAAAATGAAGATGTCTCTTACCTTCTGCCATGTAATTGTTAGTACTTTATAAGCACTATAAAGGCTAAATACCTTTATAAGGGCTTTATAAGCACTATATAAGGCTAAATAAAGCCTTGATCTCTAGTAAGTGTGCTGCTGTTACATTTCCTGACAGAAGCAACACAATTTCGTATAAGGGATAAGGATACCAACCTGATATACCTTCTGTCTACCCAAGTGTGTCCTGTTGATTCAGCAATCAACTGTCTTCATTTGAGGTAGAAGAGAAGTGAGTATTGAATTTAAAAGAGATCTTGGGTAAGTATTAGTGTCGTAAGTATTCTGAGCCAAAAGGGATTTTCCACACTTAATCTTAGATGCAGCAACAGAGTTTTTAATATACTATGAAATCAAATAACCTTGCTGTTGTAAATAGACTGTCATTTTGTTTTATGACTTTTTTTATTTATTTTGTATGCCTTGTTGCTTTTAAGATATTTGGCTGGTACACCAACTATTGTTTAAGAATATATTAATTCCAGAAAAAGCTACAAATTATGAAGGTGTTTAAAAATAGGAGTACAAGCTTCATGCATGTAACATTGTCAAGAGGAAAGAATATAATATATAGCTTCACGTGGAATAATAGTAGGGAAAAACAAGATTAAGAGGAAAACAAGCAATTTAGGTGGGATTGAAACTAACAACAAAAATGTTACCACTCGAGTTATTAGCTGTAAAATACCAAGCCATTCTGCAGAGTGGGATACAAACATATGAATTTGCACTTTTGACCTTATGTCATACAATGAGAGGAAGAAACACAAGGCCTCTTAGTAGTCGTCATTCTTCTCTCTCTAACTGCAAAAGAAGGTCTGTTAAGTTCATATTGTAGTAAAAGTCACATTTTACACAGTATTCATACAATTCATCAAAGCATTCAGCAAAAATATGTAGCAGGTAAGGCTTAGCTAAAACTACTCAGAACGTGGGTACTGAGTGATGACGACTTCTCACTAAGGGAACAGGAAAAGAGCATGCTTCAATAGATATACCAAAAGCCTCACAAACACGTTTGAGTGATGTGAGCATGTCAGAAATCTTAATCCTTATAAGCTTCTCAGTTTGTAGATTGCACAAAGACACAGTGTTCTGGGACTGAAAAGGACAAGGGAAGTGGAAAAGCAGCAGGGAAACCCACCAAATTATTTGGACTCCTTCATGTCTACAAAATGATGGGCAACATGCTGACTAGCTTAGAGCACAGAGCAATCTTGGGTTTCACATGGTTAAATCATGGCCACAACAGAAGATAAGCCAGAGAATCACATGCTTTCTTTTGGAGAAGAAAAAGAGACAAGGCAAAGTATAATGAAAAGGTTTCTGCATCAAGTTTATAGATGCACACCTTTTTTTTTTTTTTTTTTTTTTTTTTTTTCCCATTTATGTAAAAAGAGGGTAGGAATGAGTTGGAAAGCAGAAAGTACGAGAACAGTATCTCTGACTTGTTATAACACTAGTGCACATGTATGCTTCCAGCCTAAGAAAGACCTACCCTGTGTCTAAGCTGTCTGCTCACCAGACTATGCTGGTACGAGACTGATAGTTCAGATTGTTAACTGGGAACATGTTCTTTCAGAAAAAGTTTCCCTTTACTACAAATAGGCTTACCCAAGAAGTTTATGAAATAAAGTAGACATCAGAAGCACAGAGCTTTCTCAGTGCAGATTGCCCAAGACTGGGCTCGAAGCCTGGTGTCAAAAGTGAACAAAAGTCTGTCTGCTTAAGAATTAAAAATATATCCAGGAATCTCTATCTGAAAACACTTGTGAGAGTACATTTATAAAAGGGGGAGAGAGGAACCTTTACAAAATAATTATTTCTTTTTCCCCTGTCTTTCCTATTTTATCCTTTCCTATTTTAAAACCTATATCTAACTTCTCTGTAGATTGTCACTTGCTGATGGTTATTCTTAGATTTCTGTCTGTGACAAATAATGTTTTTTCATCTTCCTTGTCTTCATTTCTTTGGAATATTAGTCATCAGTTGAGGAGAACAGGATTCCAGCATGGCTGTCTTCAGCAAGGGTTTTTATTTTATCAGTGCTACACAGAGAGCTGAAGAAACTCTGCAGTGCTCATTAACCTGTCCAGGAACATAAAGGAATACAAGTAGGGAAAAAATAAACCATCAAAAATAAACATGAAATTTTTCTCTCTAGAAATAAGTAATTATTTCACTATGAGTTCAGTTTTTTCAAGTACAAAAGGATGACATATTTGAGTTTAGAGGTATCCAAAGTTTACCATTGACTGATACGTAATACTTCTAGGACAGTGGCCTGATTGTACTGTACTGCTGCCTACAGGTCACCAACCTTGGAGCATCAGTTATTTCTACAGCAGGATCTTACAAACTTTTACAATTCTGCAGATTTCCTAGATAGTAAAAAGAACTTGACCAGTGAACTGAATAGAGTATCACTGCAGGCAAAAATGATGTCCCTGAATATGAGGTCAGTCTGAGGGTAGAGAAGTCATGAAAATGAAGGTGTCCTCTCTCTATATTTTTTTTTTCAGATGGATATATTTTAAGTTGTGTATTTATGCAATTAATTGTTTGCCACACTGAGAAAAATAAGAAACATGTGCACTTCTATAATGAAACACCTTGTCTGGTTTTAATTGCTGCCTTTTATACCTGTGCAAAGGCATTGCAAAATGGGAGCAGGTTTGTAAAGTGGAAATAGTAATAAAAGATACCTGACTGTTGGGAAATAGATAAAATCAGAAACTGTGAGTTTGGACAACCTTTGGTCTTTCATTGGTTTTTTTTTGTTGTTGTAAAATTAATTAAAAAAAATTGTGAGTGGTCATGTTATATACTACTGTTCCTAAAGAAAGTCTCTCTGAATTCCTACTATACACACTATTATGTGTACTTTTAATGTTAAGAAAATATTTCCTCTACACTCCTATGAAACAGAGAAACAGTATCTTATTAGACAACAGAAATCATTAGTTCAGCTAGAAAACACAGTATTCAGTCAGAGGAAGCCCTCTAGGCCCTAGGGACACAAGAAGTGAGCTGGAGAGAGGAAGAGTTGCCCTGGGTAGAGGAAGAGTGGGGCAGAGAGCACCTAAGGAAATGCGACACCCACAAATCCATGGGCCCTGATGGGATGCACCCCAGGGTGCTGCAGGAACTGGCGGATGTCATAGCCGAGCTGCTCGCCATCATCTTCGAAAGGTCCTGGAGAACAGGGGAGGTGCTGGAGGACTGGAAGAAAGCCAACGTCACTCCTGTCTTCAAAAACGGCAAGAAGGAGGACCCAGGCAACTACAGGCCGGTGAGCCTCACCTCCATCTCCGGAAAAGTGATGGGACAGCTCATCCTGGCTGCTGTCTCCGGACACATGGAGGAGAAGAAGGTGCTCAGTAGCAGCCAGCATGGATTCACCAAGGGGAAATCCTGCTTGACTAACCTGATCGCCTTCTATGAAGGAGTGACTACCTGGATAGATGAGGGCAGAGCGGTGGATGTCATCTATCTGGACTTCAGCAAGGCTTTTGACACCGTCCCTCACAGCATCCTCCTGGGCAAGCTCCGAAGGTGTGGGATAGATGAGTGGACGGGGAGGTGGATTAGGAATTGGCTCGATGGCAGAGCTCAGAGAGTGGTATTCAGTGGCGCGGAGTCCAGCTGGAGGCCTGTACTTAGTGGTGTCCCCCAGGGGTCGGTCCTCGGTCCGGTCCTGTTCAACTTATTCATTAACGACCTGGATGAAGGGCTGGAGTGCTCCCTCAGCAAGTTTGCTGATGATACCAAACTGGGAGGAGTAGCTGATAGCCCTGAGGGCTGTGCTGCCATCCAGAGGGATCTGGACAGACTGGAGGACTGGGCGGTGAGAAACCTCATGAAGTTCAACAAGGGCAAGTGCAGGGTCCTGCACTTGGGGAGGAATAACCCTGGACACCAGAACAGGTTGGAGACTGACCTGCTGGAGAGCAGCCCCACAGAGAGGGACCTCGGCGTCATGGTGGATGACAAGATGACCATGAGGCAGCAGTGTGCCCTGGTGGCCAAGAAGGCCAACGGGATCCTGGGGTGCTGTTGCTGATGGGGGTTGGCAAGTCGCGTTCGCTAGCTGGACTGACCTGGGGTTGTCCTCAGCCCAGGGCCATAGAACACAGACACCAATATGGAGGATGCGGCAAAATGGCGTTTATTGCGTTGTTCAGTCTGCCTATATACTCCAGTAAAATGCGGAGACTCACCTACTGCCCAATCGGGAGACTAATTTCTACTTTTTGCCTTGTATGGCATGGGGTTATCAGTAAGCTGCGTGTATTAATTATGCTCCTAACCTCCAGTGACATCGTGAGATCTTCCGAGTGACATGCCTTATGCTCTATGCTCTGTGCTATACTACATCATCTACTTAATGCTAAGCTCTCTACCTTATTAAGCCCTAAAAAGCATAACAAACTCCCACAGGGTACATTAAGAAGAGAGTCTCCAGCAGGTTGAGGGGGTGATCGTACCCCTATACACAGCCCTAGTGAGACCACATGTGGAGACTGTGTCCAGTTCTGGGCTCCCCAGGACAAGAGGGATGTGGAGCTGCTGGAGAGAGTCCAGCGCAGGGCTACCAGGATGATCAGAGGCCTGGAACATCTGCCCTGTGAGCAAAGGCTGAGGGAGCTGGGCCTGTTGAGCCTGGAGAAGAGAAGGCTGAGGGGGGACCTGATCAGGGTCTATAAATACCTCAAGGGAGGCAGAGAGGAGGAGGGGGTGGCCTCTTTTCAGTGGTGGCCAGCGATAGGACTAGAGGAAACGGCCACAAGCTGAGGCACCAAAAGTTCCACAGGAACTTAAGGAAGCATTTCTTGAAAGTGAGGGTGACAGAGCCCTGGCATAGGCTGCCCAGAGAGGCTGTGGAGTCTCCTTCTTTGGAGATCTTTAAAACCTGCTTGGACGCAGCCCTGTGCCCCGTGCTCTAGGTGACCGTGTGTGAGCATGGGAGTTGGACTAGATGACCTCTGAGGTCCCTTCCAACCTTAAGCATTCTATGATTCTGTGATTCTATGACTTTAATGAAGAAAAAAGGGAAGCTCACTTTTTCCTATCCTCATCTACTTAAGCAAACTTGTTATTTTTTCCCCTTTGAAGAGATGCATTTCAAAGGAAGATATAGTTAATATGTAAGGTTAACATTTACCTTCCTGAAATTTTCCAACAGCTCAGCTAGATCATTCACCTGCCCTTCCAGTGTATCAAACATAGGGCCTTGGGTTTCAATTTCTCTCTTCCCTGAAATGAATGCTCTTTCGCTCTTTTCACACATATTTTGCATGTATTATTCCATACATAGCAAAGACATACTTTTTTTTCAGAACTTTAAAAACTTTGTTTACTTGCTTTTTAAGGCTCATTCAGATAAATAAATACAGAGAAGTGCAATTCAGTAAAAACAATAGTGCTGAAAATGGAATATGAAGACTAATATCCTGTATTTTGGAAAACTTTGTGACAAGGAAACAATAATTCGGAAGGCAGCAGGTGAAATTTTGGTCTGTAAAGAAAGGCAGTGGCAAAAATTCTCTATTGACACTCCTGGACCGTTTTCTCCTTAAATAGGCAGCGGGTAACTGAGAAATGATAATTTCAGTCACTGTCTGTGAGTGACAGTGACAAGGAGTATTTGCAGCATTTCAGAGTGAGACTGGAGCATTGCACTGAAACTCAGATTGGTTAAGAGCTTTAACTCAAACTTGAATTTTATCTGCTTGACAAACAAAGTGTTGCCTTTGCTATAGCTGTGCCTTTGCCAGTCAATTAAGGTCAAAGAAAACACTTTTTTAGTGGTTTAGATTAGACTGCTTACTTTCTGCTTGTGGAAATACTTAAGAAATACATAAGTAAAATAAAAGGATTTTTTTTGCCTTTCTTCTGATTTTAACAGAAAGTTGAAAGTTTAACAGAAATGTGTACCGAGGCACTACTGTTAGTAAAAGAACTACTACTTTTATCTGCTCTCTAACACCATTCTCCTAATCCCTTAGGACTGCATCCTGACTAAGAACTCATGAGGAATCCTCTTTTCTCACAGAAATTATCAAACAAGCTGCCAGGTCAATAGTTTTATATCTTAGACTTTTCAGAGTAGAATAACAGTATTCCATGTCCATCTAAGACCTCTCTAGCAATATTTTTTTCAGATTTTCTCTGCATATCATAAGAGAGGCATTGCTTCCCATCACTTCCTAACACATCCACACAAAAACAACCATCCAAATTGCTGGTGATCCGGTCAACGGTCACTTTTCTCTGTTAAAATTCTCCTATTTGTTTCCGAGCAAACACTGTCCTCTTGCACACAAAGCATGCATTTATGCTGATTAAACACTTTATTATACACTTTGGTTTTATCAGCAGGGTGTGCATAATCAGGCGTATTGACTCAAACACAGAAGCATAGATTGGCTTACTCAGTTAAAAGCTTTGATATGCCAACTTCTAGAGTTGATAGGTTGGCCTAAATGAATCTACAGTGCTTATGGATCCTGGTTTACTCTTAATCTCTAAAACAAAATTTTTAGTTCCTCAAAGGCAGAGCTATAGTCTTCTTCCTAATAACTCTGCTTTTTGACATGTTCATATGTGCTTCCCTTGCTACTGCAACACAAATATGATTCTAAATAATGATTATACCACATGTTACCATACAATATACAAGCAGCACTGACTGTCTTAGTTCAAGGCCAAACATCGGCTGCAGGATGAAGGAGCTTCAGGGAGACATACTCAGAAAAGCAATCCTGCCCTCATTCAGAGGTGCCAGCAGTTCCTCAGTAGACAAACTCTATCTAGCTTTCAGATTTCATTCATTTCAGTGAATGGATTCATCCATCACTTCAGTGGACTACCGAAAAAGTAGTCATCAAAAAGTGAGCTGTGCTTATATATTTTGAACAACTCTTTAGGGTGTGCTTGCTATACTAAGAATTGGAAATAGTAATATACTATGTTGAAAAAGCTCTTGCAAAAGTAATATGATTTTTTTATGACCATTAACTTGTAATCTGTGCAGTGATTTAGCTATAATTCTCAGATTACTGATCAACGTTTTTTTACCCAGTCAGCTCTTTGCTGGGAAGCAAGAGGAGGAAAACAAGAGATGGTTGCGTGGATGAGAGTAAACAAACAACTTATCATTATTGCAAAACAGCAGTGAACAACCACACAAGGAAAATAGTCTTTTTTATTCTGGATGTACTGCTTATCACTTGCTATTTTACTATTAAATTCTAATTTATTGTTACTTTTTTTTTTCTCTTTCATGTTACCTTAAAAAAACCAAAACAATTACCTCCCTGTCCATTTTTTTTTTAAAGCATACATCACATTCCCATGTGTTACAAGAAATTTGAGCATACAGATTGGTTTACTCAGGTGTTTTGGCTAACAAAGGTCAAGAGGAATGGGTTATAAATATGTAAATCATTAATTGTAATATGTGTTCCTTTTACTGTGTTCCTGAGATTTGCACAGGAGAACAGAGATTAAATGTTTCCCTATAGGCTGCTGATGTTTTCTTGATACATCAGTTATCGTTGTGTTGGTGCAAGAAGGCTTCTGCTCTGTTGTATTGATTGCTTCTGTCACCCACTTGAACATTCACAAAGCAATAATGTAATACAAACTTATCAGGGTTCTTGGTTATCTCAAAGCCTTGATTTAAAATGCTACTGCAACAAGTGTGGGAAAAGTATGACCAGGAAAATGGAACATAAAACAAGAATATAGGGAAAGCCTAACAAAAAGTGAGACAGCAGAAAGAAAAATGGTAAGAAATGTGAGAAAAGGAGCTCATTTAAAAATGTGATACTTAAAGCCACATCATGTTTTGGCAGGTGCCGCAGTATACACAGAACAGCAAGGGAATTTAACAAGATTTGGGAGCTCAGAGCTTCAGGTGGCTTATCTCACATTGCTGGCTATCATATGAACAGTCTCCCTAAGTTCAATGGGAATATTTCTCTGTTTAAAGTGAAGTCTGTGACATTAATTTCATATGGAATGTGCAGCAGATAAAAGCTCATATGCCAAAAATATGCTTGCAATCTCTATCTCTAATCCTCTGCTGTGCCAATGTGGCCAGGCACATGTTTTGAGATAAAATCAGGGTATCTAGGATAGATCCTGGATTGTGAAGCTCTGTGACTCTCCAAGTCGTTGCAGTATTAAGAATATTCATACAATGTTAACAAGGTTAACAGAATATCACTGACAGGGCAATATTGCACTCAAATTGTGTTCAATTCAGAGCGATAGCTTGGACGTGTTTGGAGACCTAATAAAGCACAGCTTCTTAGGCTTTTGCCCTCTGAACAGCTTTGGAGCTTGGGCTAAGGCAGCTTTTCAGAGAGGCCCCAGTAGTCCCAATACTCAGATGTGAATTACCAGACGCAAATCTGATCTCAGGAGCAGGCTTGAACCAATATTGCAGATGTATCTAGGACATGCAACACTTGATGCCTTGATACAAATGCTTCTCATCCCAAAAAAGGGACCATCATCAACAACTTCCATTGACAAAGAAATTTTTAATATGCGAGAAGCCTCCTTAACCAGCCACTGAGACTACCGCTAAACAAATAATACTCAGAGAGACAAGCAATGCAATCTTCTAGAAAGGGCAAAATTTTCCAGTATCTAGTTTTGCAAGATGATGTGTAAAAGTCCAGTAGTTAGCAGAGCTGTATTGATGCTTTGGAAGCCAAATACAACTAGCAGCCTTTGACTTTATGCCAATTTAGCACTGGGTGTGAAACTTCTGGCAGCTTGCCTAGACTTTTTAGGTCTGGAGGGAGAATGAGAGAGTGAATGAGTGCATAGACTTGAGAATTCAGAAGGTTTTATAAATCTCATTCTGCTTCTCTTTTCAACTTACAAGTAACCATTTGTGTCTTACAGAGACTACAGACAATCTAACTTGCAAGGTACAGTCAGACCCCAAACCAGATCTCCTTTTTTATAGGAGATTTTTAGAAGTGTTAAACTGTTTTCTGACCTCCCTTTACACAAAAATTATTGTCAAGAAAGAAAAAAACATTATCAGCTTTGATTTTTAGGCTGTTTAGTGAACTATCCTCTACCTTGAAACTCTGAGCTTTCTTATTAATAGGCAGGACTTTTTAAAGCCCCCGCCCTCTCCCAGAATATCAGAAGTGCTTGCAGCATTTGAAAACAAACGGTCACAGCTCCTTAGAAATGAGAAAACTCAAAATTTTAAGGATCTTTGGTGTTTGCATAGTAAATACACCGTGCCACGGTGCTTAACCTCATGCTTTGACTTTAGCAATTTTAGGTTCAAAGAGTGCTTTTCAAAGTCAGTGAAATCATTTTCTCTGTGCTTGCAGTAGGGAGCCAACTTAAAGTCTGATGAAAATACTATGTGTTTGATGTATGATAAAAAATCAGAAGTCTCTCTTTTATTGCCATCTGCCTCTGTATTCCCTTATAGTCAGCACAACCCATGTACTTGCCGCTCTGATTATTCCAACATTACCTCAAAAATGCCAGACATGATTGCTACTTCAAAACAGGAGTACTGCAGGAAGATTTTGCAGCAAATATGCAGGCATTACGGAGAGCAGTAATGTACCTACAGTCCTCCAATGTACATGTCTATTTTTCCCACACTGACTTGGAGAAGGAGGCAATGCAGATGAGACATTAATTTCTTCATGTTGGCAAATCCCACCTATCCCGTTTTGTACTGCTTGCACTATTTTGTTGCCCTGCATGCCTTCAAGGGGATTAATAAATGGAGTTACTTCTTCAAGCTCTGGTGAACTTTCCTAAGATACTCAGAAACTGCGTCAGAAGTTTTAAGCAGTCTCTCCCACGAGTCCTGCTCTGTGGCCCCATAATTTCTTGTCTTAATAGAGGCACTGACAGCGTGCCTAGTGACAGTTCTAGTTCTATATCACCATCAGAGCGTGTGATATATTAACTTTCAAGCAGCCTGAAGGTTTTATTTGCTGTCAAAGATCTCTTTAAATATTGACCTCTTCAAATATTAAACATTCTGGACAAACACTCCAGAATCAGTGATGCAGAGGTTGCAAAATAAATTACTGTTTAAACCATGGAATGTGCAACATGACAGTTCAGACCAGCCACCTCTAACCACGCTCTGGAAAGTGCTCACCAGCTGTGATATTGGTGGCAAGACTAGTTTCAGACCCAACTTATTTCAGGAAGTATTATTATCAAATAGGCATACTAATGAATTTAGTTTTAATGACTCCAATTTCCTGATTGCCCTCTGATTTGTGGAATTACTATACATGAAAAATAATGTTCTTGATCACTGAAAACTCAAGTGTATGATTTGAAACATTTAAAAGTTCAATAGTAAGGCCCATGTCTTCTGTATTTTCTTTCCCAGCTAGGAATTCTTCAGCCAATCTTCAGCTGTTGAAATTACTTTGGCATTTGTGTCTATATTGCCTTGGGGACCGTGTTTGAGTTTGTTTTCAAGTTCTTTGAAGCAAACGCCTTGCATGAGGAAGGAGTGCAAATTCTAAGCCATCTCCACTTCTAAGTTTTCCTGCCAGGTCTGTCTCCTTCTCACTATGCTCAAAAAATAAGAAACAGCTGTTCTCTGGCAAGCCTCAGTGGAGTGTAAATGCTGCAGTAGATATATGCTATACACCGGATGCTTTTTACTTCAGCTCAGAAATAAACCTTTTGCAAGCAAGCTTAGCTCTAATCGGGTAAGACTTTTAACAAGAGAAGAACTCACAAGACCACATGCAAAATGTGGACTTATTGCAAGATGTACAACTGATGACCTGCGTTGTCAAGGACAGAGCAACAAACCATGTGTCTACCTTACGTTTTAGACGAGATTAGGAGGGCAATTTTGAAGCAAATCTCCTGATCACTCCCACATACCATGCTCTGTTTCACGCTGCAGAGAGGTCTTGAAGCATACAAACTGGTTTACCTGCAGATAACACGAAACCAGAAGTTGTGTCCCGGGAATGCCCCAAAGGTGCTTCCAACCGTTAGTGGACTTTTAGTTCGCAGATCAGCCCAGAAGTGGCCTGAAATAGAACACAAAAAATGAATATATTGTGAAATATTCAGGCTCAGCACCAATGGTTTTTGTTCTACAGGTGCACACTTACTTGAGCACCCTACTTGCCAATGTCCACATAGTGGGTTTGAGCTGAGCCTTTGCTCCTGATGTTCAGATACCATCCCTTGCATCTGGTAACCACCTTTGATAGGTGTTGACCAATTCATAAAGAAGCAAACTAATTGGGAAAAAAAAAAGACATAGGACACAGAAGAAGAAATGGTCTCTGAGTTACAACAGAAACAGAAACATCCTGTCTCTCTAAAGCTTTTTTTCTTCTGCTACTGCAAAGCATGTGAGGGAAGCACTGAGAAAGGGCTTCCAGCCACAGGCAGGATTAAGGCTGAGATGACACCACTTTTTCTTTGATTTCAGGGGACAAATAACTGCATATCCCAGATGACTGTCTGAACAAATAGTACTTTACTGTAGGCACTGACTACAAAATCAAAACTTCAGGATAGATTTTAAAAGATTATACTCAGGCTAAAGACTACACCAGGGCAAATAACAAGATCCACCCAACTATTTTCTGCCCTTCATTCCAAGTCTCAAGTTTTGCTATATTAATGAGGACTTGCTTGAAAGATCCCTGGCGCTAAAGGCAAGAGCAACAGGAAACAACAGTTTTATCCCTTGCAGACCCACAGAACTTGAGCCAAAAGCCTTTGCTTTAGGCTTCCTTTTTTGGCCGTAGGAAGGATACTCTGGACGTATCCCTCCTTCTATTCACATTCTCATCTCAAAAAATTATTAAAAATTACTTCTGCCTCAAATATTTGCATGCATTTACTTCTGTTGGGACAATCGTTAAGTTTAGTAGGCTTCTACATCTGCTTTAAATTAAGACCATGTTCTTATGCTTATATCTCCTAATTTTCAGAAGTTTTACTTACTTTTTGCTCCAGCCTATATTCTGGCAGTTATGTCCTCCTTAACATTCATATTTGTAGCTTAATTTTTCAAAAATTCTTATTCTTAAATTAAAATATACATGCTGGAAAAAAAAAATTCGGGATAATGTGTTTCCGTTTGAGACATCTCCTTGGCATCTGAGGCTACCTAAGTGAGTTCCCTAACCATTCTTTCTCAAAGGTTTTGAGGATCTGTGTGCGAAAATTTTCTTGTATATTGGCAGATTATCAAAGCATTGGAAAACATCTTTTCCTCTCTTCCAGAAAAGCAACACCAATATTTGGCCAGAGAGTAGCTTTTGTCCAGCATTTGTAGTGCTACCAGGTCTTGGCATTCAGAGACTGTCTGTCTTTTCTCAGTGATCAAAGACTAGCAAGTGCACCTGGAAGCAGACAACATGACTGCTGTAAAGGGAATGTTGCTGAGTGTACATAAACTGGAATTTTCCTGAAGCTAGTTGAATTTTAAAATTTAAGTGGAAGGTTACAGTCAGCCAAAATGACCTTATGGGACCTACAGATAAAAGACACAGAGGTTAATTCAGCTGTAAGTCTAAGCAGGATGACACAGTAGATGGATGTCTGTATGAAGGGGAATGGTTAATCTAACTTTACGTCACTGCTAAATATTTATTTAGTGAAAAAAAATAAAAAAATTGACAAAAAAATATAGAATAAGTCTGCGCCTTTCTAAACGGGATTAATTGGTGTGAGGAAAGATGCCAAATGTTTTATTTGTTTATTTACTTACTTTTAAAAGAGCAAACTCTTGTATACAGACACAAAGCAGTTTATCCTATAAAATCCACAAAATATGTCACATACACAGACTATAGGATACAAGGTCATAAGTTTAATTTTCATGATGATTCAACCATTTCTGGGTAGCCTGACAACTACTGTGTTGCTTTTGAGTCCACTACACAACAAATGAGGCACTAGAAATTCTCCTACCATCTCTGGTGGAACCAAAAAATCCAAGACAAATCTAGTCAGTGCTTCTTCATCAAAACAAGCTTGATGATTGCTCAGATCTGCAAGCCTAACTGTGTGACTCAGGATGACTGGGCCACTTCTCTGTACTCTTCAGCTATTTGCCACCTGCAATGCTTTCAGAAACACATCATGGAGACAGTTCCATTCATATGATTATTATCTTACACATATAAACATATTTTCTCTGAGTACATGAGGTCTTTTGTTTTGTACTGCCTTAAAGAGTGCCTAAATCCAGAAGTTTACGTTCTCTTCTCTTTATATCCCTCTGTCATGGCTACCCACTCTTCACATTTAGTAACATCTTATTGCAGCAGTAACAGCCTTGTTAGAGGCTCAAAGAGTAAAAACAGAATGTGTCAGATTGGTATAATTGGCCAACAGTTCTGTAATTCATGTGTCTCTCTTCAAACCTTGAAATGTTCCAAATAATGTATTTAAAATATTGTATTTAGTATAGGCATTGTATATAGTGTATTGAAGTTAGGTGTGTTCTTTCTTGACTTTACTTAAATTGGGGTATTAAACAGAAAAAGACTTCATCTAAGTCTGACTTAACTGGCTGCTTTCTATTGGTATTGCTGGACAGGAAGACCATGTCCTGACACTAGTCCAATCACCATTAAGAAAAAAAAAATCAAATCAAATAAAATAAAATATGAAAAAATATAAAATATAAAATATAACATAAAATAACAGCTAAGTGAGTTGAGTGAATTGATCACTTGAGGATTTATTTGGTAGAATTTGTAATATATCAGATCTGAGTGAAGATCTGTAGATTCCTCAGTCCCTGCTAATGTCTTTAACGGGGAAACTCCCTCCAGATGAATACAATGACCACTGCAGACTGCTTCATGAATGTGAATAAAAGTGCAACCAATGAATGCACACAGCTAAGAAATGCTTTTAGAAATGCGCATGGCTACTATACTGCTGGGCTCCTTGATGGTCAGATCGCAGCACACAAGCTTTCACCCGACTGACAAAGGATATTCAGTTGTAAAGAGTTTATATGGCCAACTTTCTAGCTGGGAAATGTTGTTCAAGCATTTCAGCTTTGTTTTTCCACGCACTGTCAAAAGATTTTTTGTTGTGGCTTTTGTGCTTTCAAAGGCACAACAGAAATATTCACAAAGGCCCTATTCATGCCAGTATTTAACTGCTGATTGACACCTTCTGCCTGCTGAAAGTGAAAGCTAGCTGAGCCATCCCTTGGCTGGAAGGAGCTGGGAGTGAAATTGAGCACTTTGTCCTCCTTCCCAAATACCTGTTTCTCTCAGCAAACCTAATGAAAAAATATTAAGTTTCAGAAAGCAAGGCAATAAAAAAAATATTTCTTTGTTAGATCTTTCTTCACATGCTTTCCTTAATGGCCCAACCCTTACCTCTGAACTATTGGTAGATATATCAGCTCTTCTCATCAGTGTCTTATCTTATGGGAAACTGAGATTTTTGATGAGATGAGATCTTGTAAATGATGAGATCTTGTTTTCTATTCGTATCACTGTAGACTTTGCCTGGGGAAAAAAAAATACATAGACAAGGAATTTTGGTTTCACATACTTTAACAAAAAGTTATTTCTATGTGCTTAAGTGATGTTTACACACAGGCATTTACTAAAAGGAGCAAAAATTCTATAAAACAACTGCCACTTTTATCTTTTTCTAGTAATTATAGCTTTCACTTTGAAATCTTCT
Organism: Nothoprocta perdicaria; assembly: GCF_003342845.1. Lineage (NCBI taxonomy): Eukaryota > Metazoa > Chordata > Aves > Tinamiformes > Tinamidae > Nothoprocta > Nothoprocta perdicaria. Next base: position 1,463,552 of record NW_020456221.1, on the reverse strand, counting down.
GGATTTAAAACACTCAAATGAGTGTTGCAAGACAAGCAACTTGTCTTTTAGATGCATGCAAACATCTTGGCATTTGCCAAGATAAGTCTGGAGCGACATATTTAGCAAACTTTTAATTTCATATGTGGACTTCTAAAAATAATTGTCCAACAATTGAGGCAAAATCAGCCCTACCATTCTGCAATGTGACCATATAATATATACAAGGAAGGAGTATATATTATCTTCTGAATTGTGTCTCTGGCAAACAACCAAGATTAATTTAATACGTTCAGAATATCTTAATGTACCAATATTGAATATTACCAATACATGAAATAACTAGATAAATAGAAACAATAATATAAGAATTTTAAAATGAAGGCAAAGAACACACGATAGAGAATAGTAACCATAAAACTGTATTTCTTGTGCAGCATTTTGACAGACTATTAGTTATTTTCTTATACCTGAGGGAAATACTAGAACTCTAAAAGCTGTGCCTTTTAATTTCAAGGGGAAGATGATTTTGCTTTCTGGTTGCCCTGTATTTCCACCACTCTCCTATGGGTATAAACTCTGATACAGAGCTTACCCATTATCTGAAGGTAGTTCATTTATTCACACACTAAACCATTCCTTGATGCACAATGGATTCTCTTGCTCCTCATATTCTTTTAACTTTATTAAAAAGCATATGGCTGTGTAAGTCAGATAGAGGTGCCTTATGTCACAAGGATTAGAGTGTTTTAAATAGACCTCTTTAATGGTTCTTTTGCCCCACCAGTAATTCTGGTTAGAGGACCAACACCATTTTAGATTTTTCTCTAAAGCCTCCTAGTCTCTTTTTACCCATAAAATATTTTGTTCTTTTGCTCAGTTCTGCCCCAGTTATGCTCTAGAATTAACTAGAAATTTGATCAGGTTGTCTTTCTGTAAAGCTTTTTTTTTATATTATTACAGATGTAAATGCAATGTATATGCATAAGCATAGTGTATATATATATATATATAGACATAGTGTATATACATAAGATCAGATGATCTGTTTTGATTTGTTATGACTTGTGTTTATACCTTGGTAGGCAGTATGTTGAATACTACTCCAAAGGGGAAAATGGACAGAGGAATATTATGATGGTTAGGCCACAGACCACAGACTTTGGTAGCTTAAAGCAAATATTTCTTCTCTCTTTGTCTAAGCTTTTTGTGTGAAAAGTGTGCAACAATATTATCTTTCCCCAACATGGTTTTTGTTTTATCTCCAGACACTGTAAGCTCCTGGGGAAAGCAAAGTCTTTCTTCGTCTTTATCCAGAATGAAAAAAAATATCCTTAAGCTTTTATGCATGTAGAGGAAGGACAGTAAAATGAAAGCTAAGAATATTTGGCCAGTTCTGTGTTGAGGCTTTTCAAATTAACATACTTGAGGCTATCACTTATCCTCATGGTACAAGAAGGCAGTTCTAAATATGCTACTATGAAATCACGTAAGCAGTTCCTGTGTAGTATAAGTAGTTACCATCTAAACAGCTAAACCACGATTTTTCACAAGGGGCCTGGCAAGGGAGTTTCCAGCAAGAACTGACATAATACTTAGGCTTGTGAAACAGATAGGCAAGTTCACCTATGTGTGTTCATCACTAGTCATTGCTACAAAGATATATGCTTCTGTCAGCAAGATGATGTGACCTGTCCTCATCTTCGATGTAAAAGTACTAGTAGGTTGGAAGAATTACAGCTGGCAGAGTTGACAGTTAGCTTTGTGACTTCTGTTTGGGGTCAGATGACTGGGCTGAACAGAAACGTAGCTTTAGAGCAGCAAAGCCTGTTTTGGAAAGAATAAAAAAGAAGAGAGAAAGAGACAGAGAGAGAGAGACACAGAGAGAAAGAGAGAGAAAGCTATATAAATTTAAAGTGGAAAAAAATTTTGACCTATACATCTAGGTAATGTAAAGCAAAAATGTGTATATTCTGATCAGAGGTCAAATGCTGAGCCTTGTCAGCATTTGCTTGATTTTTATTGTAATCAGCAGGAACTGTGTGAGCATATATCTAAGGTCAGAATTGAATCCTGATGTGAGCTGAGGTCAATATATACTTGCGATTTCATCAATTCCATATGGCTGTAACAAAGTAGAATGAGCCATTGTAGCACAGTTTCATGCACTTTGTGTCATGCACTTTACTTAATGATTAAGTAAAAATACAGAACTTCATTTCAAAGGTGGAAAAAATTGGTATAAGCTGAAAGAATGTCCTCCAATATCCTTATTGGATAAAAAATTAAAACAAAAGCAAAACAAACAAAAATCCAGCTATTTCTCAGTGTATAGTTTAATTTTGCTGAGTACAGCACAGTAAGTCTGAAGAAATAAGAACTCTAAGAAACCAGATACTAAGGTTGCAGAAAGAACCAATTGACATATGAGTTTAAGTTAAACATGTCACTTTTACTATAGTGCTCCACTTTAAAGTATCAATCAATCTTTTTTTTTTCTTTTTTTTTTTTTTTTTCCCCTTAAGTGATGATGAGAGCAGGAGACTTCCAGGATCAATAATAATAATGAAAAAGTGTTCATACAGTGCCCCAGTCTTTTTGCCATTGAATAGAGAAGTAATTTTCCTTTTGAGATTCCTACCACCTTAAATTATCTCTGCATTTGACCCCTGTTTCTAGAACTCAGTGTTTATGCACACAACTAAACTTACAAAACGGTAGATGGGGTGTATTTTTGCCTGTTCGGAGACCCGACTCTCGTGTCTGCTGTATACGGAGTAGCTGTAGGCTATTTCAGTGCTAGGCTTTATTTCCTGTTTGCATGTAACTGCACTCTACATCTTGTGTGACTGCTGCAGCAAATGTCAGATTATAATGTATCTTATCCTCACAGAACAATACAGTTTTCATTCTATTGCCTATGCTGACCCTCAATGGGAAGAGGACTACATGATAGTCGGGTTTCTATAACCCCCCAAATACCCATTCTTAGCAGATCCAAGGGTTTGAAGTACACAGCAGACTAAGTCCTACTTCCCTTGAGGTAGAAGCCATGCAGAACATCTACTCTAGCTCTGGTCACACTTCTGTGCCTCATATAAAAGTGGTAAGGCAATAACTGCTATTTTAATTTATTTCTTGAATTTGCTTCTTGTTTATAAATAGACGTAGCAGACTGGTTGTATATAACAATCTGTCATAAACTGGCATGTTGTTCATTGTAATTATTTCTGATGAAAAAATCCATTAACCAAAGAATGTTCCATATCTTCTTGTGAAGTATTGTTCATTATATGTTATCTGTAAAGAATATAAATTCTTTTATGATGAAAAAGGATCCCACTCACAAAAAATATTCTTTTCTACAAATATCCTGCTTACCTAACATTGTAGTTATCAGGTTAATTATTCTAGAAAGTAGAAATTGATTCTAGTCAAGCAAATTTAATATACTAAGTATTTTGGAAGTGTTTGCATATTATGAAATAGCCTTTACAAGTTTCTCCCCAAGTGAAAGTAAGAATTTGTGTTAGGGTGTAACACAGGATGTGCTCTATTACTAGCTGTACTCAGATTTTAAATATTTTATTATTAAAGGAAAAGCACTCAGATCGTAACTGTTGTAGATGCCAGATGTAATAAAAATGTAGCCAGATGTAATAAAAACATCTGACAGCTGCTACTGTGCAATGTAACAGCAGGACACTTCTTGGTGACCATGCAGAGTTTATTTTATGTTTAATCTTGAGCTGCTTTTGTAATGTGGAGCACAATCCCATTCCGCTATTCCATCCTGGTCACAGTGTTGATGATACATCAACAACATGACATTGCACTGAAGAACCTGGAAGTTCCACCAGAGCTCCCTCAGAAGATTCCAGGATTTTTGTTTGGAAGGGCAGCAAATGTGGCTCTTGATCTCTTGCTTTTTGCTTTCCTCAACCATGTACAACCTGTGGTTTTTAGTATTATCAAATGATTCCCAAGAAAAGGTTTTTCAGATTGCTGCAACTCTTCATTCGATGGAAAATTTTCTTGCTCATTTTAATCTCATCTTCCTTTATTGTTTCATCTAATCTATCTGCCTTAAGGCAGACAGCCTTAGCAAACCAAAGGTACCTGTTTCTTTGGAGACCTGCTATGTGCCGAGTCCCATGAGCCTTGATGTAATCATCACCTACAAGAAGGGAGAAAGACAGCAGAGAGATCCTGTCTATTGGGTATACTCTTCAAATGGTTTCAAGCCCTGAAGTAAGGTACAGTTACAAGATGTTCCAAAAGAACATATTAGAAGGAAAAAGTGGGGAAAAAAAGAGAAAAAAAAAATCTGTACATCTCCCACACTAGAATGTTACTTTGCCTATCCATTTAAAGAATCCTCTTCATTTTATTAGAGCTTTTCCAGATAATCAAATCCCCCTCTCCTGGCAGTAGACAGTTAAGAAGCTGTGATATAAAAGCCAGATAGGGAAACAATATAGAGAAAATAATATAGAAAAGGAAAAAAGAGGGGAAAAAAAAAAAAAACAGAAATTGTGAACTAATGCTGTGTTCCCACAGACTGAAGCTAATGAAAAATAAGGTTTATACCTTATCAAAACTGGTCTTCAAAATACATAGTTTATTTGGACTGCAATTACAGAAATGAGACACTACTCATTCAAACTCCTGTAAAGAAGAGACCATTCTAACTTAAAGAAAACATCATCTGTACTAAAGTGTAGAAAATATAGCTGCAGAGCAAGCAATGTTTTTCAGTCAGTAATAATGAAACTTAGTGGAATAAGGCAAAAATGAAAAAAAAAAAAAAGTGACTGATTGCAACTGTAGGAAAAATGTGTGTGAAAAAAAGGTAAATTCCCAAATTGAAATCTTACCAGGAAAGAGGACTGAAATAGTGGAAAATAACAAACAAATTCCTGTGAGATGAGCTAATGCTGTGTCCTGCAAAGAAAATTGGAAAGTAAAGAAAACAAGGAGTGTGGAACCAGAACATGGAAAAAAAAAAAAAAAAAAAAAAAAAAGGAGTCTAAGATCCAACCAGCACAGGCATTTCTGTGTTAGGTCATTGGGAGAACAGTCTGTCTCTTATTTGACATGGGAATTTCACATGGGGGCGAAAGGAAGATGATTTTTGCATTCCTGCCACTTTGAAGAGAACCTCACAGGTGTGAAGAACATTATTGTCCTGCTGCTCTTTCCAACTCCACATCAACAAAAACTTGTAGTTACATCATGAGGGTAGAGAGAGATCCAGACTGCTGAGTGCAGCTCGACTCCCGAGGGAGTCAATGACAAACCTCAAGTGTCAATAAAGCACTTCTCTGAAGAACTCTTTTATTTTTCCGTTTTTCCTGTCCACAAGGTTTTATTGCTTGCATTTTTATTTTGCTGTAATTACCCTTCATTAGGGGAATTATAACTCTATCAGGAACTTTGATGTAAAATATGGATTGTTATCTTAGTCATGAATTTCTTCCAAGATGAGATCATACCTGCTCATTGTGTCCATTCAGGAAAAGGGTATACGTGCCTGAAAATGCCACCTTTTCTAATTCTACCAGTTAGCCTGATAAAGTTTGCTGAAAGAGGCAATGTAGTGTTTTGCATAAACCTCTGTTGTGTTGCTTTCTTATTAATTTATGAACGGTAATAACAAGGATTATAGTTAGGAGGTGTACTTTATAGGAAAGACTACATTGATCTTGTAGAAATCAATTACCTTCACCACACCTCAGTTTTCTCACATGAAAAAGTGAGGATCATCCGAAAAGGTGATGTTGAGGGAGGAGTACATGGAAAGTACTGATAAATCTGAAAAAGCCCAGTGGTAACCTGGGCACTTTAGGGCAGTGACCCATGGAGTCCTGCATCAGCACACAGGTATATAGCAAAAAAATTGGTGCTTAAGAGAAACATCAACAAGGCTGAGCGTCAGAGTCCCAAAAATGTGCCAGGACCCAGTGCGGACCCTTAAACAGTAGCCCAGTAAATGTGCTGCAGTATACCTCTACCTATTTCAAGCTATCAAAAAAGAGCAATTCTAGATCTACCTGTGATTCATTCAGACAAAATGACTTTAAGAAACACTGACTCCTATAATCCGTAATATCTCCACCCTTGTAGAGAAGGCCATGTACTTTGGCCCTAAATAAGAGCTTGATGTACTTACTAATGAAAAATATATCCCTTCTCAGCACTATTAATGTTTGGTAAAAGCTATTTGCATCACAATAATATGAATAGCAATAACATTGAGAAATCAGTAATGATTCTAACTCCTAAGTCACTGCCCTTTCACCAATCAATAATTCCAGATTTCTTCTAAGAATCTTTTCTTCCGAGTCCTCAAAGGCATCTCCCATGAGGAGATCCTATATAATCTTAGGAAGTAGTATGGAGGGAGTTGACTAAAAGGTGATAAAATTAATTTCTTCTGAGAGTTCACTTGTGTAGGGTAATCTGCTCTTAGAGCCTCATGCTTATTTTCAGGAGAATTGCTTTGTCTAAGACTATCAGTTTCTTTCTTTGCCAAATGGTTCTTCTTGTATGGTTATTTATATTCTGTTTATTTCAGTATTTGGTCATGTCTGTGTACGCAGATGGTGAAGACAGATTTGCATTTTACAGGCTGCAGCAGCTTCAAGTCACTCTATTTCTTAAATACAAGGTTATATAGGTGGAGGGTCAAAGCAACAGCTGGTAGTTGCACATTGTCATACAAAAAATAGAACAACTGGTACAGTATAAAAACGTTTTCTTCCTTACCATCCTAAATCTGAGGAAGCAGCTGACAGTTAAGGTGGTTACTACTCTACCATTTATTAGCATGACCTGACCACTCCACTTTCCTTCCTGCACCAGCTCTAAGTATGTGTAGCCGCTCGTGGACTGTGGTGACTGATCACTTGGCATGCAATGAAAATTTGACATCAATTTAAGCCTGCCTAAGTAGGCCATGCACAGACTATAGTGGTTCAAAGGCAGCTTCAGCCATGAAGTTCAGGCCTCTCATGCTGCCAGCATGCAACCATTTAATTTTTCAAGTGACAATGAGATGCCTTTTACAAATCTTTAAATAATAGAATCACTTGCAAGAAATTACTTATAATTTAGGCAAGCATTTGATATGGCAGTAACTCCATGACTCACTCATTTACTTTGGATTTTTTCCAGCTTCACAGGTACAAATCTGGGAATTTCACAGACATTTTCCAAGTCAATATTTGGATTCTTTGTTTAGAACATGCAGTTTCTAACACACTATCTTTGTTTTAGTATGAGGCCATGGAAAGAATTTCTATTTGTTTTGAATCATTTTAAGGTCTGTGGAAAAAAACTGCAAAAATATTTGGAATGTTTTGATTATGAAAGATACTTTTAGTCAACATTATGATGGTGATTTCACATGTAATGACAACTAAAAATTTCTAATGACCATTTCCTTTGGGAATGGACTTTCCCTGTAAAAGGACGTTTTCTATTTCTGAACTTTTTATTCTCACAGTAAAAGTGCAAGGAAATTGTGTGACTAGAGATAGCTCAAAACATTTATAGAGATATGAACATATACATATAAATCCCTAGAGGACAGAGAGAAAAAAAAAAAGGCTAAGTGAACTGGAAACTACCATAGGATTTGCAAAATCTGTCATTACTTATTGGCCCTGTGTGACAGAAGGTCACTTAATTTCACCATGCTCCAGTTCACTTTCTATTAAAGAGTCTGCTACTGCCCTGCTACTGTAGGATACATATGGTGGAACAAATACCACAGAGATTTTTAGGAGTTCAGCTACTACAGTGACTGAGGCTATACAATCAACTTAGATATAACTTAACTCTTGGTGTGTTAGAGGCTAATATGTATAGATTCTTCTGAGATCCATGGAGGAACAGCCACTAGCAGTATCACATTGCATGTAAGAAGACAGCATTGCTTTATACTCATATACCTTATGCAGTTTTCTTAAGAACCTTGAATACTTCTTCTGCTGCCTGGTTGAAGAGAGTTGGAATATTGCACTGCTGTGCAGAATGCCATGGCTGCTGTGTTATCAGCAACTTTTAGTTTGGGGAGCCTCCAGGTAGCTTATTAATCAGTTTTTTCAAGTGTTGTGTGCCAAAAGAACAAGGGCCAGAATCCAGGCCATAAGTACTAACAAAAGGGGCTTATTTTTCTGAGATTATCAGAACCTCTAGTAAATACTACAAATGAAAGTACTTTCTTAATCTGAGTTTATGTTGCAACAAGGCTATGAAGTGAAGCATGAAAATAGAGAGGTGAACTACTCATTTTAAATAATGCAATGGTCCAGGAAGAGGTTTTTCTCTCACACTTGCCCTTTGTTCAGAGACTGTAGTTCTTGATACTCCTGACACGAAACACTGCCTTTAAGGCTTTTCTTAAGCAGTGAGGAACTCTCTTTTCCCTCTGTAAGTAGCCACAACTAGTGAGGGCCACCCAGTCTGAAGTTGAGGGTAAAAAATGTAACTGCTGTTAAACATCGATTCACAACAAAATGCTTAAAGTAAAAACCATTGTCCCAGTGGAAGTGAAATATCATAGGCAGCTGATGTCAGCACTTTTTTTCCAGCCTGCTTTGGGTCAAGGTCTGGATGCAAGAGCTGCATAGCGGCTTCCTCTAGCCTCTAAGTTTAAATAGGGCTATTTTGTATGTTTTCCTTGAAGCTGCTTTCTTAAATCTGTTTTCATCTCTTATGAATATGTTCAATGAATGTCTTTATTCTAGCAGTCCCAAGTGTCTTTAAAGCCCTAGTTACAACGGACAAACTCAAGAGTTTTCCTACCTCTCTGCATGGCCTTTGCTCATGCAGGGAAGAGCATGGAGCATCAGTCCAGTCCTGTGAGTGAGTGACTGGCTGAAGGTCTTTGCAAGGACCCACGCAGATGCATTGTAATTTAGTTAAGGGCAATTTCTTCTGCTTGCAGACTGAAGCAGGAGAAGAAATGTGTTTCAGCGTGTTTATTTGACATGTGGTGTGTCCCAGGGGCATCTTTGTCAGCCAGGGAGAAAAATGCCTTCTGCTCTCCGAATGTCCTGAGACAACGATTTACCCACAAAAACCAGGCACTTGGCGTTCATACAGTCATTTAAGAAACTAACAAGACTTGCGCCGGGGGGAAGGGGCCTGTCCCATACTCCCCTCGCAAATAAAAGCAGAGATACTGAGGATGTGAGTTTGAGCACTGCATGGGGCCAGGAAGGGAGGTGCGGCTGATTTCCCAGCAGAAGCCCTTTCCTAGTCAGTGAACACACTTAGGGTAGCTTGGTGACTTACATGGATCTCAGGGACACCAGCGAGATATAGTGCCACACAAGCCTTTTATGTTATTTCTCTAATCCTGAGGAATTAGAGAAGCAGACTAAAAAAAATCATCCTCTAGGAAATGCATTAATCTACTTTTTTTTCAGTTTGTTGTGTTGTTAAATACGCTGCACCACCTCTGTTCACAGGTTAGCCAGCTAGCTCTGCCTAAACTTGGGAGAGCACAAATCCTTGGAAAATATAGTTCTAAATGAACTATAACAAAAGCCCATAAATAGCATATACATTTTGTCTTTGTAGTTCAGGAAAAATAAATATATTGGGAAGTAAACTGAGATAGAGTAACAGCATGTCTTCCTCTTATCCTGCATCAAGACAGTAAGGAGACACACCTCAGATGTTGAAAAAACAGTCTTTAAAAGAAAATTATATACTTATTTGTCTATACAAGAGTTTTCTAATGGGTTGGAAAGCAAAAGCAAAGAAGAATGGGGCCTGGAAAAGAAGAAAGATGTTTTGTTATTCTTTTAGATTTTTTGTTTGATTGTTTGTTTTCTCCTTTAGTTCCTTCCTTTGTGCAAGAATTGGTAATTAGTTTAGAAGGATTTGGCTATCCCACCTTCAGTGATCATCCATCACTGAAGAAATACAATCTAGCTTGATGCACTCACAAGAGTCAAAGATATGAGTTCTACCTCTTGGATAAAGATTCACATGAGCTACAGGGGTAAAACTAGTCTTGGAGGACTGCACAGTTAGGCCATGGTAGTTTTGTCTCCTCTAAGGTCACGAGAGGCATAGACTATTGAACATGCCTGTGGTTTAGCCCTTAAATAAAGGCACCTATGGTCCAGTACAGTAACACAGCTCTCAAGTTAGCCAGTAGAACAAAGAGCTTGGTTAAGGGTGGACTGGTGATGAATTAGGGTTCTCAAACACATTTTAAGCTTGCCAAATTTATAAAGAAAAGTGACATGTATATTGATTATCTAATATTCAACAACAGCACTTTCACGAGATAAAATAGAAGGAGCAAAAAATATAAATGGTTGAAGAACATTGAGCTTCAAATTGTTCTGCTTGTCTTTGCAAACATTAGAGTCACTGTAGGTAAGCTACCTCTTTTAACCCTGGGAAGGCTGTATTCTTGCAACATAGCTTTCTCTTGAGCATGAGAGGAGTGTAAAAAATAGCTATAAGGATTAGCAACTGAACAGCACATTTTGTATCTTTTGTGCTTTAGGAAGAGGATTTTGTAATGGAAGCAGTTACATATAGAGTGAATTTTGACTCTGGTGTGTCCTCTGTCAGCGCGGGAAGGATATGGGAATAGCAGTCATCAACTGTCAAGAGATCTGTAAGTATTTCAGTATAAAATAAATAGGACTAATCTGTTAACTCGGAAAATCTGTAGAAAGAGGGAAAAAAAATCTAGAATCATTTTTTTTATAAGAAGATAAAAAAACTGGGTTTACTTGGCAATAGACCCTCTCCCAGAAACATTCTCTGTTAGAGCTTCAAGGGCCCCACACTTCTCCTTGGGGGCAGAGAAAGCTGCTCACGTGTTAGTTCCACAGAGCAGAAAGCCTCACAATGCCTTTCCCAAGCCTTTGTGATCATAGCCCTCATGTGCTACAGAGCTCCCCATGTTAAAAAAAGAAAATGATGACTAACTTTTCTTCTTCTTCTCATCCTTGTACTTCATCCCATTAGAGGCACGGAAGCTTTTTCACTTAGACAGTTCACCAACATGAGTTTTTCTTAGTGTTGCTAGCCTAAGCAATTTAGCAACTTCTACAATATTTTTCAAGCTAAGGATCTGAGGGATAACCGAGATAATGGATCACTTGTTCTTCTCTGTTGACATTAGCAAGACCTTATTTCAGAGCACTTACCTGTTAAGAGCATCTGAAACGCTAAACCTGTTCCTAGGCCAGTGAAAGGCAATTATCAGACTGCAGGATATTGCTGCCTCATCAGCCTGTTAGCTAGGGGGTCACATCTGAGGGTCATGTGCTCTCACACGCTGGAAGGCTCAATACATTGCTTGTTCAGTCACAATAATGTGCAGGTGCTATTGTGTTGTTACAGGTTTCTGTTTTAAGACAACACAGTTTATGTGGACAAGTTAGTGCTAGTGAAAAGGTGACTGTTTATCATTCTGTCACTTGCTATTTGTTGGTTAAATATTGCTTTGGATGGATATTAGCTTCATGCTTCATGCTTTAGTGTGCCCTATAGAGCATAAAATTCACAGCTGGTGCTTAGGTCACAAAGAAGGTAGTATGTGTTGTAAGGACTCTGGACCAAATTCATCGCTGCTCTACAGGTTTCTTGTATTAGTGCCTCATGTTGTATGTGTTACTTTCTATGTCTTGATAAGTTGGTTAAAAATACCTAGCAAATACCTTCTTCTGAAACACTGAAATTCTTCTACTATTTTGTGCAATGTACGATGCCATGCTTACCATGTTTGTCAGTGTTTGGATGGGCTTAGGTACACGATTGCTATGCCTTCTGCTCCTGTTTCCTCTGCCTCACTCACCAGGAACATGTGAGGCTAGCTGGAATACTTGTCGAAGTCACTAGACCAATGGAGCTCAATAGCAATGCCTAGCTGTCACTGTCATTGCTGTTGTGCTGCTTGGATGTCTCTGGGCTTTCCAGAACCCCCCTGCCCAAGTCACCTTATGCTCTGTGCAAAGGAGCCTTTTCATTTCACTTAGTGGGGAAAAAAAATGAATATATTGTATGTTGTGGCTCAGTGAAACTGCTCATTTCCAGCTAGAATTGGAGGAAGAAAAGAGGCAATGGGCACAATAAATTCCATTTTAACATAAGATTTTTTTTTCTTACCATGAAGTGATCAAATATTGAAACAAGTCGTCTAAATGGATTTCTCCACCCTTGGAGATATTCAAAACTGGATTATCCTGAGCAACAACATGTTCTAGGTGACCCAGCTTTGAACATGGGTGTTGGACCAGATGATATCCAAAGGTCCCTTCCAACCTCAACTGTTCTGTGATCGTTTCACAACAATTTGAGTACTGATTAAGATGCTCAAGCCCAGTATCTGTCTTGAGGAGACTTTTCAGGAAACTGGTTCACAGTGAACTATGGAGAAACATACTGAACTTCAAGGTAAACTACTGTTCGGAAAAGCAGAGAGTCTTCTTTGTGTTAGCACTAGTTATTGCTCTTCATGTTTCTCTCCCTTTCAGTTTTTGCACTTGCTGCTCACTTCACCCCTCTCTGTGACAGTATCGAAGTCTACCCCATACAGACGTTCTCCATTTACTGCTGATGTGCTTTTGCCTCCTGGCAAAACTCCCACTAAGTGGAGATAATCCACTGCCCCCAAAAAGAGTATTTCTATGGCAACAACAGCTTTCCCGTTAGCTCTAGGGTGATTGCAATTCATTTACAATTGTTATACTGCTTAAATGTTCTTTTCTTTTGAAAAAATGTTATAGAGCCTCCCAAAAATAGGACCTCAAAAGATAAACAAGGGTTTTTTTGGACCCACTGGCAAAACACACACTGACTGCATTGTGATAGGAGTTTCTTTAGATGTCTTAAATACCTTTGACTTTTCAAACTCTCAAGTGGTATACCACTTAGTGAATAATGTGTAAATTAGTCAAGTGTGATGACTATCTTAGCTACCAGGAGATAAAGGCTGCAGACTTTTGAGTTATGTGCACATATCCAGTTTTATTGTAGTTACCTGAAAGGAGTTCAGTAACTATACAGAGTACTTTGGAAACTGGACACTAGTTGTATTAAGTATGATTAGCCTTATTACAAATCTTTGCTCAATTATTCTTGAAAATCATCATACTTGAAGTACTTTATTGCTCCTATTTAAAACATGATTTGACAAACAAATTTTTTTAAAAAAAGTAAAAAATGCACAAAAACTATCAAAATGGCCTATGGCATTAAAACCAAGAAGACTTAATAAAAAAAATAAAAAAGAGCTGCTGTTAGTAGTATCCATTATACTACCCAAGGTACAAGTGACTAGAAGCTTAAAAGTTTATATTATTAATTACATTGAGAGCATACATACACATAGGCCTATTAAGTAGTGTCAGATAATGCTTAAATCCCCAATATTTGATATTCTCAGTATGATATCAAAAGTGAAATTAAAAGGAGGCTAGAATCAGAAAACAAGTTACTTAATTCTGACTTGCCAGTAGCTTAAGAAAAGGCATCTAACCTCTGAAGTAGTTTATGACACTAGTTAGCGTAGTGTCCCATAATCAGCATTCATTCAAGGTAACTACAGGTTGCCTGGAAGCTGCCCTACTGTAGTTCTATGAACAACTTATAGAAATATAGCTGGCCATCAGTCTTAGCCATATAAGTCTTCTGTCCCTGGTTAAACATTCAGTAGGTCTTAAGCTAAGCACATGCTGGTGCTTCTCAGTTGTTCTCCTGTGGCACTGCTGTTGCCTAAAAAAGAAAGAGGAGAGATTTTTTTTAAGCAAAGGGCCTTAGTAGTACGCTGTGATCAGCTTCATGTTCTTAACATAGTCCTTAACAATACCAGGGTAGCTCAGCACCTCAAAATATTTAATGTATTTCTTTACAATACTCCTTGCAAGATAAAAAGTTACTATCCACATTTTATAGAGGATACTATGTCCCAGATAGCACAGTGCCTGACAAAATTATCTTCCCTATCCATTGTGTCTTTCTGAGACCACGGGCAGGAAAAGACAATTGAGGAATGGTTTCCCTTGGCAACTTTGGGCTGTATAGATGCTGTATAAATGCTGCATTTCGTTCTGACTGAAACTGCAACTCCGGTTTGAAATACGGGTTGCAAAGAAATAACCCAGCCTAGGACATTTTCTGATAGTAAAAACTTCTGATAAGCTCTGACTTAAGCTCTGACTGTGTCCCAACTTAAGGTGGGACACAATATGAAGTTTTCCTCAGTGAACTTTCACATTTCTGTTTTTATGGTTCACACCTGAACTATGGAAACAATCTCTTTCTTGAGCAAGTCTTTGGTAAGTTAACTAAGTACTTGTGCTTATTTACTCTTTAGTTAATTAAGACTTTAACATAAGCACTAGGGATTTATCTGAGTGTTTTACCTACAGGGAAAACATCAGACAAATGGGAAGCACTGAATGTGTTTTAATAATCTTCTTACCAATGAAATATACAAGTATGCTTTGCCCTGCATTTTCTTATAACACACATGCCCTGCATTTTCTTGTAACACTCTGCCTTCCTATGTTCTTTCAAGATCTGGTAAACAGAGGAAGGCTTGAGTTTTCAGGGAGCTTTCCAGAAACTCTCATTGAAACCAGAAGGTTTTTGCAGCATGAAGTCATTTCAGGCAGTTGGATGGCCCAGACTAGCTACGACTCTTCCCTTACTGGAATTCCATTTATAGGAATTCATGAAAGAGTCCCAGTGATTAAGATTTACCTCTCTCCTGTAAGCCAGATCCCATTTCCCACAAAAGGTACAGACATTGCCAGTTGGTCACAAATCAAGAGTAGGAATACAGGCCAAGTTAAAGTATCTAGTTTCACTTGTTATCGTACACACTTCATTTTCAATAAACACTTAGAATGAAAAGAAAACAAGAAACTATTGAGTTCTTTTGTGAATTTTGTTTTTCTATGTTCATTTTCCTTTAAAATCTGAATGACAAATTTTAGTATATTTTCTCAAAGACCTTTTGAACTTGTGACGGTTCAAGTTCTGTTTCAACTGCTTAGTAGAGTTGTAATCATTTAATGTGACAAGCTGCAGAGAAATACTTTGGGCTTGATCATTATATAAATCTTTAGCTGGATCTTACTAAGGGCTCACTCTCTGATTTCTGGCCTCAGTGAAAGGTGAAAGTGTTCTGGATCTCACAAAAACAGTCTTTGAACCTCTGTAGCTGACCGAACAAAAATCTGTCTTTTCTCCCCTAGTATGTGATTGCATTTTCCAACCCACAGAAAAGTGCTAAAAGGGAACACTATCAAACCCTGCCAGATGTAAATCTGCTCGGTCCTTCAAAACCCTTTTAAGCTTTCCTTTCTACCCAAACCCAATTTCTTGACATTGCTCTGGAATGCAGACAACAGTCAGCCAGTCTACTCTCTCTCAGAGCAAGCATTTCCATTTAGAAGCTTTGATTTTAAGAAGTCTGAGTGCTTATCTGGCTCCACTTCCAGTACGTTACAGGGTTTAAAACGGCTGACTTGAAATGTGATGCTTTTTGGCAGAACAATTTAGGTAGGGAATGTTACACATGACTGAAATTGGCTAAAATGAACTAGCTGCGTAACAGCTTTCCATTCACTGGGTTATATTTACTGTCTGAAGATGGTTAACTACAGCAAAGTATTCATTAATCCTCTGCTCAGAATTAACTCTCCATCTGATAAACGGGAGCTAGACTCTTCCACTCCTTACACAACTGGACACCATCCACAGGGGAAGGGGAAGGACTGGTGAGTAGAGCTGGGCAGCCAAATCCATCATCACTAATGGGTGGTAAGTTCTCAGCTTCAGTTTTCTTATTTTTATAAAATGTGTGGTTGCATTATTGCACTTTCTTACAAAAGAGGGAAGATAAAGCACAAATTGACAAACGGAAGAGTATTTCTGAAAAACATCTTATGCTGACCCTAGATACAGATGCCCCAGGAACGGTGAGATTGCAAGTGCTGTCTATCCTGTAGAGCCCTGCAAGAGGCAGCGTCTGCTCTGTGCAGACACAAGCGCATCCCCCCGTGCTGTCCCTGCACAAGGACAAGCGCTTGGTGTTGAAGACCTGCCAGGGAAGCTATTATGCCATACTTACACATAGAGTCCTTTCACCAAACTTGCTATAGAAGGTCATTTTGACTTTGTGCTTGTGTCCAGTCCTTTGATCAAAGGTGTTACAGCTGTCAAAGGGTGGGCTGTACAAATGCAAGCTAACAGCAGACTCTGTGTGGCTTATGTTCTCCACACGGTGCAAGCCAATGGAGTCTGGAAAGGAGAGGGCATGAAATGGAAGGTCATATTAACAAGCAGCTTTAATGAGAGCTCATAAATACCTGGAAGACTGCCATCTAAGCTGAAACTTCAGCAGAAGTCAGTCAGTCACCTGTACTGTGAGGGGCAAATTAAAACGCTGCTCTCTAGCACAATTTCTAAATATATTCGTACTTCAGAATATCTTATCACCTTCAACACTTGTAAATTGCTGGATTATCTACTTTGGATAAAGGCCAAAAGAAATCCAAAGAAGCTTAAAGAGGGCTATGTGGTCAGCAATCGGCCAGCTGCCATTCCTAAATGAGCATAAGGTTTACTCTCCTAGGAGATACTGTTGTTCTGTAGAAGCAAGAAGATTTGTGTTTCTGAAAATCAGCAGGAAGGTTTACAGGGAGACTTTTTGTATTGCTAAATCTCACCCAGTAATAAAGACATCAGTCACATTAACAGTCAGTTACTTTTATTTGGAGCGTGTACTTAGGCAGAGATATACTTGTCTTCTATTGCAGACATCAATTTCCTAATTAATCTTTCCATGTTTTTAGTTTGGAGTAGAACAGTCTTTTTCTTTGTCCAGTCTTTTGTCTAAGGTGACAAATAACTGGTGACTGGCACACTTCCAGTATTAACTGAACAGTAAGTATAGTTGAACATGTAATAAGAAACTGCTTTGTGGCTATTAATGAAGTAATGGTGTTTTCTGGACAATGGAGTAGAAGTCAATGTATTATATAAAAATGTAATAAAATAAAAGCAGCAATTTTCCTTCTACATTAAAATGATTTCTTGAGTTATTTAAGAGATGTTGATTTCAAGTTTATGACTTCTTCTGTAAGAAAGTAACTCAGGCCTTTGCACTCAAATTAATATGTCATATAATACTCAGACCTTTATTATGCAATGTAGGCACAATGTCCTGGGTACTGCAAGCACACTTCAAATGTATTAGAGTTAAGAGTGTAAGCCTCAAGTGTCATTAACACAATCTAGCTAAACAAAAGGTATGGGAAGGAAAAAAAGCCCTAAAGGTATGCTTATTTAAAGGGAAATTCCGATAAACCCAGATTACTGAGTGAAGCATTCTGAATCTATGATTTCTGTGTTTTCAGTTAATGTGGCAGCCCTGTTGTAAAGGGCTGTAGAACAGCTTTGTGCCTTTGCCTCATGCCCCTCACTGTGGGGGCATGGTTTATTCCATGGACAAATACTTCTATGTTTTTGCCCTAAGATTTCCATGACAGATCACAAGGATTATTTATTTGTGAAGAAATGTCATAATGAATAAAAAATTGAACTTTATTGCTCTTGTTTTTCACAGAATACAATTTAAGCTTTATGTTTACATGCAGTTGCAGACAGTTATTTGGGACACAATGCTGAAAACTGCTTATTGTAGTAAAGTTACCCAGCATCTTTAAATACCAGGCAATTGCTGCAACAAAGTTAAATACTGCAATATCTTAATAATGAATTAAAAGGAGGAAGTTTGTTTTACTGAATCTAAATACAGGTTTGTAGCCAAGTTGTTCAAATGTGTAAACCATATAACACTGCTAAATGTAAGAGTCAAGCCAGCACATAAACTGCCCCATTAGGAGCCAGATTCATGGGTGGGTAGCTGTCAAATAAGATACTCTAAGAGCTTACCGTTAATATAGGCACATTGATTTTCTCTCAGAACTCGTTCTGATTTCTTAACCATTTCACCATTTCCTTTTTTCTCAGGCCATTCAAACAAGGTTTCCTTTAGATTTCCTTGGAGTATCTTCATAAAGCAGTGTGAATCAGTGTGATCATGGATACTGCTATATTAGTGAAAAGAATAATCAAACTCAGTGTGATAATAAATACTAAATTTAAATGCAGCAAGCAGATGGCATAGCATATTGTACTTGGACATAGTCCTAGAATGAAACGCTATTGCACACTTGTCATGCACATACGCACAGACAAAAAGTCTTAGAAACATGCATTCTCCATGACGTACAAAAAACTATATTAGAAATGTGTTAGGATAAGCTTATTTTTATCAGCACTTGGGGGAAAGAATATATATATGCATATATCAGATATCTGTCAGCATATGACCTTGCCAGAGAGAAAAACAAAGCAAATCTGGAAGAGAATGGACGACAGGAAAGCTTTCCAATGCACACAAACTCTGTGGGCTAAGAAACAAAAGCATTTCTTAGCCCACAGAGTTGGTGTTTCTTAGAATTTCTTATCATCCTGTATTTGTATCAGGGGCCAGTGTAGATTTATATATAGACCAGCTATATTTGCAGATCCATAGCACTCGCTTCCTAAACATGGAAAAAAGAGCTCCTTCTTCATTTCTAGAGCCTCTCTACTGTTAAGAGGCATAAGGGTTTTCTGAAGAAAGAAATTGCTGCCTTTGCCACTCTAACAGTGCTAAGTATAACAGGCTACAGCAAAAAGAATCCCACATGGGCAAATTGCGAACAGCAACAGGAGCCGGCATCATCTGTCTGCTTGCTTGATCTATCCGCTTATTTGGAAGTATGTTTTAATTGTTCAGGCATAATATGTAGAGGCATAGGTGGTGGATGTGCATTTCAGGGCAGTTTTTTTATTTATTTATTGTTTTTAGCTGTTAGAGAATGTGGTGGGATTAGGACAAAGGGAGAGCTCTCCACTTATGGCTGGGGAAGGGGGAACTCGGCCCTCTCTGAAGTAGAGGGCTAATGAGTTTCCATCAAAAATGTGGTACTTGCACATTGCTGTTTTCAATAAACAAATGTCATTTGCTTTCAAGCTGAGATGCCAAGACAGCACGACTTGCTTCAGGCACAGAGCAGTTCACAAATGCCATGCAGTCATTCAAGCTCGTTGTACAAGCTATGAGAACAACTTGATCCTCCTCATGCAGGAAGCGAAACCAAGCTGTGGTCTGAGCCTAGTTCCTAGCAAATGCTCATTCCTAGCAAATGCTCTTCCAACCCAAATACAGTTTGATATGAATTACAGCCCTTGTGGGAAAAGCCTAGGAAGAGTAGAAGAGCTGGGTTTGATTCTTACATCTTTCTGGATATTACTGCATGGTATTCCCAGGAGAATATTGTAAGTGTTCAATGTGTATGCTCAATCAGAAACAAAAACAATGCCCAGCTTTGGGGGGATGGTTCTCTTTATGTGCAAGGACAGTCAGTTTTATTGTTCCGTATTTTGTTTCCATATTTCGTCTCCAAGGGACAGATCCTGCCCTCACTTTTGGTCCCTTCTGAGGGAAGCGCTGGGATGTCTGGAAACTACAAAGCCATAGGGCAATGGACTGGGGCTCCCTCCTTGAACCCCACACTGCTACTCCAAACATACTTTTCTCTATGCCTTGTTGGATGCAAGCACTAGGTGTAAATAGCATGAAAAAAAAACCAAACTATTTAAACTGCACCAAGTCCTGCTTCTGCAGCATAAAGCATAAAGATTTCTCGAAAGCAACAGGATCCATTCAATGTCGTAGGACTCACTATATCTCTGAGAATAACAACTTCTACAGACAGGAGGAAGCATTGATTTGGTAGAAGACCTTAATATTTTAAGTTCTGAAAAGTGTATGAACTTAAAAAAAGAAAAAAAGGAAATATTTAGGACTGACAATGGAATAAGGAGGAGATCTATACTGCCTAATTGCCTGATGTTTTCTAATAGTTCAATTAGGCCATTTTTGGCTTTTTATGTGACTATTCCAAGCAAAAGATACTGTAACTTTGTATGTGTTTGGTCAAACCATGATCTTTGGGTACAAACCTGCCATGCCCTTCACCCCAGCACAAGATCATCAAGTTGAACTTTCCATTTCCACTGTCCACAAGGTTTCTTGTGTATCTGAAAGACAAAGCGTTTGCTTTTAACAATAATCAGCACTGATATGCTGAATAAAAAGTAAGCAAACATGGTTATGAAGAAAGGTTGCACCATATAACAATCTTTTGTCTTTTACTGCAAACAAAGTTCCCCTTGGAAAAAGTGAAACCAAATTCTTAAATTCTTTCTGTAAATGTACTCTTTCTGGGGAAAAAAAATGGACCTGGCTAATATTTGATATTGCTTTTGAATTACATAGATGATCGGCGTTTGAGAACTCACAGTCTGCAACTAGAGTGGACGACAGGATCAAATCAAAATAGTTATTGAATGAAGTCACTTCAGCAGCTGGCTGATAATTAGAAACAGAGTACTGCAATGAAAAAGAAAAATACATGGTTACATTCTTCTACAGTCCATTTTCAGATATTCTTGGCTGTCCTTTCCCTTGGGCAGCACTCCTGCATATTAGGCAGAAAAAAAAAAGGAAAAAAAAAAAAAAGGGAAAAAAGTTATCAGGCTGTCGGGCTTACCATACATGGCATTCTTACTTCTTTTTTCTTTTTTTCCTTGAAAATTCTGCATCTTGCACTGTAACATTCTTGTACGGATAAAATATATAGCATGTAACTTTCTGCCGTCATCATTCACCTCTAAGCAAAGTTTAGTCTAGCAACATAACTTTAAAAGATTTTCTTATGATAAGTTGAAAATAACACAGAACAAGCCTGTTCCCAAAGGCTGTTTATCCATATGTGTGTCCTAGACTACGATCTGCTCTCAGGATTGAGAACTTTTTGTACCATGATGTTTGAACCTGGTCTGGGCACACAAGCCTGCCCAGGCTGCAGCTCATTGGAAGCTCCATCCACCTACATGGAAGGTCTCGGAGCAGGGGCTGTGTCTTCCTGCGCACCTAATGTTGCTGTATACACAGGTTTGCACAGCGAGGTCCTGATCCGGGGCCAGTGCCCCAGCTGTCCTGGTTCCCATCCTGGTGCAGGAATCACTTGGACCTTCTGGTTCCTTCTCAGCCTTAGTCATGCCCCAGTCACAGGGTGCCCAGCAAAGAAACAGTGATGCCTGAACCAGGAAACTCACTATTTACCTACCAGCAAATGGTCACTGGTGACAACTGGGTGTTTTGCACTATTTTTTTAATAAAGCCATTCAATTTTAATGAAAATATGACATTCATAACAAGTCACTCTCAAATCGTTATATTTATACCCAAACACTGCTTTTTACTCTGTCCACAAAATGTGTATTAGGTAGATATATATTTCCTATGATGTCAGAACTTAAGCAATCAGTGTTGGCATTTGACTGATCTTTTCAAGTGCGGTTATTTCTGTACAGCAGGTCTGCATGGCCAAAAGAAAGGTTCTCGTGCATACTTCTGGAGTTACCACACTTTATTTTTCTAGTTCTTAAGTTTCCTGTGTTTTCACCATCTTGTGATTTGTTCTGAAGGGAGGAAAGCCAGTGAGACCCTAGAGAGGGAAAAGAACAAAAGAAAAAGAGGAAGACAAAGAGAGGAAAAGAAAGAGAGAAGGGGAAAAAATAGGAGAAAAAAAAAGAAGGGGAAAAAGAGAAGGAAAAAAGAGAAAATATAAAAAAAAAGAGAAACGAGAGAAAAAAAGAGAAAATAGAGAAAATGAAAAAAGAGGAAAGGGGGAAAAGAGGAAAGGGGGAAAAGA
>NW_020456221.1:1376606-1440539 GCF_003342845.1 Nothoprocta perdicaria | reverse complement strand
CGCCCCGCGGGGGACCCGCTGCGCGGGGCTGCTCCCCAAAGCCGGAGCGGGGCCGCGCTCCGCGCCGCCGGCTTGCTGCGCACCTCGGAGGCGCGGGCCGCGAGTGTCGCGGCGGAGAGCGGGGCACGATCGCATCGCCCGCGGCTGCAGCCCGCGGCCACGGCTGCTCCTGCCTCCGGCGGCCCCAGGCGGCCCTTGCTGCCCGCTGTAGCTCGCTTAGCGTGCTCCGCGCGCGGATTTGACAACGCTTGTCCCTGACGGGGTAACCAAGAGACTGAATTTCTCTAGTAGGAATAGAACACTTTACACTTCTACTTGATCCTTATGCGAAAGTATTCACTCCTTGTTTTCCCCATTTGAACCTTTCAGTGTTGCTTGTTGATCCTCGAAATACCCCGTAAGAGTTAATGACATAATTGCATAGAAATCACAAGGTATAGTATCTATGACTCTGCAGGTTGCTGTTTTTGATGATGTCACACTGAGAAAAATTGCACAACAACCATGCACACGAAGCAAATAACAGATTCTGGCCTTAGCTGCTGTGGGTATCCAACACAGACTTTTATTTATTTATTTATTTATTTATTTATTTATTTAAATAGGGTATTGTAATCCACACAGCATAGGAATTGTTTCCACAATTGTTTTCACAGTCTCAGTTCTGTTTTTCATAAAGGAATGCACAACATTTTATCCATTTCATTTTACTGCTGAAAATTATACATTTATAACTGCAAAAATGAACTGTTGCATATGTATCTCAGACGCTCATTAGAGGAACATTCATACCATGGTAGGCTGTATTCAAACAACTGTAAGGGATGATGTAACTTTTAATTCTATAACAAAAATCTTTTTTCTTTTCTTTCTTTTTTCTTTTTTCTTTTTTTTTTTTTAAGACCAATTACTTCTACTTTATTTGAAAATAAGACCTAAGTTGAGACACCGTTTACATTTAGGCATTTTTTGATGCAGGAGGCAGCACTGCAGCTGCTCCTCCCAAATTCCACTGAGAATTCCTCCAGAGCTGCACTGTGCACCCCTACTGCATAGTCATACACATCATGCATAGATCATGCACAGTCATATATCAATAAAGGTGAAAAGAGCATAGGCGATCCCTTCTACAGCATCATTTGTTAACCCTAACCCTAACCTGCCTCACAAATTCCATCTGTCACTCTGCCTTGGGCAGTGCCAGTTCTCTCAATTCCTGGCTTTCATGTTTATCAGGTACTTAGTAGCACATTCCCATTCAATAATTTCCCTGAAATTAGGTTTGCTAGTTCCTGTTCTTTTAGCTGGTTCTCCTATCTTGGTTTTTGGCCTATGGGTTATTTGCCCTTAGGTTAATGATACATAGAAACGCACTTCGCCCTGGTGAATCTGCATCATGTTATGACATCTGTGAAACTGCATGCTCATGTAATCAAACACCAGAATACCCAAAGTGATGCAAAATCTTTGGGCCAGAGAGAGAGACAGAGAAAGCGAGAGCAAGGATGTAACTTCAGGGAAGAAGGATAAAGGACTATCCTGAAGTTCAATGCTTGGTCTGATGATGTTTCTGTATTTCATGCTATGCAAACCCTGTGGAAAGCACAGGGAGCCCCCATTCATATATGAACACTATGAACTATATTGTCATCCATTCTCTCCTTCCCTTTGATAATGCTTCACTGAGAGGCAGAGAGGAAACCAATACTCCGGTGGTTAAAAAAGCCTTGGGAAACGGGAGTTTGGTCTTTATCCGCAGGGATTCGGCTTCCTGGACCAATGCTCCAACCAAAAGACTGGTCCAGTCAACAGGACCTCTGCCTGCAAGAGATACTCACCCACTGAGGTGCCAAGCAGATAGGGCGACCTTGCCTTTCATTAGGGTGCAGGTCACAGTTTCTCCCCTGGCTTATTTAGTGTATTATTATGATGAGGATTATGAGGATTAGGATGATGATTGTTATTGCTTGAATTCATGAATGCTATTATTAGGCACTTTGTAGTGTATTTTAAGCCTAGACATGTAGCTTGGGGCTGAAGATTTCTGCCTACCATTACAGATCGAATTTGTGGGCAAACAGAAGACAGGATTTAAGAGGCCAGAGTCCTCAGGCTATTGTACCAAGCAGTTGGATCACACTTCTTCCCTCCAGAACATCAGCCTGAAGAGAGTCTAGCTCTTCAACTCAGCAATGAGAGTTTATGCCACCTCTTCCAAACACTGGGACATGATTCCCTTTACCATTTCTATTAAGTCCCCAGTCACCCTTGTTTGCAGAAGACTGTAGAACTGATGTAAATTAAAGTGATCAAGAAGATAATAATGTGGATAAAAAGGCATGCCTGAGGGAAAACTGCCTTACAGAAGTGCAATATTGTGCACTAATGTCATGAAGCACTACTTCCTATATTCTTGTTTAAAAAAAAATAAGGAAAAAAAAGTTTTGTATCCTCTAAGGTCTGCCTCTGAAAACTCAAATTGACTATGGCACTTAAAGATCTGCCCCTTTTATTTCCTGTGAATGTTGCTGGCATCTTTGAAAGAGAAGGTTTGCACATAGTAAACCCTTTGGGTTAGAGCCAGAAGGAAAAATAAGTGTATGTTTATTGCAAACATAACTCATATGGCTACTAAGACATATACAGCAACGTCACCACCTAACGCAGCAGTTCCCCCACGTTGATATGGAAGATGAAGCTTCCAAGCCCAGTCCAGGGACTTGATGGAGCCCTGTGTGCCAATGGGCCTGGGTAGCAGGCTCATTCTGGGGCTGTGGAAGAGTGCTGCAGCCTCCTGCACTCGTCAGGGCTGGGAGATCGGGTTCATCCCTCAGTACGGGGCAGGCTTTGTGCCACACTGCTACCTACACTGCGATCCACAGAAAGCCTGAGTCTCATTTGGTCTGATCTTCAGTTTTAGTTGAAAGACACTACGCTGTGTGAAAGGTGTGTATGTTATAAATAAAATACAAAATATTGACACTTGTGCACTGCCTGTGAGAAAAAAAAATCCCTTTTCTTTCAATTTGCTATATTTATAAGAGAAAGTTAAATAAAGTCCTGCCTAGACTTTTCTCTGCTGCCAATATTTACTGTGTAGTTTTCTATTTGGAATCCTTCTCTTTGAGGTTTCCTGTTTCAGGCTTGGAGAGCTCTTAATGCATTTTAATTCCCAAGAGCCACCAAGGTTATTAGCTCTGTTACCAAGCTGGCTTTGAGGAAAAGACATTTCTTTTTTACTTTAACTTTGCATATAGCTTTTCACAACCAGAATATGTAACTCCCATCTCCTTTTTTCTCTTTTGCTCCTTCATTTTACAATGTTGAAGCCCTTCATGCCCCCTTATTATTCAGATAATAACAGTGACATGTTAACAATTTTCATTCAGTCTCAATGATATATATATAGAAATATTTCTCACCAACAATTATTCCATGAGAAGATGCAGAACAAGGACACTCAGGGCACTGTGGGTGTTCGTAAATCTTACTGATTAAGGCCCAAAATCTAGTAAGGGAAAGTGTGAATGAATGGAGATGTGTAAACAATGTGTCTGGACTGCATCCTTAACAAAGCCGACAGAAAAGGCACTGCCGAATCTAGCTGTTGCTAGGCATTTAGAGTGAGTGCGTGTGTGATGATCACATGCTGGAGAAACCTTAAAACCAAACAAAAAAAGCTGTGAGTTTGCGCCCAAGCTTGGAAGAAGGTGGACTTTTTCCAATAAAGTGTTAATTCTACTCAGTGAGGTTACAAGGAGTTAAGTCTCACCTGAAGCAGGGACTACATCCCTGCTAACAAACACCCCAAGGACTCTGGCACAGGAGCCAACTGGCAATGAACACTTTGTGTCCGTGCTATTAAGCTCTCTTAAGCTTCAGAACAGGCTGGTCACGTCTGAAGTGCCTACCAGAAGAGGTACCTTGCTAATTCCTGAATTGTGCCCCGGCCAAAATCTGTGCCAGCAGCTGTTCGACCAATTAACAGCACAGATGACTGAGCTACTGTGCCCTAGAAAGTTTCCCAGCACTACTGAATTTAGTAACACAGATGTAGTCTGACAGGCTTAATGTTAAACATCTAACTTAGTTATTTACGACTTTCTTTAGTCAACAGTGTGATTCATTCAACCTTCCTTAACCATCTATTTTAGGACGGAGAAACTCAACTTCTAAAAACAGTTTTTGTCTCTCTAGATAGTTAGACATGGAGCTTAAGTTTTCTAATGACTAAATTCCAGTCATGTATCTATGTCTTCATATTATTATGGCTATTGCAACATCTGGAAAGCAGAAACAAGAAAACTAAAACTCAGAAGAGTTTATGTAATTTATTTTGGGAGCCTCCTAAGTATGACAGCAGTAAAGTTGAAGTGCAATCTCGGGAAATAAGAACAAACATATCTACCATGCTATCTTATCAAGCATTTCTGCTGTCTTCATAATCCCACGTAAAATAAGGCTAAAACTATTTTTTTAATTACTCACTGCCATTTATATAATAAAGTTAGTCACTATGCAAAGGCACTATGCACTATGTTACAAGTGTTTTTTGTCTTTTCTGCCTCATCTCAAAGTACAAAGATGCTGTAGGCTAGATAATGCTTTGGGTAACCTCCTCCCTGAAGAGTAAAGACTCCAGAATTGCAGAGAACAGTGTAAGACAAAAGTGTGTAGAAATAAAGTGAGGATTTGATTTGCACAATGACTATGAGCAGCAGCAGAGGGTTAACAGAAACTGCTGTTGTCCAGGAGGCATTTGCAGATTTGCCAGGTAGGCTTTGTTCTTTCCTCCTCTACATTTGATTCTAAAATCAGTACACCTTCAAGATTATGTTGTAGAGAGAATTAACATAGACATCTCTTATGCTAATACCTTAGCAGTAATTCTTCAGGAATTAAGAGTAAATATGTATTTGCTTTATATGTCCAGAGGTGATATGATGGTGTATTGGTTATCATTTCGCTCCTAACTGAGGAAACCTTAGTTTCACTTGGCTCCTGTGTTTTGCCTCTTGCTTTTAGACTAGTTCAAGTTACAAATTAGAAATTCACAGAACGAACACTGCAATAGATATGATCAGATAAGATCACTTACCAGCTGATACTTGGATTTCAGATAAAGTTCCAATGGCCCAGTAACCTTGTGATATTGAGCAACTTCTTGCAGATACCATTAGAGCAAAAACTTTCATCATGCTACCTGCAGAAATTAGTAGGGCATAAAATGCTAAGAAAAAAAAACCCAAACCTCCAGTGACACTTCAAGTAAGGAGAAGTAATTCTGTTCATGCACATGAATTGGGAGACCACAGTGGTTTTTGTACCACAACCACATTTAACACATTTGAGAAACTGCAAGAAAATTGAGTGTAATGATAGTAGGACCATTAAGCTGGATAGAGGGACTTGGGATTTATTAACGTGGCGGAGAAATCCTTGAGTGGCCTGTTTCGTAGTTTTGGGAAGTCAGCACATTCCTGTATTATGGTTTTCCCTGTAGCTACTATTCAGGCCTCAGATTTAGAGGACTGTTATTACAAAATAATGTGAATGGCAAATACTTTGAATTCTTCTAACTGTTCCATATAGATTGACTAGTTCGCTTTAAGAAATAAACAACAAAAAAACTTTACTCATTTATTTTCTAGTAATTAAATGTCTAGCAGTTCGGTTAATCACTTTTCAATCTCTTAAAATACTTAAACTACTGATTTTTCCAATTCATCCATTTTGTTCATTCAGTTACATAAATCAGGTGAACTAAGTATGTAAATAGCTTGGCATGAAATGAACAGGGCTGGCTGAATAGACTGTCTAACGGCAAACTTCGGGCTAAGTAACAGTAAAAGAGTTGGAGTGTTTGGAGAAAAATTAAAATGAATGCAGTTTCTGCAGTTTCACTCTACAGACCACTCGAGTGATTACAAAGAGATTTCTTCTCTGAGGCTTCAGCTAGGGTTATATATCCCATTTGGAATACCATGCTTCAAGAAAGATGTGAGAGGGAGGGTGAGAGTCCAGATGAGAAACATGGAATGATCAGGAGTCAAGAAAATCACTGCATAGAAACAAGACAAACAAAGTAAATCACAAAAAAATACAGCAGAGAATAAAGTGTATGAGTATATTCAGCTTACTCATCTCTATTCATCTGTGGATATGGTCATACCTATACATCAGCTGCAGCAAGTGATTAAAAAGCAAGGTAGTAGCATGAGGCATTAGAAGAGACTGCCTATATGCGCTGTGAAAAGGTTAATCGTTTCTCATATCTGTCTACCCAAATACCTACCAGGGACAAGTAAGTACACTTACTCCTGCTTTTGGATAGGGGAAGTGTTTCCATTTCCTGATTCTGCTTTCCTTGTACTGTCTGACTTATTAGTAGCAGGTGAAGTGCTGCACTCGTGACAAGGCAGGGACTTAAGAACAAGTGTCACCTCTCAAAATCTGACAGCCATTAAAAAAAAAGTGTAAAATTGGAGTTATTGGGGAAGTTTCTTCTGCTAAGAAACAACACAGTGTCTAACTAAGGGAAAGCAGAGGACAAGAGGAAATGGCCTTGAATTCTGCCAGGGGAGGATCAGATTAGGTATTAGGAAATATTCTACACAGAGTGTATCTTGTGGTATTCACCGTAAGAGAGGTGAAACACTGGAACAGACTGCCCAGGGAAGCGGTGGAGTCACCGTCCCTGGCAGTGCTCAAGAAAAGTGTAGATGAGGCACTTAGGGACATGGTTGAGCTGGCAGAGTGGTGAAGCACTTAACGGTGGGACTCAATGATCTTGAAGATCTTTTCTGATCTTCTGGCCTCCCCTAATGATTCTGTGAGTCTAAGAAATCATTAGAAAGAGACATGTAGGAGCAAACTGTGATAAATAACTAAACACAATTCAAAGAACATGCTGAACCCTAAATTAACATATAATTCAAAGACCTCAATGAATAAGTTTTTTCAGGGTCAAAAATACATGTAACAGATAAGGGCAAACAAGACCATTACCATGACTTGGCTTGACAGGACTGTTAATTTTTAAGTGACAGAAGGATAAAGCTTAACAATGACCTACAATGGTCCTTCACCTCAAGATCATAGTGTTTTGTTTTCGTCCTTTATTTTTCTTGCATCACTACACGTATTTGCACTATACCAGGACAGTAGTTTCATTTGCTAGGATCAAGTGAGGTGAAAGACTGCAATCAAACATTCTTTAGAGAGGGCCAGACTAGTAGCTTATCTTAGGCAAACAGGCTGCCACACACACGAGCAACCTGCTTGCACTTGTAAAGCAGGCAGAAGGGACATATTAAAAACCACTGAAAACAAAAACCTAGAAAAAAATGCAGGTATCTTTGTCCTTGTATACCCTCTAGTGGCTGTACAGGGTTACAGAAGCTTTACAGTATACAAGGAGGCAGAGCTGCCTTCAAAAAGCCAGGCACAGAGCACTCACCTCCACGTAAGATTTGTTAAGACGACTCACTATAGAAAGATTGTTTAAGATCGGCGTTTTGAATAGGCTAAAATACAGATTCAAATGTTTATGTTTGGAACAAATTCTACATTATTAGCTGAATGCAATAAACTTGAATATAAGCCTTCCACATGAAAAAAATCATGAAACTATTCATGTTAACATTCATACATTCATGACATTATCATACCAAGCATTTGACATGCAGTGAAGCTACAGCAACATCAGTAGGGTATGCTGAACATTTGTTCTCCTCAGGTCCTGAAAGGCTGGAAAACTCTTTAACACACCAGTTGAAGAGGCTATAAGAGCCACCCAGACTGCGCATGCAAGTTGCATGAAATGGCAACAATCACTCCAGTGTGATGGACAAGCACACTTCAGGCCATTTTGATCGTACTTGCTGAAGAACCAAATGAATGTATTATATATTGAATATAATCCAGCATAATAACATTCTTCAAGCGAACAGCTAACATTTGATTTCATTCAGCTTCAGAACTGTTCTCCCACCCCAAAAAGTAAAAGTACCGCCACATCAGTGTACTAAGTCCTCTCCAGGATGAAAGAAAAAAATCCTCATGACTTTAGTAAGACTTACCAAAGGAAGAGAAAGTGCATTCTTTCAAGAACATGCAAATGACAAAGCAGAAAAACAAAACAGCCCAAAGGAATGTATACAGAATAGGCTTTTAGCATTCCAGTGTATGGCAGTTTTATTAAAAGAAAGATGCAACAGCTTTTGCTAGTTGTTAAGATGTATTGAAAACAAAAACACCTTGTCCCTGACAACTGCTGGAGTGCTCACTTTTTAACAATATATTACACAATGTTAACTGGTGTGGTGTGAGGGAAGCAAAAATATTTCTGAGGCATATCATCACACTGATGATATAAGTTTAGAATTGAACAAATATAAATGTGGTATTTGCACAGACAATGTAAAGAAGGCAGAAGGTGAAATACTAAAACTATATACAAATACCCAAGTATTAATTATAAGAAAAATTCAAGATATCTTCTAGAAATTACATCAGATAATGCATGTTAAAGATGAAGTCTTCACAAAGAAAACCCACACCTAACACGTGCATGTCAGAAATGAACTGAAACACGGTCCATAATATGCAATAAATATCCCTTTTAATAAGAAATAGCTCTGTCTTCAGTAGAGAGCATTCAGTGACAGAGCAGTCCGGTCCTCAAGACATTAACAGTTTCCCTTCAAAAGCAGCAGCTGGGAGCTTAGCAGCAAGAGACGGCTCTGTCCTACAGCTGGCACATGCAGATTTCTATATCCCAGATGGCACTAGAAGATAGTTACATGATTGGATAGTTTAGGTAGGTCCTCTTTCATGCTATTCACCTGAATTATTTTTATAAAAGTATACTCATAGTCAGAAATGTAAAAAGAAAAAAAAATCCTTTCTCTTGTATGTCTATAGTCAGAATTTCTGAAGGTTAGGGCCTTTTCCGTTTCTGAAGATCACAGCTAAACAGCTGTATTGCCTGTCAGTCATCCCCATGCCTGCGTTTTGCAATAATGGAGTACAAGCTTCCCATCACTTCCAAAACACTGCAACGAGAAAAAAAAAAAGTTCAATTACCCACAGGCTAGAGCATACATGAGACATACCAACTACAAACTAATTTGCCTTGAAGTTGTGTTAATTGTAAGAAAACTCATAAATGGAAGGCATGATAACATGGCGCATGGCAAGGATTACTTTTCCAGATAGTACTTGAAATAATATCACTTTAAAACATATTAATACAGATCCGTTAACATCAATTATATTTCATTAAATCCAAGCTACTAGTAGCATAACGATGGATGACAGCAGGTTCTAAAGAGACAGAAACAGAGCAACAGATTCTATTAAGTACATTTAGAGGCAATATGTAAAATGAAAGTCACCTCATAGAGGGTCCCAACTTCCTGGTCTGGTGATGGAGCAAAAGATTGGTTCACATATATAAACTGCAGGGAAAGAAAAGAGAAGATGAAAAAACTCCCTGTAAGGTACCTAGAAGAAACATTCTTTAGCCAACAGTGAGTAAGTGGGGATACTCTTTTTCCATTTATTTTTAAATAAAGACAATTTTAATCTTTAAAAACGTGATATATTTATCCTTTATTCCCTATTTATCTTGTTCCTATTGGCATCAAGCTACCTTTGGTTAACATTTTCCCTCTGGCACAGAAGGTCAACACAACTATCAGGATGGGTGTGGATGGGAGAAAGGAGGAGACAGACAGGAAGAAAACCTTGAACTACTGGCCATTAGGTGAAACAGATTTTTAGTAAAGTAAATCTACTTTAAATAAGCAGATTCAATAGCCAGCAGACCCACTGATTTTATCTGATGCTTTAGCTATGCAGTTGCTACTCTTAACTTTACCTTAAATAAAAGCTTTGAAGGGTATGGATTTTAAGATTTTGCTGTTAATACTAATGCGACAGCATTTGCATTCGTAATGACACAGCTGCTCCTGTGTCATACCTATTACAGCTTTTATTTTACCGGAGGCGCATCAGGATATTTTATGAGGACAGGAGTCAAACAGCAGCAGCACGGGGCCTGCCAAGTGCCAAGTATTTCCAGAGCGCCCCACTTGAGGAGAGGGAGTCTCGGGGCGCCCGTACCAGCTGCTCGGAGGCCACGAGCTTGAGGAACTTCTTGATGAAGTCGACGAGCCCCTGGATGGTGCGGGTGCGCTCCACCGCCCACTTCTTGGTCTTCATGATGGGGGTGTCGCCCACGGCCTTGAGCAGCACGTCGACTGCGGGCAAAACGGCCGTTAGCGCAGGCGCCCCGCCCCCCGCGCCCCATTGGCCCCGGCCGCCCGCTCCTGCCGCCCATTGGCCGCCGCGCCTGCCCATCACGGCGCCCCTACCCGTCCCCAAGGATCCCCTCCCCCCCCCGCCTCGGTTACTTTTCTTCTTGGCGTCGCCGGCGGGTTCTTCGACGCCCGGCGAACCGGCCGCGGCGCCGCCCGGCTCTGCGGCTCCCGCCACGGCGCCGCCCCCCTCCGGGGGCTCCTCCGCGCCCTCCCTGCGGGCCTCGCACGGCGGGGATGGGGGAGGCTGCTCGCCCGCCTCCGCCATGCTGCTTGTGGGCGCCACCGGCGGAAGTGACGCCCGTGAGTGGCGTCGGCGAGCGCGCTCGACGAGGCGGTTTGTCCCTCGCGGGCCGCCGCCCGGTGACGCAGCGGGTCACGTGGAGGGGAGGAGAGCCGTTGTGCCGTTAACGGCCCGGGGCGACGTGGGCGCTCGTGAGGTGCCGGCGCCCTGCGTGGGGAGCCGAGCGAGGCCGTGCGGCCCCACCATGATCAAGGCTATCCTCATCTTCAACAACCACGGCAAGCCGCGCCTCTCCAAGTTCTACCAGCGCTATGTACGGCGGTACTGCGCACCGCGGGCGGGCGGGCGGGCGGAGGCGCCGGGGCCTCTGCCCTGCCCTTCCCCGCGCTCTCTTCCCCTCCCCGCCTTCCCTTCCCCTCTCCTTCCCGAGCGCGGCCCCGGCTGCTCGGCCGCGGGTTGCCGCTTGGAGGCGGTGCCCGGTGTTTGGGGAGCGGGGGGCGCCGGGTTTTTTATGAACGGGAGTTCTGAGTAACGTAGTGAGGAAAGATGTTTTTCCATCAGATACTCCAGAATCCTAGAACTTACATTTCAGTGCTCCTGAAGGAGATGGAAAGCAGCTTACTTCAAGGGCAAATATTAATCTGCAGCATTATTAGGCCTTATTTGTGGGATCACAGCTTCATCCTTCACCCCCCAATCCTTTATTTATTTATTTATTTATTTATTTATTTAAAAAGCCCATGCAGTGATACGTGTCTCCACACTGTGGCAGCGTGTTGGAGTTGGGAAGAGGATGCAGCCTTGCAGGGAGAGGAAATACTTCTGATGCAAAGAAACAGGATGAATTGGAAAGCGTATTTATGTGGTAGAAAGGAGACTTCAGAGTAGCTCAAAAGGTGCAGTGTAAGCATTTAGTCTGGAGAAATAGGAGATATGCCCATGGAGAATTAAGAAACAAAATGAAAGTAGTTAATTAAAAGATGAGAGGCTTTAAGATAATGTTTTAGTCATAGCAAAAAGGCAAAACTCTGCATGTGCTGACCTTGGAAAAATAAAAAAAAAAAAATACAGGAGAACAGATGATGCTTCTCAGAAATACATTGGAAGAATTATTCTATGTCAATAATGTTATCTCATTTAAATTTTTTTTTTTTTTTAAACACTTCTGGTGTTCCCACAAGTTATATTTAACTTGGTCAAAAGGAATGTATCTGACTTTGTGTCTAAGGAGAAACGAGAGCTGTGAGAGTTCAGGTTGCGCCATCAGGCTTTTTAATAAAGGAGTGTAACTGATACAGGCCTTTGGCATGGATGACAGAATTTCATTCTGTCTCATAGGAAGGACAGTATGGACAAATTCTAATACATATTTTAAACCATTTTTTCTCCTTTCTCCTGAATTCTGGGTTACTATACTTCATTTACCATTCAAATTAAAAAATCCAAATAAAGCAGTTTCACATATCTATGTTCATATGCATTCATTCCTCTTGTGTCTGTCCTCACTCCTTTTTGGGAAGGTAACAGTGAACTGGTAGGGTAGGTGGATGAAAGACATTGGTATGTAAAACCTGAACTGATGCAAAGCAATTCACTTCTCAATTTCCATTTTTTTTTTTGTCTTTTATTAATATTGTTAAATGCAAAGCCTTAGGTAGGGATAGGAGTAGTAAATACTAGAAGAATTTTTTTTTTCCTGATCATTTATTCCAATTACTTTAATTATTGTCATTAAAAATGCATAGGATAAGTGAATATGCTTATTTGAAGGGAATACTACTGATTTGAAAAATTGAAATAATATAGTAAGGTGAAAATTATGTCAACCTTCTTGTCCAGAGTCAGTAGCCTGTGGTTTGCAAATAAGTTATTTTTACATTGTGTTGTTTGACAAGTGTAACAGTTGCTCTGTGTGGATTATATATGAATTTTTTTTTTAAATCCATGCACATTTTGATATCCATTGAACTAGTACTAGGGGGAAATCATTTCTTTTTTTTTTTTCTTTTTACAAGTAGAAGTTTCTCCTCCTTTGTGAGAAATTAACTTGAGTCAGATCTGTGAAGGATGCATTTCTTTCCTTGGTGTTAATAAAAACTGATAGAACATGTGTATAACTTTTTTTCTTTTTTGGGGGAGGGGAGGGAAGCTTGTCGTGGATAAAATTAATAATTATCTGTTGATTATCTGTGGTTAAGTAGAGTAGTAATAATTCTCAGCAATTAAGTATGAAGATGCATGTGTCATGGCTTATATATTTCACACAATAGACCCGTGGTTATAACTTCAAATCTTGAAAGAAGTTTCTGAGTAACTTTGAAAGTAAAGGCCATTTATGAATACAAAAGTTACACTTTCTCTGAAGTACGTGCATTGTCCCTGCACTTGCTTGATCTGTGCTTCGTGGAACAATATGCCTCTACTGACATTTTTTGTAAATGTCTTTATGTATTCCAGAGCTGATTTGTAAAATAACACTTGACTGTGAGGTGAATATATACAAAATATGCTGGTACCAGGGTTTATTTCATTAGTAGTCATGCAGGGCACTCTGCTGAAATCACTTTTAAGATGCCTGCATGTCATGCCAGCTTGTTAAAGGCAGGACTAGCGTAATCAAGAGGGGCAGCACCAAATGCGCTTTAGTTAGTTCTTTTTATCCATCAAGGCAAGATCTTTGTGATAAGAACACCCACCATTAACTGGCACGATTGGATATCATAGTGATGGGCTTATCTACTAGTAAATAGCAATGAGTGCAACTGAGGACAGAATATTGCTTGTCCTGGTAAAGTGCTATACTGTCCCTTCACCCTGAGTTTGCAGGAGCCTCTCAACCTTGCAAGGAGTTGACAGAAGCTGGTTTCATTTTTCTCCCTGCATGTGCAGGCAACTCTGAACCTTAAGCAATTTGCTAGCCCAACATCCTTGGGGAGGGAAGGGCTCCTTGCTGTCCATCCAGAGGAGATGATCGGATGCCATTCCTGATCTCTGCTCAAGTCGTTGTTGTTTGGCCCTGTCTTAACTATTAGGAGGAAGAACACATGACTGTGTTATGGTCAACTTTACTAGGGGGATTCTTCCAGAATCTTCAGAGAAGTTCCATGTACAAGCTCTTTACATCATCAGCAAGATGAGTTTTGATGCCTTAGTGAGTTTTGCAAATGTATCCATTCTTCAGCAAGTTTACTATTTGTCATTTTTAGTGAAGTGACACAGCCTCACCTCTGTTCTTTGCTGTTATGGGAAAATACACAAAAATTTCTACTTCATGTCTTTGGCACCTAAGCAGTGGTCTTGCAGGTTCACATGTTAACTTGTTGCTTGTCCGTCAGTGCAGCACCTTAGCAAAGAGTTCAGGTAATGTTTTAAAATATATTAAAATTCTACGTATTTGCTTTTTCTTTTGTCTGCTTAAGTGGACTAATAATTTGTTGAAACTGCCCTGCCCTTCTACAAGGGCAGCAAAAGAATGAGGGAGGGTTGAGGCGGGGTAGTAGAAGGACTCTTGTCATGGGAATTCATGAAGAGACCAGTGAACTCAAATTTTACAAGTAATGTGTCCCATCAGTTGCAAAACCTTAGATGGTAACTTAGTGACTTAACAGAGAGTGTCGCTCATGATACCTTTTTATTTTGACCCATTTCAGAAAGAATGATAATTTGTGGGTTTGGATGGATTGTTTGTTTTGGTGGGTGGTTGTTTTTGTTTTGATTTTTCAAAAAGCTATGATGCTGTATATTTTCTGGTAACTGCTGATGTGAATTTCAAAGTGTGTCTATGAATATTCAGTCGAAGTGGACATAGATAAACTTCTGAATACATTGTATTTATTTGAAGGAATTATTTCTAAGACTTACTATTTTAAAATCTTAAAGAAATTTTAACTTTTTTTTCACAATAATCTCGTCCTCTGGTAGGTTAGTTTAACTTGCACTTAAATGCTTCTCTTTCTAACAGAGATGTTGAAGTGACATAAAAGCTATGTGTATCTCATCTCTCAGCAGATTTAAAGCATAAAATTTTGATAATTTAAGGATGCTCGTGTACATTATGTTTATTAGTGGTGTGTGCTGTGTATTGCTTATCAATTTGTTGTAGATTCATATCAAAAAATATTCTCGTCTACAGAGTGAAGATACACAGCAACAAATTATCAGAGAAACTTTCCATTTGGTATCGAAACGTGATGAAAATGTTTGTAATTTCCTAGAAGGAGGCTTGTAAGTATAAAGTTCAAAACAAACATCCAATATTTTTCTGGTAGAAAAGCTGTGGAGCTTGTGACATAACTGTTTCTACAGTTGTAACGTAAGTTGCAGTGTCACCTGAAATGTAGTAATGCATCAGTAACGATGGTACATCAGCACTAAATATGAATATTCTTTACTACTGAAAATGAATTAAGATTTTTTTAATACTGCTGTAATTGAGTTAGTTGCATGCAGACATTTCAGACATGAGATGGGGAAGAGATAGGCAGATGATACTTAACCATCTTCCTTGTAATCTGACTGTATTCTAAGGGGTACTAGCAGCTCTCGTATGTTCTGAGAAAGCTGCAGTATTTTTCAGCTGGTGTTTGGGCTTGAGGTCCTAAAAGTAGACGGTCTTCAATGAAACAATTTCCCTTACTGTCAGAGTTTGGGCTTGATGTGTGAGCTAGGAGAAAACGGAAAAGATGCTCACTAGTGTAGTTTTAACCCAGACTTTTAATCTAATATTACATGAATTTTAAGTGTTAGATGTTAGCAGTCAATTCCTCTGTTCCTTGTTTAGCATTTTCTGAGCCTCACTGTTCTTGTAATTTGAATAAATGTCGACTTAAAATCGATGACTAAAATGATTTAAGGCCAGATGTTTTATAGATACATGTTTAGGCTAATGCTCTTTACATGATTTCTTTTCCCGTGTATAAACTGTAAAGCTGTAAAGTGTGTTTTTTAGGGAAGCACACTTAAAATATCCTTTCATGGATTATGTCGTGTGTGTGCATATGTGTGCTTGTGGTCTTGCTTTATTTGAAATAAATTCTGAAATAGAAGAGTACTTTATTTTGAGTCATAAAGGCTAAGTAAATTTTGAATACCTGCCTTCTAGGAAAAGGTCATAGCTGATGGAGTAAATTTATGATATTCTGTATAAATATAGAACACTTAATATACTGTTATAAACTCTAAAATGGAAATATGCTTGCACTTACTGTCTGCAGAGTATTAATTAAACATACACGTGTACCATGTCAGCTATGATGTCTTTTTCCTGATGAAGATTATTACTAAAATCCTTCTCTTTCAAGTGCTCAGCTGTATATTTTTGATTCTGTTTTTGGAACTAGTTAAAAGGTGGTAACATGCTGGACTGAGCTCTGAAAGTGAAAGACAAGCAATTTGTGGCCTTCAATAGCTTCAATAATAATTGAGGGGAAAAAAAAAAAAACCAGAAAGCAGAAATTGTACACTAACTTTGTGTTCTGGAACATATGGATGAGCATTGATTAATGCGAGTTGGAGTGTTTAACAAATCTTTTAGGATACTTACTTATTTCTTTTCTCATCTCCTTTCTTTTCCCTTCCCCACCTCCCCCTCTAATTTCATGTGGTTAAAACAAAAATGAAGGGATGCTTCATTTTTCAAAAGTCTTGTGATTCAGTGACCCAGTTCTGGTACAGAGTTACGGAGAATTGTGAGCTTCATAGCTGTATAGCTTTAGGCTACAAAATGTTTTCATTTCTGTTTGAGCAGCACTCATACCACTGACAGCAAATGTTAATGATCTAAAGAACAGCTCTTACAGTTACATGTATCTCACTTTGGAAGGCTACAGCAGAGGAGTGAAAGTACATATATTCTTACTCACTAATGAGAACTTGATGTTCAGTGAGCAATAGGAAAAAATCTCTTGCACTTTAACACTGCATCAGGATCAAGTGGTTAGAGTACAGTCATCTTGTACCATCAAATATTATATAGCACAACAATATTATACATTCCTGGTGATGATGCACACTATAAATCCAATTTAAGGTGTGTTTTGTTTTGTTTTCTTCCCCCTTTAATCAAATACCAGTCTGCATTGTTTTTCTCCTTTTAGTAGCCCTGAGAAGGGCAGGAAATGATACTTAAGCATATGCTTTGTTCTTCATACTGAAGATTGATTTCTGTACAGTGCCCACTAGTGTGTCATGGTGCTACATATAACAACCATATTTGGATGAACAACCTGCTTGTTCTGTTTGATTGTAATAAAAAGGTGCATAAATCGGCATAGTAAATAATCTGTTATATGGATAAGAGTAGCTGTGCTTGCATAGTAAATGTAACTTGGGCTGTCTTAATGATTTGTTGGCTTTCATTTGTTTTTTTCATTTTTATCACAAAATAAATGTTGTTGTATAATTGGGTTTGGGAAAGCTCCAGTCATCAAAGGTAAGTCTCCTGTTAACTGAAATAACTTGGGGATTACCCATACTTTGGGTTCTTGACTAAGATTTCCTCTTTCTTTTCCTATTTAGATTAATAGGTGGATCTGACAACAAGCTAATTTATCGACACTATGCCACCTTGTATTTTGTTTTCTGTGTGGATTCTTCAGAAAGTGAACTTGGCATTTTAGATTTAATACAAGTAAGTATTTTGTTTTCTTGTACATGTTCTATTTTTGTGTACCTTAGAATCTCAATATTTAATTTTTCCCCACAGGCTCTACCCAGAATGATAAGATGCTTATTACATAGGTCTCTATCTCATTCAGCTAGTTAAGCGTTTAAAAACTTGATTCAATAGTAATAAACTGAACTATGTTAGCCCTGCATATATATATTTGGAATGCTTAAAAGCTGGCATATCACTGATTTATTATATGACTAAAATCTTGAGGCATGCTATTGATTTTTTTTCAGTGCAAAAAGCATTGTAAGTCTCAAACACTTCATGATTCCTTGCAGAACTTTTTTTGCTGAGGTAAACAGCTTCTCAGAGTTACCTATTGATGTTCAGAATAGCTCTTCAGTGTTCAGTGCTGTTCTAGGTAGTGGATTCAACTTGTCTTTCCAAATGTCTGGGTGTAGATTAGAGAATAATTGTTTTTCTGGATTCTTATTTCTTCCTTGCCCATAGATACATTCTACAGTATTTCCACATCATAAGATAACAGAGTGAAATGTACAGTGGACTCGCATATTTTTAGCAGTTTATTCTGCAGAGTTGTCTTGTGGTTGGTGTATCTTGTCTGGAAGTGTTAAGAGTATTTATGAAGTGAGAAAAGAAGCATGTTAATATTTCTTATGACTTAGGTTTTTTTTTTTCTGATAAAGCAGATACTTATCAATATATTCTGTTTAATCAGAATTAATAAGGAATACTCTCTATGTCAGTCATTCTGACTGGCTACATTGTGGAGGACCATTATGCAAAGTTCAACTAATACTTTACTCCCTTGTCTACTGTGTAGTATATAAAATGCATATAGTATGGTTAACAATTTCCAGTTATTTCTAATGACATGAAGTAACTTAAATTCTCTTTTTTGGTGTGGAAGCAAGTTTTTGGAGCTTATTGCTCAATATTTGTGCCAACCTGTCAAATTAGGCTGTTCTTAAATGTTATATGATATTGTTGCATCCTCTGATAGAAACTTGTTGATCGATTTGCATCTGTCAATACCTGTATTTCACATCTTTACCATTAAGGCCCAGCGTTTAATTACATGATAAAATATAGTTAGTTGAAGCAGATAACAGAAATATTAATTCTGTTTTTAGGAATACTTTGGGTATTTTTTCATTTGTATTATTTTGTTCATAGAGAGTCTCACACTGGTATCTGCACCTTTTCAGTGTTCTCGTTTTTGTAAATCATATGCTGGTCATTTGATTCTAGTCAAAAAGATGCAGAGAACAGTTAAATCTTTTTAGTTTCCCGTGTGGAAACTAAAACGGCTCACAAGAGCTGTCTGTTCAGTTCTGTCAGCAATAGCAGTAAGGGTTAAACATATCGTATACTGGAAAAGTACTCTCAAAGTTTCGTAATAGATTTCAGTCCCATGTACAGTCTGGGCTGGCACCATATGCATAGATGCATTTGCACATCCACTCAAGGAAATAAGTTTTTGCGCTTTTTTTGTTTGTTCCAATTTTTTTGTTTTTTTTTCCTGATTGTCCCTGCATTTTCATACTACTTTGTTTACTGTAACTCACAGTCAGTGCAGTTGAGAGTAAGCTGTCTGGAGTTTGTTATAAATCATACATGCACTGTTTTTTTTTTTTAAGAAATGCTGATTTAGAGAGTGGTTTATGATTTCTTGGAAGTGGATTGGTGAAATCAGCCTACAACTCAGTCTAGTATGTATAGAGTCTTTCTTGTAAATTGAGTAAATCTCTAGTAGATTAGATTATATACAGCAGCTTGAAGTTCCTTTCAAGCACATACTTTTGTTGTGTGTGGTAGTATTTAGAATCCTTCTGGGAAGACTTCTTTATGTCACCATTGTCAGAACTTGGTTCTGACTTAATAGATGCACTGCGTTTGTTCATCACAAGTTAGATAATTTCCCTGTCATTCTCTTAATAATTAACTTAATACTTCAAGGAAATTTCAGCTCTTAGTTTTCATCTATTTTCTTTCTTTTTAATAAAAACACTTGTAGGATTCTTTTTTTTGCTGACTTTAATTAACTGAATGGAAGATAGGTCAGCATCTGTACTGTACTTTTAAAATCATAAAACCGTACTGTAGGTTTTGCAGTCTTTTGAATTTAATGTAAATTGTGTGATTAGCTATAGCTGTTTCAGATTGATCTCATTTGTCTCTTAAGTGTCATGTTAAAACACCTTGAAATCAATTACAAGGAAAATGTTAAGCATCTATAGTTAGACATGAGGAAAAATTGAATGAAATTTCCAGTGGTACCTTACTGTCTTAAGCACTTAAATTTAAGCATCAATTTAAGCTTTTATTTATTTATTTTTAAAAGATTTTTAACCCATTGCTATACTTTCAAGGCATTGTCCCAGAAAGTAGCTAAATCAGTGAGTTCATAGAAGTAGTGGGGAAACAGTGGATAATATTTCAAGTTGCTGTTTTTCATTAAGATGTATGGAGAAAATACAGTGCCTTTCATTTTGAAAGGTGAATTTCTTGTTTCTTAATGATTAATCAGCCCAGGCAGAAGTGCTTTTATGCTAAATAAGAAAAGAAGAGACAAGTGGCTGGGAAAACTATTTTGGTAGATACATACCAAATTAGTTTTAAGGTAGTGCTTTTTGTGTAGATCAGAGTTGAGAGGAAAGTAAAGGAGAGGCATGAAAACTGGAATACAGAGAACATTTTGTTTGGCATTTTAATCTTGAAAGTGTTCTCCTTGAACACTAACACACTTCTGTTTTGATGGATCAGCCAGAGAGAGTGACTTTTACAGTCTTTTCATTATGCTGCAATCTACACCTGTTCTGTGGAATCTGAGTGGCTGTTACGTAAAATTCACTGGAAGAAAGCTACAATATCAGATGCCAAAGCTTGTTGTTTTACAACATACTGTGTAAGTGTGGGGAAAATGTAGTGACTACTCCAAGGATTTATTATTTGGGAAGGGGTGCAAGTGCCGTAGTGATGTCAGATGCTTGCAATGATGTGCACAGGTTCTTGAAGAAGGAAAAAAAGGCTTGTCAGTGGAGAACAGTGTATTTTAACAGTGTTAAGTTCCAAACCAGTTAGAGTTTTAAGCAGTATTTGAGCAGCAAAAAGCAGCAAAGGGAGAATATTCTATGGCAGATTTAATTCTTTTAATATCTACCACAGCTGTTCAACTGAGGAAGGAGGATCAAATCTTCTTGACCTCATCAATGCCTCGCTTTTTTTTTTATTCCTCATCTTTTGCATCTTCTTTTAATAGTATTTGTAGTTGATGGCATCCAGCCTCAGGTGTATTTAAATGATTAGATATCTGCTTTTTCAGTTTATGTTGTTATTCTGATCTGAATGCATTTTATTTCTTTGTCTTAGTGTGCCTAATTAAAAATTGGCTGTTCATTGTAAAGATGCTGTCTTGTGTTTTTCTGACATATTACTGAGTACAGTGAGCTCCTGCTTTCTGTTGTTGTGTTTGTATCAATTAACATTTTGATGTTTTGATTATTGTCATTCACTTTCTATTATATATCTGTTTTTTTCATGGTAAATATATTTTTAATAAAAATTAATTTCCCCTTTTTTTTCCCCCTTGTTTACTTTTATGGACATATGCACAGACTATGTTTTCTTCAAATTGTGAGAGACTGATTTCAAAAGCTAAACACAGGGGGGAGCTAGATATTCATTTTGACTTCATAATTATTTAACGAATATATTTTTACTCTTTCTTTTTGTCTTTATTTTTCTGGCCTTTATTTGAGATTGTATATTTCTTTTTTTTCTTCACTAGAATCTATTTCCGTCA
Organism: Nothoprocta perdicaria; assembly: GCF_003342845.1. Taxonomy (NCBI): domain Eukaryota; kingdom Metazoa; phylum Chordata; class Aves; order Tinamiformes; family Tinamidae; genus Nothoprocta; species Nothoprocta perdicaria. The sequence goes on along the minus strand of NW_020456221.1, from coordinate 1,419,537 downwards.
TAACTTTTTTTTTTCTTTTTAAAGAAGTTCTTTAAAGGAAAAATCTCTCAGATTGTAGTTTTCTGATTCATGTAAAGTTTGGTGGTTTTCCTCATCTGGTAACATCACAAACTATCTGAACTGACATGTGGTGGGTTTTTTGTTTGTTTGTTTTTCCTGAAACAAGTAGTACATTTTCCTCTTTTGGTTATTTTGATCTGCATGTCTGACACATCTGAAGTAATTACTGAAGTCCTTAAAGTCTGTGTCTGCTTTAGCACAACTTATTATAATGAGCAGTCAACCAAAACTGTAGTGAATCCCAGAATCACCGAATGGTTAAGGGTGGAAGGGACTTTTAGAGATAGGATGAGGGGCATAAGCTGAAACACAGGAAGTTCCATCTCCAGGTGAGGAGGAACTTCTTTCCTGTGAGGGTGACAGAGCCCTGGCACAGGCTGCCCAGGGAGGTTGTGGAGTCTCCTACTCTGGAGGTCTTCAAAACCTGCCTGGATGCCGCCCTGTGCCACATGCTCTAGGTGTGCCTGCTTGAGCAGGAAGGTTGGACTAGATGATCTCTAGAGGTCCCTTCCAACCTTGAATATTCTGTGATTCTGCGATCTAGATCTCTACCCCTTCTATAGCTGATATCAGACAGCACTATCTTTGCATTCTCATTCTGCTCAGATACAAAGAAAGTAAGAAAGCGTTTCTGGTCAGTAGTGTTGCTGCACATTATTGTGGACTATGTAGTTTGTGCTGCTTAAGGTAGTTTATTAACTTGCTGGTCTTTGTTGTTTACAGAAGGCTTACCGTCACAGCAAATTAACAACTACTTGAAGAAAAAGGCTGGCTTTATTTAATTTCAGTGAAATTTAACAGAAACTCCTCCATTTAGTTTGTCAATTGCTGTCAGTGACCTGTCTTGCATTTGCTTAAGAAAATGCTCAGTGTTTTTGCTTTAAATTATGTGTTCATGTTAAAGAATAATCTGTAAGTGCACTGAAAAAGTTTGATGTAATTTGACTCTAAAATGGTGGTGATTAATAGTAGTAATTAGCAGCAATGGAATGTGATGAATAAAATACTGTTCAGGAATCATGCCATATTTGTGTGAGGCATCAGCCCTATTCGACATATTGTTAAGTATACCAATGACATGTTTCCTTACCAGCTGGGCACTGCAATTTATCATATAATTTACCAAGTACTGTGTATCATTCTTCTTGTACTGTTTCCTCCAAAACAAAGGCCTACGTAGTTTCTAGAGTCACTACTTAAATTTTGTGAGGTCTCTTGGACAATTTTTTAAATGCACCCAATACTCCAGGTGCAGCCTCACTGGAGTTGAGGGGCAGGATGCCCTCCCTCCACCTGCTGCCAACATCCTCCTGATGCAGCCAGGATCCCATTGGCCTTCTTGGCCACGAGGGCACTGCTGCCTCATGGTTAACTTGGTGTCAACCAGGACTCCCAGGCCCCTCTCCGTGGAGCTGTTCTCCAGCAGGTCGACCCCTAATCTGTCCTGGTGCCTGGGGTTATTCCTGCCCAGGTGCAGGACCCTGCACTTGTCCTTACTGAACCTCAGGAGGTTCCTCTCTCCCAACTCTCCAGCCTGTCCAGGTCCCTCTGGATGGCAGCACAGCCCTCCGGAGTGTCGGCCACCCCACCCAGGTTGGTGTCATCTGCAAACTTGCTCAGGGTGCCCTCTGTGCCCTCGTCCAGGTCATTGATGAACAAATTGAAGAGCGCCGGGGCCAGTACTGACCCCTGTGGGACACCACTGGCCACAGGCCTCCAACTGGACTCGGCCCCATTTATCACTGCCCTCTGAGCTCTGCCATCCAGCCTGTTCTCAGTCCATTTCACTGTCCCCTCATCCAACCTACACTTCCTGAGCTTCTCCATGAGGATGTTGTGGGAGACAATGTTGAAAGTCTTGCTGAAGTCAACGTAGACAACATCGTAGTTTTTCCATTGTCCATCCACCCCATCTTTCTGTCATAGAAGGCCATCAGGTTCGTGATGGTGAATCCATGCTGACTACTCCTGATCACTTGCTATAGTGAAATCTGCCATACCACTTCCTGAGCTGTTTCATGAAGCAGTGATGCTAACAAACTATACTAGCTTACAAGGAGCCCTTGTGGATGTCTCTATCTGGCAAAGTTAACTCTAGTTTGGTTAACTGAGATGCTTGCGATGTAGTCACTGGTTTTTAAAAAAGTGACAGCAGCAACAAAACATAGTATTTTGCTTAATAAATGGGTTTTAATAAAATGAGAAGGAAAACTCTGAATCACAGATGTGAAAATTGTAGCACAGTTCTGTTGCTTTTTTCCCAAGATTTAAATTTTAAAAATAAAATGTTTTGTTTAGCAGAGTTACAAAATGACTTATACAAACAGATTTTCCCTCCAACTTACTGCGAGTAAGGTTTGGTTAAAATCATTATGTCAGTAATTTTTGTGAGTGAAAAACTACATCATGTGTATTTTCTGTATTTGCTCATCTCAACTAGTGGAACAATTGAGTTTCTGTTAAAGCTTGACCTTGTTTTTTTTTCCCCTCTACAGGTATTTGTGGAAACACTAGACAAATGTTTTGAAAATGTCTGTGAGCTGGATTTAATTTTCCACGTAGACAAGGTACTGTGATGAGCTCCTTTAATATTACTTATCATGTAAAATGTCTGGTTCAACTGATACTCAATTGATCTTACTTTTGCTTTCACTGAAACCTAGGCAGTTTCTATCAACACATTTCTGAAACTTGAAAAGTATGCTAGAATTTGTCTTTCTAAAGAAAAATAATACATTTATTTTGTGCAGTTTTATTGCATAAATAATTGTAATACTGCTGACACCTGGAAATTCTTTTGTTTTTCAGAGTATGACTGGATTTTTAAGAAATGATTTATTCTATTTTTATTTATGTTTAGAAGTTTTGCTACTTATATTTTTTTTTGCAGGGATTTTTCCGTTTGAGTTTGGCAGTTGCCTTTAACATGCTATGGTGCTGTGTGGTGCTTTCTCTTCCAAATTTCAAACCACTATTGTCTTTTCTGCAAGCATTTAAATACCGTTTTGTTTGAACATTCCAAGCTCTCAGGAATAAGAATCTTATTTACTAAATTGGCTATCAGTTTCTGCACAGTCATTTTTTTCCACCTGGGAACCTCTTTTTGCATCAACAGGAGATGACTTGAGAGGAAAAAGGGGCAAATATCACTTAAAGTGTACTCAGAATAGTAACATATTCACTGTGTGAAATTAACACTTTGAAATTGAGCAAACTTGTATTAAACACTCTTGAGTTTAGAGAACCCAAGTCTTGCAGGCCATGTGTGGAAAGGTGTTTAAGCTTTATCCGTAGCTGCAGAACACATATGTGACTGCTCTGTACTATCTTTATATATTCCCAAAGAATATTTTACCTCATAGTGGTTAAGTTCTTAACTACTAAAATTATTAATGACAAAATGGTATTTTCTTAAATTTTGACTTATGACAAATAATTTTCAACAAATATTTTAGTTAATTTACAAAAAACTCTAAATGAAAATCCCATTAAATATTCTCTCTCCATATGAGAAGGAACTTCTTCACTGTGAGGGTGACAGAGCCCTGGCACAGGCTGCCCAGGGAGGCTGTGGAGTCTCCTTCTCTGGAGATCTTCCAAACCCGCCTGGATGCCGCCCTGTGCCCCGTGCTCTGGGTGTCTGTGCTGGAGTAGGGGAGTTGGACTAGATGATCTCTAGAGGTCCCTTCCAACCTCAGGCCATTCTGGGATTCTGTCTGGAATTTTCAAACTATGAACAAAAAGCAAAAAAAAAAAAAAAAAGGCAAAGTAAGGCAGATTTCTAAAACAGTTGCTCTTTTAGATCTAGTTATCTCTTATTGTGCAGTAAAAAGCGATGGTGCTTGTGCAGCTGTACAGTATTTTTAGTGACACTTAAAGTCTTTTTTCGTTTGTTTTATTAATTTTCAGTTTTGTAGGGACAGACTTAAGTTATTGACCAGTCGTGCTATAAGCCAGTACATTGCTCATGAGAAAAGGGAAAGCACTCTACATTTCACAGCACATTAAAACACTTGCTTAGTAAAATGTTAAAATATCGCCAAAACCACCAGATGAATATTTTGTTATGAAGAACTTCATAGGTTTTATGTTTCTGTTTTTGGTTTGAAGAGGCTTAGAAGCATCGTTGGGCTTGGAATGGACCATGACTGAGATCAGTTTAGGGAGAAACATTTGTTTAACATACAGTGCATCATCTCTACCATTCGCTTATTTGTGATCATTGCCAGTAGAGATGTCATGCTAAATGGTATTTCTTCTATATTTTTCTTCTCTCACTGACTTTTCATTAAGAAAGCAAAATTAATTTCACTTATGTCTTAATATTCATTTTTAATGGTTTCAGTATCAACATCTTTGATATTTTTGATATAAAAGCATCTTAAATTTTTACATCATGATGTAAATGTACATGTGTACATCATGATGTAAAAATTTATCAAGTCCGTGTTATAAAGCCTTCCATATGACTAAGATAGTGAATTGCCTGAAAAGTCAGTATGTGTGATCCCTCCTCCCTTTCCAGCTGTTGACTCTGTCTTTTGTAGTTGCCTGAGAAATCATTCATTGCAGATTTGTGACCAATAACAAGCGCATCTAGTTTTCAGAGGTTTAGTATTTCGTATAGCCTATCACAATGAGTTATGTCTGTGGTTTCTTATTTTTTTGCATGAGTGCTTGCTGTATGTGTATATGCATATAGTAGTTCTGATATGTGTACAGCTGTAAACTGTTTCCATACCCAATAAGTAAAAAGGGTGAATGTTGGTAATTCTTCTCAGTGAGTTTGTCAGTGTAAAGCATATTGTGGTTGCATATACCTTTCTGATTCTGATTTTAAATTTTAAATAGATTTCATTACAAATCAGGAAAATTAATTCTTTGGTCCAGTGTGCTTTTCAGTTGGGTATGTGATCAGGCACATATTATATACTTACTTGAAGAGAGAGAATAGCTTAATAAGGATTTTTAATCCTTTTCACAAATATTTGACTCTTAAATATTTGACTCTATTCAGCAGCTTCATCAAACATTTATTATATTTCTCTATGGATATAAAGGAATGATTTACCAGGGGAACAACTTGTCAATAATGTTCTTTAGGTATGTCACTAAAACAGAAAGTGTAGTAGTTTTTTACTATAATTTAATGTTTGCTACTTTTAAACTAACTGATTTTTATAGAAATTTACTTCTATACTTGATGCACAGGGAAATGACAGTAATATCTAAAATAGTAGAATTATGCTTCAGTATATATGGCAGCTTTTGGTTTGTTTTGCTTTAATTAGTCATTAGATACTGTGCACTTACAATGTCTGAAACAGAGGTTTATAATCCAGGACTCACATCCTTGAATCAGGGATGCAGACATGATGGATTTTGGATATATCTGTTTCACTAGTGTTGCCTTTTGGCTTATTTAGTCCTTCATTTTAGATCTTGGTTGTGAATTCTAGTTCTAGATTTGAAATGTCCTTGTTCATAGTATAGTCTGCCAGCTCAGGTCTGTTAATTCTGCTTACGAGCCTTGTGTAGGACTTTATGGTGGGTGAGCAACACAACATCTTTCTTCCTTCACAAATCTAGCCCAAAGTTGTTTTTACTTACCTATTTCTGACTATTTTGCTTAATCTTGCGGAATATGCTCTTTAGAGATATTATGATGGATGCTATTTAGAGCTCTTGTTAATAGTGGCAGTTTTCTCACTAAGGACTAAAAATAGATGAATGCTAAAGTTTCTTCTAGTATTGACTAGTGAAACTGCTGAGATTTTAACAGGAATATGAGCAAGGATACTGGAGAAGTAAACATCAAGTTCTTAGGAGTTTTGTACTCAAATTTAGAGAATTTATTAATCTTCATCAAGTGATTTACAGAGTGAATTTTTCTGGGTTGAAGACTCAGTATCTAGATGTTTTTATGATGTTTTTCATTTTAGAATTTCCTGTGGCTTTTTTTTAGGTTCATAATATATTGGCTGAAATGGTGATGGGTGGAATGGTTTTGGAGACCAACATGAATGAAATTGTCACTCAGATTGATGCACAGAATAAACTGGAGAAATCTGAGGTAAGAAGAAGTGTAGTATCTGATCTAAAAACATGATCATATTAAGTGCATACTGTATAATACTATTTGTCATTTAATACCATGCTATACACAATTGCTTGTTGACAGTGCTAAAATTTGATGATGTATAGTAAGGTTAGTATATGCTGCCTTTCAGGTGTAACAGTTACTTAACAGGCTAGCTGATTAGTTTTACTCTTCTAATCTAATAGCAGTGCCTATCATTGCTATTGGGGTACAGCAATAATTCTATAAGAATCTCTTACAGAAAAACCTTTATTTCTAGCATTTTTTTTTATTTTGAAACCCACTAGAGAGTTTAAAATTTAAATGAAACTAGGTAAGAATTGGTAGTTATGTATTGCATATTCTTGTCTGCTAGTATGTTTCTAGCATCTGAAATAAATGACAGTGTATTTAGTGTTGCAATGGTTCTGAAGCACAAAATAATAAATTGCAGTGAAGTGGGCATGTGGCAGATTTAAAGCCTCACTTAATTCCTTTAAAATAATACGAAATCTGCCATTTTGGCAATATGAACACTTAGTATTCAGGTGAGCATATTCGAATGGGAAGATCATATTTTGTATTTGCTCACATCAGTATAAGCAAGAGATACTTGCATAACTTATGGAAATCTTCTTTTCAGTGGACAAGGTAGCCATGTAATTTCATATTAAGCTTTGGATTTTACAGTTCTGACTATTAAAGTGCTTGTCTTTAATAGTGTTGAACTTGTATTTAGGAAAGGAACTTGAAATATTAAAGAGCTACTTTTGGAACGACTTCAGCTGTGACATTCTTTAATATCAGATGTATCTTGTTAGCCAGTATACTGTTAACACATCTTAGCTAAGTCTGTGATAGATTCTTGTCGATGAGACACAGTAATTCTAGAGAATGCATTATCTAATTCGGGAAACATATTATTTTTCGAGTTTGTTTTTAAAAAAAAGACAAAATTGGGACTTTTTCTAACACTGAGGTCAGCTAGCTGGAGAGAAATATTGCAAGTTGCATAAATGTGGAAAGACACTAAATGAGGATAATACACTGAGATCTATCTTAAATATGTATCTTAAACATATCTAGCAAACCAAGAGGTGAATTCTTCAGCTTTTCTTTTTTTTTTTTTTTTTTTTTTTTTGTGGTTCAATGTACATTTTTTTTCTAATGCTGCAACATGACACACTGCACCACCTGGAATCTTTTAATACATTTAATTGTCCGTTTTATGAAATTTCCTAACTGTGCCTAGGAGCAGGACAACACTGTGTAAAAAACAGGAAAAAAATAGGTGCTATAATGATATGCATGGCAGTACATACCCAGAAGGATCTTATTGTAGGTTGTGAAGATGCTCAAAATGCTCACTTTGACATTTTACACAAACTCAGAATGAGCTGTTGATCACAGAGACGGATATTTGGTATTATTCTTGTAAAATAAGGCTATATATGAATGGTCTATTTATACATATGTTTCTCTTATTTGGTACAAGGCTAATTTAAAGTCCCTAAAGCTAAAATCAGCTTTGATCTACATTGTATTAGGCTCATATCTTTTCTACCTAAAAACATTTATTTAAAGTATTTATTCTTAATTATGTTGTTACCAAATCAACTGTAGACCAATTTATGATTAATCATCTGGAATCCATCAATTCAGTGTAGTCAGCCACAATATTTGCTCTTTTCCATTATTCATCTGTAAGTCATTCTCTTGTAAGATGCCTTTAGTATATAATCAGGTGCTGTAAAATACAAAAGAGCATATAGAGCTTAAAGCCACAAGGCAAATACACAATTATACAATGCAAATAGCAATTTTTTTTAAGATTCAGAGATTCAGCTTCAGCTCTTTTTTTTTTTTTTTTTTTAAAATTCAGCATTGAGTTCTAGAGAGTAGAGAAGTAGCTGTCATAAATTAAAACATTTAGTGACTGGGATAAAGTAGAAATTTTCATATTCTGCTTGCCACAGTGCATTTTTTTTTGAGTTCAGTGATGATTTCTTTCAAATTTCATGGTGGTTATAATGCTTAGATACTTTCCCAAATCTGGTAAATATTTACTCAGATTATCACTGGTAACATGTATGTGCTCAGAAATTTCAAGATTGTTATTTCTTTTCCTTTGGTCTTTTTTTGATCAAAACTGTAAGTCTTTTAACGTCTTTCTTGAAGATGTTATTTTCAAGATACAGTCATATCCAATTTGGGCAAACAAAAATGAGTAATAACTTAATATATTATTTGTGTTGAATGGAGGACACTAAGAAATCAAAACTAGTGGATCTTCTTAGTTTTCAATCTCTTTTAATTGAAAGAAGGAATAAATCAGTACAAGCATTCAGAAATTGTTGTTAATATAGCCTATAGCTCGTAGGACTGCCGCATATACCACAGCACTCACATTTTAGCATGCTTGGCCTCTTAGACCTCGGTCATAATTCTTGCATCTATAAAGTAGCTGTGCTAAGGCTGGATTTTCTTTTATAGCTAAAATGATGAGTTAATGAATTTCTGACTTAGCTACATTTTCAGTAGTGATTTGAATTTTTTAATGTGTCCACATGACTATCTTTTAATGTGTAACATGTAGTCATTTGACATTAAATATATGGTCATGTATACTATTAGGTTTTTACAAAGACTTTCAATTGGAATTTAGTAAAGAAGATGAAATTCACAAATATTTTAGTAAAATTATTACTTCAACGACTTAGTTTTCAGCAAAGATTCATGTTTTAAATAATATTGATGGAGTCCCTAGCTTTGATTTCTAATTCTGCGTTTCTATAACTTGGACTGACTACAAAGGAAGTCACATTTCCACCCTGAGAAATGCTGTTTTTAATGTGATTCCGTACCTTTACAGTCTAGTGTTTATTTGTGAATGGTTTTCTGGTCAATCTTCATAACCCCAAAGGTTCATTATGATTAAGGGGGGGAATTTTTGGGAGAGGGGTCACTGGGATATTATCTAGAGCTGCTAAAGGTTTTATAGGTAAACTTGGGCTACCTCTTTTCTATTTGGAGTGTTCAACTGCGTGTGATTTAGACTTAAGTTGGACCTCATTTTTTTCCGAACCTCCTGATCTTTTCTAGCTCTTTCCATTCTTCTCTCTTACAGACCTTTATCTTTCAGTCTCCCAGACAGGACAGGTAGACACAGGTATTGCTGACTTTGAGAAAAAATGTTCTTTTAACAAAAAGGGAAAGCAAAATGATGTCAAAGGCAATAAATTATGTAGGCCAGACTCAAAAATTATGTGTTAAAATACCCATACTAGTCCTTGTAGCCTACTTTTTGTGCTAGTTTCTTCTTGTAGTTCCCTCATCTTTTTCTTGGCTCTAGTGTATTTTACTAGCTTTCCATTGACATCATATTTTTTATTTTATTTCTCTTCTTGCATTTTAGAATTTAACTTTTCTTTATATCATTGTTTAAGAAATAAATACAAACTTGTATGGACTTAAATATCTTCCAAACTATCTGAATAAAACTGGAATGCAGATAGTGAATATTATATGATGATGTAGTAGAAGTAGTTCTGTGAGTGGGGGTGTTTTCTCCTTGTTAATCTAAAACGCATTAATATGTACTCTCCTGCTTCACAACTTAGTGTTTGAAATAAATATAAGGAACTTGGGCCTTCTTGAAAAGAGAAACGAAGTTTTAGAAAAAGTTGCAGGTAAACAGAATGAAGGGGGAGAAAAAGGGCAAACCGTAATAGTTGTATATTTATGCAATAAATTTATTTAGTTTCATGAAGATTATGTAGAAGTATTTCCAGTGATCTTTTGACTCTAATTGTATCAAACATAACAATGAGAAGGGTCGTCAGCATGTGCTAAGCTTCTTTTGTACATTTGCTGCTCTTACAATCTAGATCACTGGATTTTGCTTTAGTAGAGATCCTGCTAACCCCAGTCATTGACCATGCATATGAAAGGGAATTGAGTAAGGAGAAAAATGCATGTCTGAGTTCAGTTTCTGGTTGTTGTGCCCCTGTTCGCTGTCTGAAACATTCAGTTGAGCATGGCAGTGTGAATCTCAATAATGTTGATTACACTATTTCAAAATTCATTACCACCCTAAGTATCTGTGTATTCAAACTGCGGGTATTTTAAATAGCTGGAATCTTAAGCAGATGAAGCTTGTTCATTTTATTTCCAAATAATTTTGCTGTTGGCTTTTTCCATGATCTTTCTAGGATAAATTATGTAATACATCAACATTTAGCAAGTATTACTCTGTAACTAGGTTTGATAGCATTAAATTCTAAAACATTAGTTAAAAAATATTTTTGGCTAGTATGAAACACTACCTAAATTTAAAGCATGCCATAACACATGAAGAAAATCAAGGGAATAACCTTCCTCTACCTAGTATGTCAACACTTTTAATATACTCATATTTAATTGTAAGGTTAGGGAGCTTGGTTTCTGTTTATTTCTTTTATTTATTTGAACAAAGCTTTTTTTTTTTTTTTTCTTATTTCTGTTCTGCTCACACATGTTCTGTTTTATTTTTGGGTCTGGCAATGAAAAACAAATAAACAAATAATTAATCATTCCCATCCATTACTCTTTGTGATTCAAGTGCTTAAAATTTCTAAGAGTACGTCTTAAGTCTTCTTATCTGTTTGGCCTCATTTTGATATACTTGCAGACTTCATTTTGTTTTTTCTCTAATTATGTTCATTTATTTAACCTCATAAGCAAGGGACATGATCATTCCTTTATATTATGTATTGCATCCTTTCATTCTTTCATAACCCTGCTGCTTTGAAGTCATACTTGTTCTGGAAAGACAGGTTGGTATGAAACACCAGCAGCAGACAGATCCTAGTGCCTCTATTATATCTGGAAAAGAGTGGTTGGTTTTGCAAAAATTTGTTATTTCACTTTCCAGTAGGCTGTGTATTTTTATATCTCTATTCTAATGATGCCTAGTTCTGTGTAAAGCTGTTTGCAATGTCAATCTGATTCTTTTTCCTATTTATATATCAAAAAAACAATATGCATATTAACTAAATTTGTGATCTGCAATACTTTTCCTAATACTCTTGAAGTTTTTTAAGAATAAAATCAATGTATCTGGGATCACCTTCATTTAACATTGGTGGGACATTAAAAGGAAAAGTGGTGATTAGAAAGAAAATTGATTTTTGTAGTAAATAATCACCTAGTAAACTAGCAACAGTTCATATTTCTCACTTGTTAAACTAGGACAAGTAGAATAAAAGTTTGACTATTAAATGTGTTTATTTCAGTCTTTAAAATAGCATTATTTTTTGCTTATGTGGTATTATTCATTCACTCTAAAAAGTGTATATGTGTATTTATAAGCATTTTTTGCACTAACTGAAGCTAAACTATTAAAATACACTGTTTCAAGATTAAACTACGATCTTGAGTAACAAATGAAATTGAGAATGCAAAGCAGCTGTGGCAAAAATATGGCGTTTTGGCTCTTTGTAATACCAGCTGTATGCAATTTGTTATGTATTCCTGAAATTTCGTATCTGTCTGAAGTTTCATTTTCGCTTGTCATTTGCTTGCTGTGAATATTCATCATTCACCGCATGTTCGAAGCTTGCCACATGTGTTTTTGTTTTGTTTTTTTTCTTTTTCCTTTGCACCTCATCAACTTACCTGATGAATTATTTGATAATAAGGACAGTTGGAATACATATAGTACAATGTTAGTTATGACATTTTCATCAAGTACTAGCTATAAACTGCTTAAGAGGATACTGGACTGGAAACATTTCCTGTAGTACATTTGTCTTTTTAGATGTAGCTTACTTTCTGTAAAAGAAATAATAAATTTCAGGTCTGCATGCCACTTTACTGTTTGACTTATTAAAAAGCAATGCAAAGGCATTCAGATATAGTATCATTAAAAATAACCTTTATTAGTTACTCAGTTTTGAAGGTTAAGTATTTTTCTAGCATTTCATTGAACATTTTGTTGCAAAATATTTCTTTTAAGTACTGTGTGACTGTATTGTGCTTTATAAAGTTATGACATTAATTCTCATAAATAGATTTCTGCTGTGTCAATATTATATATATATACATTGAGGCAATCACAAGACTGCTTAGTATAGAGAATTCCAGGAAGACAAAGTGCAATAGTTTGATTTTTTTTTCTCTACTCCAGTACAAAATAGCAAAAGAAGCTGGCCAAAAAAAAAAAAAAAAAAAGCTAATCTGTAGTGCCCCAATACTTTTGCCAGGGATCTTCAGTGATCCTGTGCCAGAGTGGTCCTAATGGAATGTGACTGTTGGAAGTTGTTATTGTATAGGGGGGTGGAAGGGCAATGGTTGTGTCAATTTTGGTATTTTGAATAATTCTCAATTGTGTCTCCATTGTATCCTATGCCTTTGGGGCGGGGGCAGGGACTGTAAGTCTGTGTAAAGAGGATAGCTGCAGGTAGGTAAAAATAACGATCAGCTATACTAAAGCTTTTTTTTTTTTATGTCCATTAAAAACAATTAACTCATTAAGTTAGGCTAAGGAGTCTCCATCCTAGTCACCTAGAAAGCATCTCTTAAATTGCCAGCCATGCCTGTCTATGTGGACCATGTCCATCATTTAAAATATTTTTCTGGTTTCCCATTGTGTAAGTTCTAAACTGTGTGATTCATTACCTCTGTTAATACTTTATGAGTATTTTCACCTCCCTTGTGGAAAACAGTTTACATTGCTCCACTTTAGTTTTGCTGAAAAGATTCTTTAATTTTTCCTTTCCAGCTACTGACTCTAGAATTTAAATAACAGATCCAAGTTAGTGAGAAATGCATTTATTTTCTTGTCTGAGAAAACTTCATTGAAAGTTACCTCATGATTTGAAGTGGGTATTTCAAAATACATAAATATAAAAGGCAATGTTTAGTGGTATTTTGTCTTCTGTGCTGTCTTTGAAAGTGCAAATGAGAAAGAAAGAATTGCGGTGCCTAATGCTGCTTTTTCAAGATATTGCAGATTTAGACTTGCAGGCTTTGGGATATTTGCATCAGTAATATTAGGTTAAGACTTTTCCCTTCAAAGGCTTTTTCAGTTCCACTCCTTTTATGAAGTAATCAATATGATACCACTGGTGATATGAAAACAAGGCAAGGAAAAAGACACTTCAATTTTTTTTCACTCTTTTATTTGCTTACACTGTGTCTCTGCAAGCTGATTATTCTGATTGTGAGAGGCCGAAGTGAGAGCAAATTATATGGTTGTCTTAGAGGTTTAAGATAGATTTTCTCAGCGTCTTTCCCCACATGTCCTTCTAACCTTTGGTATATCACATATAAAATTGTTTAGCAGGAGAGATGGAATAGCAGTTGACTCCTGTCTTTCTGGTGTTGGTTTCTGGGAATCCTTCTGTGTCTGAAAGGGGTTTAGTTCAAAAACAAACATTAATCGATTTTGATTATGGGCATTTTTGAAGGGAAGAAGATCTAGATGTAACTAGAGTAAAACGGTAGGATTTTACGTGGTTAATTAGACCTTATGTTTCTTTTTTATGATAGTGTGATAAAAAAGAATGGATTTTAAAAGCTGACAGTGTTATGTTAAGAGTACATTGGTTGTCTGTCTGCTTTTAAACATTAGTACAAGTTGACATGACAGAAGTCAAATGTACTCCCCAGTATAGTTATAGCCTGTAATTGCTATCAATTTCAGTGGAATTCATGAACCTGAAAATGTCTGAAAGGCAGTAGTTATTGACAAATAGTATTAAATAATCCGCTCTGAATTGCAGACTTCTCCAGATGATAGTTTTCCTTTTGTCTTGCTGTATTGCTTTCTCAGAATTATTTTATCTATGTGTGCACTGATTTCTTCAGACCTTAATTCTCTTTTTTTACATGTTTAGTCTTTTGTTGCAAGACCAATTCCTTAGCATGTTACTTCATTTCTTGTAGATTATTGGATTTATTGGGTCTACAAATTCTGAGAATTACTTCTGTGATTTTTCTTTTTTTTCTTTTTGATAGTATCTTTAATGCTCTTTTTTTTTTTTTTTTGAAACATCCCTTAAAGCATTGAAGTTCTGAAAAAATACTTCAGATTAAGTATGAAAGTATGTCTTAAGAATTCTGAGTTGCAAGTCGTATTTATTAGCATTTCAGTAATAAACCTTAATGTGTAAACTTAATGGTTATTTTATCTAAAAGGTAGAATATTGTGGAAGTTAGTGATAAAAGTAGACTTCTGTATTGTTAAATTTATGTACTAATACAACAAATCTCGGACTTTAAATGCAGGGAGAAACTGCAGTAGAGGAGTATAACACAGAATAGGTACTTTAATATTCAGATTAGCATAACCAGGTCATTATATAATGTTTTAGGCCCCTGTTAGCTCTTAATTAGATTCTGTGGGATAATGCGTTATTGCACTTCAGTGGGTCTGTAGTAGTTCTACATGCCCAAAGTGTTTAGCCTTTTTCAAATCAGGCTAAGCCAGCTTGAATTATCTCTTACTTGCATGCATTTAGATAAGTAATATGGTTCAATTAGCATTCAGTAACTTAAAACTGTGCTGTGCTAGCTTTTAGAGGAGATAAAAGACAAAGACAGCATATTGGCCTTTAAATACTCTTAAATGTTTTACGGTCTGCATATTGCATACTCTTTAATAAACCCCCTATTCTTCCTTGCATACTTTTTCATCAAGTTGACATTACATGTTTCACCATATAAAAAGAAATGTGTGAACTGTTTTCTCTTTCTGATTTAATATCTCCAAATAACCCATTTCATTCCAAACAAAATTATCATCTGGTCTTTCTAATTGTGTAACCATGCAATTATTTTAAAATTTAGTTGTGTGTGTAACTGCTAATGATTCTTCTTGTTATCAACTTTGTCTGACTTGTTTTTTTCTTCTTCACTTTATATACAGGCTGGTTTAGCAGGAGCTCCGGCCCGGGCTGTTTCTGCTGTGAAGAATATGAACTTGCCAGAGATCCCAAGAAATATTAATATTGGTGACATCAGTATAAAAGTGCCAAATCTGCCCTCTTTTAAATAACATGGCTACTCCAGGTAAAAAATGTAGTAGAGGTTTACCACATAATTGTTTACTAAATAAATGACATGTCTAACTTTTGCTATTTGGATAAAACTCAAGGTACTGTATAGATACCATGTGAAAAATCTGTGTGGAGTTGAATGTTGCTTTCGTCTTGCTCAGTGAAATTAAAGGAAATGGGTAGTTCCCGCGTGATTCCTAAATTACATTCCTATGCCCCTGTAAGGCATATCACTGTGTCTCGGCTGCTACAGTATTTTGGGGAAGTATTTAAGATGTTCTTTACTTTGTATAACCTACAATGTTGAGGTTTTTGTATATTCACTAAGGTCTATAGTTAGTGCATTCCTTAACTACTTCTGCTGTTATGATTATTTAAGATTCAAGCGCAAATGTTGCATGAAAACTTTAAACGTTTTTGTTCTGTCTGAATAAAATGATTACAAACTTGACTTCTATATACCTGTTTGTCTGAAATCTGCTCTTTGCAATAAATCACTTTTTGCTATTGATTGAGCCAACTGACTATGTATAAGTACTACTTTAACAAGCATTAATGTTATATTTTAATTGGTGAAAGAATTACACTGGCATATTGTGTTGAAAATACTGACTCTTCACCTTTTTCATAAAAGCTATCGTTATTCCAGTGAAAAAATATATCTTTATTAAAGAATTAATAACTTTTATGTACATATAAATGTTGAGAAGACACACATGTCAACTGGTGGACTTTCTATGATGTCTGACTTTTCTTTGGAGAGAAAAGTGATCCAAAAGCCCAATTCAGCAGTTTTGCTGTATTGTAGGAAGTACTGAATGGAGCAGAAAAAAAATGGCAGCCCAAGTCGTGCATTGGATAACGCGGAATAGAAAAACACTCTGGAAGGATAAATGATGAAACTTTAATAGGACCTCTGTGGATGGTGTCTTTGCAGATCCTGTATTTTGAGAAATAGATTTTTTGTGATACCTAGTATTGCTGAGGCTTCTGGTGCTCTACGTACTATTACTGCTGCGTAGGTACAGTTTAACAGGGGCGGAATCTCACCTGCTTTTGCCAAATTCTATTTCTCTGCTTATCACAAAGACCATGTCATATTCAGAGTAAAGATATTGAAGTTTTCCTCAAAGTCGTTTCATTTTTGAGGACTTAGTCAAAATAATAGCATAAGGATAAACAGGAAATATTGAAACTCCTGGTTGGTATTCTGACCTACAGAGTGTTCTGGCTGTTTGTGAGAAGAACTCATATTTCAAGTATTACTCCAAGTTCTCTGTTTTTTGGTCAGTTTGTTCTTGGACTTGAAAGTTTATAATTTAATCATATAGTTACCATGTTTGTAACTTGTTACAGTGAAATCATGGTTCATGTCAAAATGCCTCTCAGTCATATTTTTCCCAAGGACTTCAGGAAATACAAAATTCAAATGAACCCAGCAAATTTCCTGAAGTCCTTGGGAGAAATATGACTGAGAGGCATTTTGACATGAAGCATATTTGAAATGAATTTCTGATCTTTTATGTCAACAGACAGGTTTCCAACAATTTTAAAGAATAGGAACTTAGCTTTTAGCAGTTACAGAAGAATTTGTATTTTAAAGCTCTTTATATATAAAATACATATAAATACCTATATTTCATCCATAAATGTAGATACCATCCATCCATGATTTCAATCATATCTTGAGCTGCTGTTGCTTTACTGCCTTGTTTCTCTCGGCTGCCATTGTTTCTGCAGGAATTAATTCATCTTCTCTGGATAGCTTTTCGGAGAAAAGACAACAAGCTTTCAGGAATTTTTGCTGCTTGTGACTGGCCACCATTAAGGATCTACAGTGCAAGGCTGTGGCTAGGCAGCTTCTTTATTTCTCTTAGATGGGAAGAAATTACAGAATCACACAGAATGGATGAGGTTGGAAGGAACCTCTAGAGATCATCTAGTCCAACCCCGCTGCTAAGGCAGGGATATCCAGAGCATGGGGCACAGGGTGGCATCCAGGTGGGCTTGGAAGATCTCCAGAGGAGGTGAATTCTCGATCAAATTCTTGATCAAATTTTCATAGTAAAGTTTCAGTCCTTTCAAAGAGAGATTCACACATGCAGGTATGCACACAGAAGATACAATACAGAAAATACAGAAAAAAACAAATAACAATAGCATTTTCTTGAACAAAAATGGTAACGTGATACCATGACCTTCCTTTTTGTAGCAGATACTGTCTCTCCCCTTGCCCAGGAAGAGCTGCTGTTGCACCACTGTTGATCTGCCTCTTACTGCAATGTGCAATGATACCAGTCCCTGACCAAAACCAAGTACCTGAGGAAATGAGGATCCTTGACTGACAGAAATTGTATCTTTACTCTGGGCCTTGCAGACCTTCCCTTCTGTCTTTCCCCAAGGTGGTTGTGCTTATATTTCTCACCTTCTTGAGAAAGATGTGCTTTTCTTAGTTCTTCTGTATCTTCTTAAAGCATTACTTACACTTTAAAATGGAAATAAGTTGGAGTCTTGCAAAGCAAAGGGTTAAGATCTTAATCATAAATTTCAGAATCTGTTTATGCTTTTGTGCTTCATATATTTAACATCAGTCTTTTGCACTAGCTGTTATTTAGAATGAGGAGAAGAGGTTGCTCTGAGTTATCTTCTATTTGCAGAAGCCAGGGAATTAACTAGGACTATTCCAGCTGCACAGTACTGCCCTTTAAGTGAAGTTCTTTGGGATACCAGTAGGTGCAGAGAATTACTGAAAGCTGTTTTTTGAGATTCTTCAGTTTTCTTCTGTCAACAGGACTCCAGACTTTTTTTTTGTGCTTTTACTAACTAGTCATTTCTGAGAATTGTGAATAAAATGTTATTAAACAGTATCTGAGGTTATTAATTCCATGTGTGCTGGTTTTCTACATGATGTTTTCTTTCCTACTCAGTTGAATTTTCTCCCTGCTAATGACATTTTTAATGCAGATTACATTCCCCAAGGAGCAACTTTTTCATGTTCATAGCAGCTTAACTATAATAAGTGTTGTCTGTACAACTTGGTGATAGTCCTTGATGAATTATACATAGAGATACTTTTAAAGGAGATTCTATAACATTAATTCAAATGTCTTATGAAGCATTCAGGGTGCCCTGTCTAATCCATTTTTGATGCCTTTCCCCATACCACCTCTTTTAGTAGTGTCAGAGGGTTTCCCATCATCACAGGTGGTTACTTGTCTCTTGTACTCTTCTGCAAGATCAACATTTCCTGCATTTGTTTGTGTTCTTGGAGGCAGAAGGAGCTGCCATTAGGAAGCAAGTTGAGTGCTTGGAGTGTTCAGATTACTTGTCTCAGTACCATAGCTGATCATTCTCTTTCATTATGAACTGCTCCCTTCAAGTATGGAGATCTCTAATGTGAAATTTGGTAATAGGGAGAAAATTTCAAGAGTCTATAGCAGTAGCTATTGCTTCTTTCTTTGACTTTCTGGTACAATATTTTTTTAGTATGTGAGAGGAAAGAATATTTTCCCTTTCAGGAGACCAGAATTTTGTTTAGGCCCATATAGAGAGGAGAGATGATTTTCTTCCTTCTCATAGAATAGATCCCTCCAAACAAATAAAGAAAGCACACAAGTTCATAGGTGGCTTAAGGGTTTTTGTTGCCTTGTGAACTCACCATTTAAAACAGTGGTGTTGATTTTCCTAGTGAGATAGATGGTGAGTACTGCTGACCATGTTTTTGAAATCTGTCCCTGAAAGAAGGCAGATTGTGATGGAGTGACTGGAGAATGCAGTGCCCAGTGGTGACAGGGACGGCAGAGCGGATACTGTGTTGGTGTCCTCCCCTTGCTTTTTGAAGAGCAAGTTGTCATTTCAAATATGTTTTGGGGGACGAGCTAATATTTACAATACCTCAAGTGTGTATCATAAATTCCTTCTCTAAAACAGATGTTGCTGCTCTGATTCGTCCTGCGTGAGAGGAATGGGTGGAGGAGGGGTCCCCTGTTGCATGAGAGAGACAGGTTCAGGATGGAAGCTTAAACTGTCCGTGCTTTCCTGTGAGCACATTTGACCTCTTCTTTCCAATAGCACATTCCAATAAATGTTAAGATAATCATAGATTTTAGTAGATCCTACTCTTGACATCCAAAGAGGAGCTTGCTAACTTTGTAATGGTCACATAATAAAGTTGCTTGCAAATGAATTCCAGCACATAGAACACTTAAACTATTGGATGAAACTGGGAATTAAAATATCACAAAGAAAATCATAGTTTATTTATAATTCTGCTAAAGAAAAACAGAGCATAGATCTTGGACAAAGTATTTTTCAGCTTTTACACAGAGCAGTTATAATTTTGCTGAGAATAAGGGAAGCAACCACGTACTGCCAGAAACAAGGAAGGCTGAACGTTTTTTTCTGAAGAAAATCTTTGTCATATGCTTGTAAAATTTTCATAACAGAAATTTTAAATGTCTTCATCTCTTAATTTAAGGAAGTGATCTGTCCTGTTCCTACACCTTGCATTTCTTAATGTTTGCTCTTCACCTCACAATGCCTTTAAAGATAAGGTAATGTGACTGGGGGAAGGGGAAAGGCGGGGGTGTTGTCATGACCGTGTGTCAGACAGATTTCACCTTATGAAGCGTTAGGAGTGACATGAGAGTTGGGAAGGGCTATGGGGCTGCTTGCACCCTGGTGCACAGTCTGAGTACTCCGATAGCTGGAGTGCTAGAGGTTTGAGATACGGTGAAGGACGCCCATGTGCCCTGTTCTACTGCGTTTGAGCCTGTTCTTAGCCTTTGGAAACTCAGCAACACAAAGGAGTCTCTCCACATCCCCCTTTCCAGCCTGGCTGTGCTGCCAGGACAGCCAAAGTACTTGGCCAAGGAGTGAATTCCACTCTGAGCAGGACCATGAATGTGTCACTGACGCTGGAGCTGGAGGCAGGCCAGTAGTGGTGATTCTAACCTGTGTGCAGGGGCTAGGGCTGGCCTGCTGCTGTTTTGCTCTCACGCCAGTCTGCGGACCCGCTTCTCTTGTGACTGTCATCGTTGCAGAGCCGCTGCGGGAGGCCTCAGAGTGTCAGTCATCTGCAGGGTACCTGCGCGGCCTGACTGTGTGACAGGATGCCTGCGTGGTCACTGCTCGGCGTGTGTCTGGAAACCAGTGTAAACAGCATCTGCATCCTTGCTTCTCGTTTTTCACCAGTGGCCAAACTGGCCAATCCCACCACTTTTGCGCAGGCGGTTTAGAGAAGCCTACAGAGAAGAGTCACCCTGGAGTTCCCCTGGCTGCCAGCCCTCTATAAGGTACAAGGGCCGATGCAGCATCTAATGGCCCTGGGAAGCGATACCGAAAGATGTTAGCAGGGACATTTGTGTAACTGTGCTGATTTTTCCCTACCAGCTTGAAACCCTGGCAGGTAAATGTGATTAGGGACAAGGAGCCCTGATGTAGGTTGCATCCTGTGGTCATGTGCTGACCAGAGAGGGATAAGACTAATAGGAAGAGGTCTTGCCAGAAGGTACTGTGCAGCTCTGTAGTAGAGGACTGGCTGTCAGACAAACCATTACAGTTCTCCTTGGTGATGTGAAGTTACTGGAAAGCCATGCAAAGTCTCTTGATTGAAACCAAAAGTGAAAACAGCGGGTTGTTCAAGGCTTTATAGAGGTACATTTAGCAATTCAGCTGTCATAGATTCCTGTCAGGCTGACTAATTTTAGCTGCTTGTAACTTAGAATCACCAGTTGATGTGCCCTGTGCGTGCTACCGCTTCTTCTCAGGAGAACATATTTGTGGCATTTGAAATGCCTTTCATTCCTGTTGGTTTGTCTGACATGAAGTTTTTTGGCAATCAAGTTGTTCCAAATAGCAGTTGGGTATCAGTAGTCACGCAGCAGTTAATCTTCAAGCTAAGTGGTTAGTGGGATATGGAGATGGTGTTTTAATAATAGAAGGTCCAGAGAGCATAGAAACTTGTCTGAAATTTATCAGAAAGATTTAACTGCCAATATCCACGCTTTTATCAAAAGTATGCTCAAACCGAATCAGCAGGGAGTATTGGTAGTATTGCACCACTTGAAAGGCTTAGCTTTGTTAATGGATATAACATTTCTCCCTCCTAAGGCTGATCCTGTGGATCATGTCTGTAAGCCCTAGTGCCATGACACAGATGGAGAGTGTGGTCCCAAACTTAGATTTATTAGAAGAGCTAAGGAGGCTGCCTGTAGCGTCCCGGGCACTCCACCATGTGCAGCACGTGCGGGCCTGTTTCTTGGGGTTCAGCTGTGCAGTTTCCCCTCCCTTGTTTTACCATTTCGGAGGGGACTGTGTGCAGCCCAGCAGCACTGGCTGCCCCAAAAGGACCAGGCTGGCTGGGCTGCCAGGCTGCAGACCCACCCCGCTGTGCATGGCACAACCAGGACGCCTCTGAGCAGCAGCAGGGAGGTTAATAGGAGTGCCTCAAGCTAGGGAACAGAGCAAAGAGAGGGAAAGCAGCCCCGGAAAATACCTTGCCAGCGGCTTCACACATGCACAATCTTTTGCACAGCCCTTCTGCAGAAGGGGACAGTGAGCTTCCTTCCTTAGAGTTAGGAGTCTATAGATCCTGAGTGTGATTGGCCTGTGTAGCGTCTTCTGGGCCTTGTTGCATCTCTGTGCTTTGGCAGAGCGCAGAGCAAGCCTGATCTGAAGGAAGCACAAGGAGCAGACGCAGCTGATGCAGCTTCTAATTCTCGTAAGATGACCAAATCATAGATGAAGCACTTGTGTGGTGATGGGAAGAGGGTAAATCTGTGTTGAGGAAAGATGAGAGATTTTGGGGTAGCTGTGCAAAATGGGAAAGAGGCAGTGGCTGACCACAGCAATACTAAAATCTCATGGATTCAAAGGAAAGAATGGGGAAACTTTGGCAGGGGAGTGAAAATTGTTAAAGAGTCTCTTGGAAGGAAAGAATGGGATTTGAGGAGTGAGTGGGAAGAGAAGATTTTGAAAGAGGGAGTGGGTGGAGAGAGTCATGGGGAGAAGGACAGGTACACAGAGAACACTTGAAGAAATGTCTAAAGGAAAAACAGGAAGACGACTGGTAAATATGAGATGAGAAGGTAAGAACCAAGATACTGCTGGGAGGTGGCTGCTGCACGGGTGGGATTTGCTGGAGGAACGCCAGATGGGAAAACCTGGAAGGGCTGTGAGTTTGTTGAAGAGCTGCTTGATGGGTTTAACAGTGTAGGACATTAAAGCCAGTGGTGAGGACTGCAGGAGAACACTGTTCTTTAGAATGCTCTGTAGAGAGATGTACTTTTCTTTCCAGTAGATCAGAGATGTGCTGGAAGTTTGTTAGCCTGTTAATTTCTTAAAATACAATGCAGGAGTAGCCTCAGAAAATCAATAAAAGCATAATCAAGTGTTTTCTTATTATATCTCTGAACTGTTTGTTAACCATGGCAGCATACTTGGTCTACGCTGAATAAATCATAGCCTTATTTGTATGGCAGCTTAGCCAGGATGACGACACTACTACTACCACACTACACTGCGACTACTGGCAGCATACACATGGTCTACCAATAGATGGTGATTGATGGGATAGTCCTACTGTGACACCGTTTACCAGAGTGTCTCTGCAGTTTGAAAAAGGGAGAAAAATAATAACAAAAAGAAACCTATGGAAAATTTCCGACTTGGAAAACATCTGTTCTTTTCCTATGTTTCCTAATGAAAAGAGACTTACAAATTTAAAAACCCAGGAAGCTAGAGATAGAGTCCAATAACGCTCTAAACTATACTTCTGGTAGGAAAGGTGATGCACTTTTAATGAAGAAATAGCAATAAATACATAAAAAGGTTTTTCATAGGTGATTGTCAAGACCATAATAGTTGGATCCGAGATTTGAAGTTTGGTTTTTGTTTTCTATTTCTATTTTTTAACTATAATTCTTGAAAAAATAGGTATTTTAAACTATGTTTTTGAATTTCCTTTTTTGAGTTTGTGATGGTTTGGGGAGGATTTGGGGTCATCTGAATACACTTACAAAACCCTTTTTAGCTGCACTGCTCAGTTAACTGGGAGGCATTTTGGGATGGAAAAGTACAGTGGATTGTTTTGTGTGTGTGGCTTTTTTTTTTTTTTTTTTTCCCCAGGAGCTTTTGTGCATTTGTGGAAGTCCTGCACAGCGTTTATATGAGGTTAGGGTGCATTGGAGTACTCGCTACTGTTTTTAAAAGAGTTTGACCAAATTCAGGTAGAGACACAGATCCTATTAATCCTATATGCTGTTAATTTGCATGCTGCTGTGCCTCACTGATACAAGTAGAAACACATTGTCTTTATTTGTGTGCATAAAACTCTTAACCTTTCATTTTTGGAGAAACCTTGAAGGAATGCCTTTTGTTCCAGTGGATCACAAACAGAGGCTACAATTTTTACTTTCAAATTCATTATTTATTTAAATATTGGGAATTTATTTTAATTTTGGGAATTTAGATGTGGTAGGGAATTCTACAAATGCAACTATTTATGAGACTAAACCTATTACTCTGCGTCTCTTGGGAATGAAACATAAATAAAACACGTTAGGGATTTTGTTACCTAAAGATTTTGGAAAATGATGAGTTTCATCTACAACTTTTATGAGTAGTTGGGACTTAACAGAACTTTTCCTGAGCAGTGGATGCAGTTTTTTGCTAGAAGCTGAAGAAACTCTCCAAGCAGTATCTCTGTGTGGAGTGCTGATGCTCTGGAATCAGGTGATTTTGGGGGTTAGCTCTGGAGGGTGTTGCATTCAGCTAGAATCAGGCAGAAGGCGCTGCTTTGCAGTACTTACACATCTGTGATAATGAGTCATCCTGCACAGGCCCAAGCTCCTGCCCCATCAGGGGAGACTCCCTTATGCACAGGGTTATTGTCCGCTCTCAGCTCCTCGTTCACTCTTTTCTTGGCAGGAAAATTTGAAGGATCTTGTTTTTACCCCTATAGGGAATAATTTTTTAAGTTCAAAAGGTTTTCAGAACAGGAAAACTGTTTCCAGACCTTCCCGCCAAGTATGTCTGAACAGTAATTGCTTTAAGATACCATCATCTTCAGTTTTGCTAGTAAGAGTTATGAAATACTAGCCTTAAAAAAAGTCTTGATTTTTAAATTTCGTTTTAAAAAAAGCCTTAAAACTTTAAAGTTAAAAATGTAAAGTCAAATTAAAAGAGTTGAATTCAATAAGAAAATCCAATCTATTTTTATGAAATATTCTGCCAATATAACACTGGTATGAAAATCAAGGCAACTGTGTTATGTAGACCTGGAGCTAGTGAGGTTTAGCAAGACAGGATATTTCAAATGCAGCCTTTTCAAGTCACCAATCTAAATGAGACTCATTAGAAACCAGTGCATGGTAAGATTCCTTTCTCTATTAGATCCTGGTGATATGAAGGTTTGCATTAGCATTCAAAGCAGGTTTTTCTTCACATTTATATGTTGTTATTTAGAAAATAAAATGATTTCTTTCAAGAGCTTTGTTTTTCAGAATTGTTTCCAATTTTAATGATTGAATCTGACTGAATGTTAATACTTTCCCTGTTTTATAATAATGTAATTCTAAAGTGCAGTAGATTACAGTACTTTGGTGTAATTTGACTACACTACCATAAAAACGGTTTGTTCCTCCAAAACTAAACAAACAAAATATGTGCTGTATTTGCTTTGTGGGCTCAACCACAAGAAATTTGACCTACACTTATTTTCAATGTGCTTCTCTCAAGCTGAAAATGTACTGCATTCATCACATTCATCTATTTTGTATTAAAACCACTGAGGGATTGTTTTTTCTATAACATCTCAAATTAATATGAGTGGAGTGTTTTTGTCTTCCGTATATTTGTGGTACAATAACAAAAAATACATATTTTCAAAAGATAGGAGTCTTTATGGATACTGTGATTTGTTTATGTAACACTTTCATCCTCCTTCTAAACAAACATTCATTCAATTTATGAAGGCTGTAAGGGGAGAGGTTACATTCTTCACTAACTTTGCCAAATTATACCAGCATTGAATTTACTTTCCTTTATGCCCTGTAGCAGGAACCAATGGTGTCAAGAAACCTGGAGACCAGAGATGGTGGAGAATACAGGCTCTATAAATCAGGCTTGTTCTAATAAAATATAGAGTTGAGCTTTCAGCAGTGCCAGCTCTTTAGTGTTGCACCCAGAGGTGTTACTGCCTCTAACTGCATGTTCAGAAGGGCACCATAAAACCTGCAAGTGATATTGCGTAGGCAGAGAGCTGGACAGATGCAAGCAGTGTCCTTGAAATCCTTTCACTTCAGTGCCTCCTGTTGTGATGGGAATGATGGAAATTGGAAATCAGACCTTGCTGTGAGCCCTTAACAATATGTGAGGCGTTATTTAACTGTGTGTGAGTGTGTGTATATGTGTATGTGTGTGTATATATATATATACACACCTTTATATATATGTGTATACATATATATAAATATATACATATATATACATATATATATACACACACACATATATATAAAACAGGCTATCTAAATCTCATGAAAGTTCTTGAAAAGAGATGGGAGCTTTCCATCTGTGATGGATCATGTTGGAGGACTCATGGCAGAAAAAGCCAAGTATGGGATTTGAGGCCACAGGAGGCAGAAGTGCTTTCCAACCACTGTCCAACGGGCTTGACCAAAATGACCAGAAGGTTTTGTAGGCAGCAATGTCTGTTTCCCAACAGAAAGGTCCAAAGAGAAGAAGTCTAAATTGAAGCTATCTCTTTGCACAGAAAAAAAATCTCCACCTAGAATGAAGGCAGAACTGGTATCTGCCCAACTGTAGGAGAATATGTAGGCTGGAGGCTGTGCCTTACAACCAGGTGTTGGGCATCTCCATGTAGCTGCCTATCTAAGTCATCTTCTGGAGGTGTGGAGAACAAAACACTGAACAAGAGAAAATGAACAGTCTACCTCCCTGCTGCTGGAAAGTCCCAGCCCAGCTTCTTTGCCAATGGATCTGGAGAGGGATCCCTCCAAGAGTTGAGTCCTCCAAAGCAAGGCAATGAGATGAGGAAAGAAACACAGGCCAAATATTAACAAAAGACCAACAGTCAGTATCTGGGTGGATGGTTTTTCCTGAGCATAATGTGCTATGGTCAGGGACACTTGTGTAAGCCACTCAATAACAAGATGCCAACATACACATTATGGGAATATGTGGTCCTGGAAGGAGCTGAGTATCCTGAAACTGCCACTGACTTGGAGCTTCTCAGGGTTAAGCAAGCAGACTGTCTCAGAACAGGGTCCTTTGCTGGGCCGTTTGGAAATTATGAAGGCAAACAAAATTCACAAAATGTGAGTTGTTTGATTGGTCACCAAGGACACCGATTTTTGAGAATGATAAATAGACTAATATTTCTAATGTTAAATATGTATTTGGATATAAAAAAATTACTCAAACTGTTAAGAGAAAATAGACACCTGCATGATATTTCCTGTTAGTAGGGAAAAAAAAAAAAAAAAAGGAAATAAAAAGGGAATTTTCCCTTTGCAAAGGGAAAAAATTATCTGAGTATTACATGTGAGCTGCAGGATCCCATGATCTCATGACAGCTACATCTAACACATCACAGGTAGAAAAGGAGAAAATCAGGAGTACATTCCTGAAATATCTGAATGCTATTAAAACACTTGAGTTCCACATATTTGCTGAGATGTGGTAGGTCAGACAGAGGAGAGGAAAGTTATTCTATGCAAAACAGAGCTAATGAAGATTGACCTCCTCCAGCCTCATATACCCTGTCACCCTATCCCTCTCCCAGCAAGAAGCCCATTTCAAGACTCCCAAGACGCCTCTGTCTCCGTAACTTGAAACCTTCCTGGGTTGACTCTGTTCCCAGTTCAGCACTTGCCTTTGTGCCCCGTCTCTTTTCTTTTTTGCTATGTTTCTGAAGCAAACTGCCGGTAGGGATCAGCCTGTGAGCTGCACCGCACCAGCTGCTGTGGTGGCAGCCAAAACTCGTGTGCAGAATGCTGGCCACATGGTGCCTGGGAACCACCAACAGCAGCCTATCTTTGCCCAAAGAAAGAAGAGCAAAAGGATTTCTTTTTTCTTTTAGCAAATGTGTAATTAAATATCTTTGAGATTTCTGATTTTGTCATATTGGTAGAAATGGTTCAGAAAGAGAAAAAGGGAAAAAAGCCTTCTTCCTCATAAAGGTATGCTGAGAATATAGTTAACAAGAGGATCTGCTGTTTAGTGTTGATAAGTATAGTGCAAGTTATGAGAGGCATTGTGATGGCATGTAAAGGCTATGATATAAAAACATAAACAAAACGAGCAATTTGCTAGTTGGATAACACAGTGGGTCTAAAGTTCAGCATTAAAGCCAAAAGGCTGCCCCCCTGTGTCACTGAACTGGGGGAAACATGAAAAAAAGGCCTAGTATCTGCTCTTAGTTCCACTGCACATAGGTTTACGGAAGTATAATCTGATTCACATGGTGCAGATACTCTTCCCAAAATGGTTGACTCCTTTAATAAAGCAATCAAAATATATCTGACTTTGTGGATTGATTACTGTTGAAGATTAGAGAAATATTGAGGCTTTTGAGGGTTTTATTTGTCACTGGATAAAGAGGGCAGTGTCACTCCACCGTTCAACCCTAGTCTCCTGAGTGAATGGATTTTTTTTTCAGATGAAGACATAGACCAACGTACTTGGGCGACTGTGTTTGTGGATGTTGGGATGTTATCACCATGTTGGATATGTTATTGTCCAGACATTTACATCTATTGAAGAAAAAAAAAAACTTTTAAGAAAGTAGTTTATTTGATGTGCTTTCTTCTGCTTGGTAGTGAGTTTAAAATTTGACTCCTATGTCTTATATGAATTACATTACTGTAACTGCTGTAACTTGATTACTCCCAAGAGGTCTTTGAATGTTGATCACAGAGAATTTTCTTCTTGTGGCTATACAGTTTACATTTAAGTCTCAAGAAGCTAGACTGTATAATTAAAAAGAGGCTTTTCAAAACTGAATCCAAAAGTGTAAGCTATTCAGTATTATTACAGTGGAAACAAAATAACTAACTTGAAAAAAAAAGAAAGAAAACTATTTAAGCATTTCTTACAGCTCACAAAATATTTATTCCAGTTACTGCAAAGCACTTACAGATAAAATACACTTCTGAGTCAGGCTAGTCTAATTCAGGCTAGCCAATGTCCAGGACGTATTTAGCATTGTGTAAGCCTCACAACTGCTTCAAAAACAATCAAAATGGATGTGAATGCCTAAGACACAACGGCAGAGATGTTTCTTGGTGATGTGCTGATGCAGTTTGGAGGTAGGATTGATAAAGATCCGAAGTTTCTAGACTGTGCCCTGTGCTTTAGCCCTGCAACTTGGCTCCTGTGCCTTCTGGGCTCAGGATCAATAGCAATGCAGACGTGACTGAGAATGAGATGATATGGTTCTTTTCTGATGTGTAAAGATGGATTCCTTGTTATAATTTATTATCATGGTGAAGTGCATTCTTCTGCGCATGCTGCCTGGAGAAAGCGGGTGCAGGTCATTCGTCCCAAGGCGGCATCGTGCAAGCGCGAGGTCTAGAAGGCTGAGTCGTATCGTTTGCACTGATTTGGCTTTGTCCTGCTGTTCTCGCTAAGCATCCAGATTCGCGGCGCTAGACCCCCGTTGGCTCCTGCGTGTCAGCCCCTGGATGGACTCCTGGTTTGAGGTGGGAAGAGACAGGCGACTCGCGGGGGCTCAGGAAGCGACTCAGCGCTGGCGTCGGCAGCTCCAGGGACACGAGTGTCTCCAGCGCCAGGGCGCAATCAACCCCTCACCGTTCTGTTCTGCTGCTTCCCTGCCTCCTGCCCCTCGCTCCATTGCGCTGCGTGGTGGGGAAGCCGATGGCTGTCTCCCGCGGGATGCGCTCGGGAGGGGAGCAGCTGCACGGGCGCAGGAGAGCAGCCGAGGTGCAGGGAGGACGCGAAGCCTTTGGGCCAGCACGGCTGCCACAAACACCGAGGGTGAAACTGCCCCTTCTCTGCTAACGCACACGTGGAGATCTGCTAATGCGTCAGGCGTCCCACGGAGACATTCCTGCCTGGGGGAATCACATCCTGAAGCAGCGCACCCGCCTTGGAACAACTCCCCGTCCACGCGGTTTTCCCTTCACATTAGTTTTTAATGAAATTTAAATGCTTAGCATTTCATTTAGATCCTTTTAGATTTGTTTTTATTCCAAGTTATCAGTTTATGATATATATGTTCCTAGTTACTTTTGTAATTAGAACAGTTATAGGTATTTTAGTAAGTTATTAGTAAACAGTAATAGTTGAGGTTAGTAAATGATAAATTCTTAACCGTTAATTATTTCATATATTATATTAAAAATATACAAAAATAACAGTCTAAAATGAAAATATGAATTATTCCAACTGCATTTCAAAATAAAAAATAACTTTGGAAGGATCTAATTCAGTACTCTTCAAATGTTTTACTTCACTGTGCTTCTTAACACACAGTATAAATTTTTTTTTGTATTATACAGTGAAATTAAGGTTTCCTAATTGCTGGTGAATCTATCAATCTATCGATCTATCAGTCTAAAGAATATGTATATATTTTTGTATGTGTGTCTTTTTTTCGCCTATGCGATGTGGGAAGGTTTGCCTCGGTAGCTGTGATAGCAGTTATACATAGAATTTTTTTGTCTACAGTTGGCAAGAGTTAATGATTTAACCTTCAGTATGCCATCTCAGTTGTGTCGTCTGTTGGATAGTAAGCAAAGAAATGAGTGAAATAACGGAAGAAAAAGCTGCAGAATCAGAATATCCAATATGAGTCTCACGTATGACCTTGCTGGTCTGTTTTGCTGAGCTGTTTTGCTGCTTGTGTACGTTTGCTGGAACCCAGCAAGCTCTCTGCTTATGCAGCTTCCCTTGATTGTACCACACGGTTGGTCACTGTGAACAGAGTGGTCAGGATCCGGTTCCTCAAGCACCAAGGATGGTGCTTTCTGTATGGTGCAATGCTTAGTTTGCTTTGTGTGCACACTTTTTCATTCCACTGGCATTTTAGTACAGTAATTCAATTTTAGGGAACAGATAAAAGGTAGGATAGTTTGGGAAAATTTTTGAAGTGTTTTAGAAAGACTTCAATTATTATATGAAGAATTTATATTGAAGGATGCAACATTAGACATTTACTAATTTATTTTATTTTTGTTTTGAGGCGAGTCTGTCCAAAAAAATGTAAATATGTAAGCAGTTGCTTAGAAATTCTTCCTTGCCTTTGCCTTACATTGCATCACATTTCCCCTTTCCTTTCTTTCCCTTTCCTTTTCCCTTTCCTTTTTCCTTTTTTCTCCCCTCCTCCCTCTCCCTTTTCCCATCTCTCCTTTTCCCCTTCCCTTTCCCCTCTTTTTCCTTTCTTTTTCCCATCTCTCCTTTTCCAGTCTCTCCTTTTCCCATCTCTCCTTTTGTCATCTCTCCTTTTCCCCTCTCTTTTTCCTGTCCCCTTTTTCTCTGTCTCCTTTTCCCCATCCCTTTTTCCCTTTTCCCTTTTTTCCATCTCCCCTTTTCCTCTCTCCACTTTTCTTCTCTCCCCTCTCCAATTTTCCTCTCTACTCTCTCCCCTTTTCCATTTTCCCTTTTCTTTTTCCCCTCTTTCCCTCCCTCCTCTCTCCTCCCCTCTCTTCTTTATTTTCTGTTGGGAATCTATTGTTTCCACTCTCTGAAACATTTTGATCCATTCCAGGAATTCTTTTTTTTTCACTTGAATATTCAAGAACTGCTGTCATGCTGCTTGTCTGCCTCTTTCCATTGCAACTTGAAACAAAAGTGCATTGCTAACTATTCATGACATGAAATATTTAAGTATTTGCAGCTTCGGCTCTACATGCTCAAACTCGGTATTCTTTCCTTCAACTAATCAAATGTTTGTAGAAATATGCGGGTGTCACTTTCTGGAAGCATCATGAGATCTACTCCAGACCTTCTCAGAAATGTGTGATGTCCAACCTTAACAAGGCCTTCATTGTTTTCACTTCCAAACTAATTACTCCGTTCCTGCTGTGTCACCTCTTTCCTATTCTGCTCATTTAATGAAATCTTCATTATTTAGGCCCCCAGTCACGGTGATGGCAAGTGCTGGCACAGCAAGCAGGTATCCTGGGATTTCTGTGTGCAAGGGCTTGTGCTTAGACACTGTTTCTGTGTCTGGTTTGGTGGTCGGTGAGGAAAGGGGCTCCTTGTGGTCCCTGAGGTCGTTGGTTGCCTGTGGGCCAGCGTGGTTATCTCATGAACGCTGTGTAGAAACCTGGGTGATAAAGATTGTGAGTCGCCTTTCAACACTGGCTACATAAGCAACTCCCTGAAGAGAGCACACGCAGGAAAAGTGTTGGCTGTGTAAGTGGATGACGTCTCCCAGATGGACTTTATAGCTTGGCCCCGTCTTCCTTGTGCTGTGCAATAGCTGGTCTGTGGAAACTGAGCTGGGGGCTGCGCAGGTAATTGATTGATACAGCCCTCTGTGGTGGTGGTGATGGCTGTCCTGTGACAACAGACAAGAAAATAACAGTAAACACAGTTGTTGGGCAACAGTCAGCATTGTCCTATTTTCACAGGGACAGACATGATGTAAACATGAAGTCACCATTCCCCGTGGTGAAGTCTCCAGTGGCTGCCTATTATTATCACACCACTTTGTTTAGAAATGACAAAACGAATTTGGGAGAGTACTGAGGTAATTCTTGGGAAGCTTCATTGTTTCTGCTACATACTACCCACACCAAGAAGCCTGTAAAATATTTGAACCTAGCTTGTTATTTTATGATACAATAAAATATGTTTACACCACTGAAGGATCTATTATGCGAGTGAGGAAGGATAAACCAGTGTAACAAAAGGAAAGTGCAGGCAGGGATTAAGCTCAATTTATTTTTTATTCAACTATATTGTTATCTAAACTTTGAAAATATTCCCAGACTGAGAAACAAAAATTACCAAGTGCACCTCTGCAGCAACTACAATACGTAGTTGTTTCTGTTCAGGAGTTCTGTATAGCTGCAACTGGTCCAACAAGTTGTTTTATTCACAATTGCATTTCACCATAATACTCTTTTTGAGAAATTACTCATTATCTGACAAAAATCTCTAGCATTGATCTCATAATCTGCAGAATCTGAATAGAGGGAAGTAAAGAAACTGAGCGCAGACTATAAAGGTACAATTTTGTTTTCATTCTACACAGAATAATTTAAGGACAAATTTATTACCAAGGGGAATGATAGGGATGTAGTTCAGGCCAGGCAGCTAATAGAAGCAGGCAGATAAGGGCAGCTTGTTCCCTCGGGAGACCCTTGTGTATTGTACAGGGTTGTGGTCAAACCGAACAAGCAACACTCCTACATCTCCTGTTCCCAAGAAGGAGCAGTTAAGTATTGCACATCCATTTAATACCATATCAATTGTGCTGCCATTCACACTCATTTCCTGACTGCTTTGCACCCACTCAGTATCTTTTAATATTACTGACCAGTAATTGCAATCCAGAGAGTTGCTGGAAGAGCTCAGTTAATGTGTGGTCTGTATTTTGTTGCTTGTGTTTCCAAAATCAGAATGGAGATGAGATTTTAGAGCTCATTTCCAACTCTTTTAAAAAAGAAGTCTCAAGAAGTTACTGTAAAGGGATGGGATATAAGGAACTCTTGACTATAACCCAATGTTGAGAAGGAAAATACATCCCTAACAAAAACAACAAACAAAAAAGAATGGAAAGGAACACATATGAGGGTGAGAAGAGTTAGATTTGGCAATAGGGTGAAAGGCTGCACCTGGGGTTATTAATGATTTGCAAAGTTAGCTATTGTGGGAGCTGGATAAACATCTGCAATGACCAGTCACATCCAACAAGTGCAATGCCAGTAAACAAACTCCAGTTTTGGAGATCAACAAACTTCAAGAACATGAAGTCCTTTTCAGATCATGGATCTGCACAATTGTTCACACGATTCTTCAGCTCCACCTCTGAGGTCTGTGAATCCCAAAGGTCGCCTTGCACAAACCCTGAGCTACCAGTGCGCTTGGAGAGATCAGGATGAGCTTGGCCTAAACAAGATCCCAGGGGCTCCCAGTCCAGGGTGAACAACACGCTGAAGGAAACAGGAAGGAAAAGGGTGGATGATGGGGGGTGAGGAAAATAAATTTTGATGCAGGGAACAGTACATGTGTGAAAGTATAAATATGAGAAGGGAAAATGATTTTTTTCATTTAATCAATTATGTAGAACTAGGAGCTGGATGAAGGCAAGATGTCTCATACCTTGCCTATTTAACACTGGAGAGAAATGTTGGACATAGTTTAAAGGATTATGGAGCAGCACCAATGTGAAAGGGAACACTTCGTTACCTTACAAAAATAAGCACATCAGTGTTCACAGTTTACTAGCACAGATCCTATTTTGAGCACATGGTGAGAGAAGAAGTCATACAACAAGGGCCTGAGGGAATATCAAATAGGCTATAGGATGGGCAGATAGGGTTGAGGAAGTGCTTGAAAGGGGTAATCAAAACCAGACGGATTTGATTCTTCAGAAAAGGAAATGCTACAAAGCTTACGTACACAGCTTATCATGGACATCCTTTGGAGCCTTCGGAAAAAGGGTGTGTAATAAAAGCTGAACTTGCTTGAAAAGCAGCCAACAGCTTCCCAAAAGGCCTTCATAACAAAAGATACTTTAATTTTTTTTTCTTTTTTTTCTTTTTTTTTTTTTTTGTAAATTTACAGAATTCACAGAATATTTAAGGTTGGAAGGGACCTCTAGAGATCATCTAGTCCAACCCCCCTGCTCCAGCAGGCACACCTAGAGCATGTGGCACAGGGCGGCATCCAGGCGGGTTTTGAAGACCTCCAGACAAGGAGACTCCACAACCTCCCTGGGCAGCCTGTTCCAGGGCTCTGTCACCCTAACAGTAAAGAAGTTCCTCCTCACCTGGAGACGGAACTTCTTATGCTTCAGCTTGTGGCCATTACCCCTCGTCCTATCGCTGGCCACCAGTGAAAACAGCCTGTCCCCTTCCTCCCTGCATTCTCCCTTCCTGAACTTATACATATTAATCATATCCCCTCTGAGCCTTCTCTTCTCCAGAGAAAACAGGCCCAGCTCACTCAGCCTCTCTTCATACGAGAGATGTTCCATTCCCTTAATCATCCTGGTTGCCCTTCTCTGGACCCTCTCCAGAAGCTCCACGTCCCTCCTATACTGGGGTGCCCAGAACTGCCCCCAGTACTCCAGGTGCGGCCTCACCAGAGCTGAGGAGAGGGGCAGAATCCCCTCCCTTGACCTGCTGGCAACACTCCTCCTGATGCAGGCCGGGATCCCATTGGCCTTCTTGGCCACGAGGGCACACTGTTCACTCATGGTTAACTTGGTGTCAACCAGGACTCCCAGGTCCCTCTCCGTGGAGCTGCTTTCCAGCAGGTCGACCCCTAATCTGTACTGATGCCTGGGGTTATTCCTGCCCAGGTGCAGGACCCTGCACTTGTCCTTATTGAACTTCATGAGGTTCCTCTCTGCCCAACTCTCCAGCCTGTCCAGGTCCCTCTGGATGGCAGCACAGCCCTCCAGAGTGTCGGCCACTCCACCCAGCTTGGTGTCATCTGCAAACTTGCTCAGGGTGCATTCCGTGCCCTCGTCCAGGTCATTGATGAACAAGTTGAACAGCACTGGGCCCAGCACTGACCCCTGGGGGACACCACTGGCCACAGGCCTCCAACTGGACTCGGCCCCATTTATCACCACCCTCTGAGCTCTGCCATCCAGCCAGCCCTCAATCCACCGCACCGTGCGCTCATCTAGTCCACTGTCCCGGAGCTTCCGTATGAGGATGTTATGGGAGACAGTGTCAAAAGCCTTGCTGAAGTCAAGGTAGACAACATCCACGGCTCTCCCCTTGTCCAGCCAGCCTGTCATCCCATCATAGAAGGCTATGAGGTTTGTCAGACATGACTTCCCCTTGGTGAATCCATGCTGACTGCTCCTCAGCAGCTTCTTCTCCTCCATATGCCTGGAGATTCTCTCTAGGATGAACCGCTCCATCACCTTTCCAGGGACAGAGGTGAGGCTGACTGGCCTGTAATTGCCCGGCTCCTCCCTCTTGCCCTTTTTGAGACTGGAGTGACGTTGGCTCTCTTCCAGTCCTCGGGCACCTCCCCTGCTCTCCAGGACCTCTCAAATGAGCCCATGATAATCCTGGTAAAGTTAAGCTGGACATCTGCTTGGGAGTTGAGGATTCTCTCTCCCTTGGTGTCAGGCTCAGGCTGTTGGAGATTGATTTTGTGGGACTGTGGGTTAAAGTTCTGGTCAAAATTACGGTTGTGATCTTCAGACTGCTCTGCTCCTGTCACAGAATCATAGAATCCTTAAGGTTGGAAGGGACATCTAGTCCAACCCCCTGCTCACGCAGGGTCACCTAGAGCACGGGGCACAGGGCCGTGTCCAAGTGGGTCTTAAAGATCTCACACAGGAGTAGGAGACTCCACAACCTCTCTGGGCAGCCTGTTCCAGGGCTCTGTCACCCTCACAGTCAAGAAATGTTTCCTTAAGTTCCTGTGGAACTTCTGGTGCTTCAGCTTGTGGCCGTTTCCTCTAGTCCTATCACTGTCCACCACTGAAAAGAGGCTGACCCCTCCTCCTCACTGCCTCCCTTGAGGTATTTATACACGCTGATCAGGTCCCCCCTCAGCCTCCTCTTCTCCAGGCTGAACAGGCCCAGCTCCCTCAGCCTTTGCTCATAGGGCAGATGTTCCAGGCCTCTGGTCATCCTGGTCGCCCTGCGCTGGACTCTCTCCAGCAGCTCCACATCCCTCTTGTCTTGGGGAGCCCAGAACTGGACACAGTCTCCAGATGTGGCCTCACCAGGGCGCTGTGTAGAGGGGGATGATCACCTCCCTCGACCTGCTGGAGACGCTCTTCTTAATGCACTCCAGGATCCCGTTGGCCTTCTTGGCCACCAGGGCACACTGCTGCCTCATGGTCATCTTGTCATCCACCACGACACCCAGGTCCCTCTCTGCGGGGCTGCTCTTCAGAAGGTCAGTTCTCAGACCATACTGGTGAAATTCCCTGTTGGGAATGTTCCCCAAGGAAGAATACAAGACCCATTCATAATGCTATGGCAGCAGTTGAAAATGTGAGCACATATCCAATTGCCATCTGTTACTTACCTTTTATACTATCAGTCTCTTCTCTTCCAGGGCACCATACCCTGCCCTGGAAAGGACTTCACCCATTTTCTCTATTTTGCCTTGTACTTCTGCAGATTCAGGATCTCCAGTGATACTATTAAGAGAGAGAGAGACATCCCATGCTTTTCCTAAATCAGAGGGAAAATCTCTATCCTTGTCTTTCATCCTTATCCTCCACTTGTCCATCCACAACCGGATGTGAGTGGTGTAAGGTCAAGAAGTGTGTGTGATGACAGCAATAAATCCTTAAAAAAAGAAGAGCAGGCTGCATGCTGGATGTGATGCTAAACCAGTATGGTGTCAGGGCAGTAGAAGAAGGGTAGTGATCCAAGGAGGTCCATCAAGATAAACAGCAGACCTGTTTGGAGAGCAGTGGGAGGTCTGCTTTAACAAGTAGAGTTTATCAGAAAATATACCAGGTAATAGAGAGTATTTCCCAAAAGTCACTAAAGTGACAACAGAATTTTGAAAGTAATGGTGGTATGTGGTGCAGACAAGCCATGACAGAGCATGGGTGATTTAGACAGTCTGTCACTAAACAGCTTCTCTTTGTCCAGATTGAGTTCAAGGATGCAATTTTTCAAAGCCTGGCTAACTGGCTCCAAGTTGGGCCACTGCTGATGCCACAGGCCGTGGGGTAGGAGCAATCACAATGTCCCTCTTCTTTGGTGTAGCAAACATGCTAAAAGAGTGCTCTCTCCCATGTTAACAGCAAGCTCCTTGAAGCCTGGCACTTGGAACACGTTTGCACCATGTACCTTGGTGGTCCATAATAACTAGTGGTGGTTTCTCTGCTGGCCAGGCTACCATCTCTGCTTGTCACCTTGTGCAAATTGGTCATCTCAAAGCAAAGCGTATGTCAAGGAGCCCATTACTGTGCCCTACTGACATCATTCTTTCTCTTTGAAGAAGAAACTGAAAACGTACATGACATGGACACATCCTTGTCAGGCTGAACTTTCATTAACCTGTCCCAGTCTCCAGCCTCTTCTTGTCATTCCTGTTGCAGACATGAACAATTGCATATCCTCCATTTTCTGAGGTGTTATATATATAAATATATATATTTTATATATATTTATATACTTTTCCATTACAGAGATCTGATAATTAGATGCTACAGAGTGATTATAAAATGCATAAGTCCCCCATCTTGACTTTCTCTAGGAAAAATGTAGCATTCCTGCAGCTGGACTCCAATCATCAGAAATAGGTTGGGTTTCAATAAAATAATGGGAATATAGTGCCTTCTAATATGTAAATTTGAGGACTTCCTACCATTTCTCCGCACCTTTGCCATTCATTGAGACTTGTCTTCCAACTGATCTCCATTTTACCTGCTCTCTCTTCCCTACAGGCACATCCTACCTGCAGGCTCCCAATGCCTTTCCAGTGGCATGGATGAGCCTGCAATCCCAGTCTCAGAGAAGACAGATTATAAATACTTCTTTGACAGCATCTTTGTCACTGAGCCATCTCCTTAGCTTCTTCCCCAGAGGCTCTTTTCCTCAGGCCAGTGTATGGTACCATTAGTCTTGCAAGAAGCTCTTTTTTTTTTTTTTTTTTTTTGAAGCTATAGATTTTAGGACCAAAAAAGAAAAAAAAAAAAAAAAAAAAGAAAGCAGAACTATTTTTTGACTAATAAAAGCAGGGGTTCTTTGGGCAGACCCAAAGACTGAGTCTATGAGTGGTCTCAGAACACCATTGTTTTATAGTCTTTAGTTATAGGGGAGAACTTTATTCCTAATCCGTGACAATAAAAATATCCCATTGCCATATTCCAGTCTCTGTCACATTCCCTAAAATATGCTAATCTGTAATGCAGCACTTGGTACCTGTTCTCACCTCATCCAACCATTTCAAAATGTTACCTTGACTTTAGACATAAGGGACATGCCACTCTGCCATGTGGCATGTCACGAAGTGCAAAGATGTGGCAAAAAAGAAATTTAAACTGTTGACTGGGTGATGACACAGGTTTCTGCAGGGATCTTCCCCTTTCCACAGCTGAACGTATCGGACAGCAGTGCCTGAAACTGCCCAAAGGGCTTGAGAGATCAAATCCGTCAAGGAAGAGCACACAGCTTCAAGGAGAGAGTGATCCTGCAAGAGGTACCCAGAGCACAATGGTAAAAACCCAAAACGCTCACAAATGTGTGGAGAAGGGACTAGTGGGTTAAATTGGAGACTGGTTTTACTCCCTCCATGGAGCAATAGGACGTTTCCAATGATGTTCTGCCAGAAAGAGGCCCTGGAAAACGGACTCAAGGCAGTCTGCAGGGAGACGTAGAGCACTGGTCAATGTGATCACAAGTTGACTTGCAGCCACGCTGCTCAGCAGCGCTCAGCAGAGCTGCGGGACCGACAGTGACTCATGAGGAGCTCCTCCGAGATGTGCATGTTGTGAAACACCGTACCCAGCCTTGGAGGATGGGGTACACCTGGAAGGATTAAAGCAGCTAGTCATTGGCATTTAGTTCTCTGTCAGTATTTGAATCCACACCAGTGACTTGCAGGCAATGCTTAGTTTAACTTGTTTAATGAAGACCTCAGCAGAAGGGACAAAAAAAAAAAAAAAAAAAAAAAAAAGGGAGGTATCATCCATCATCATCAGTTTTCAGTAACATGTGGAAATCACAAAAAAAAAACCCAGCATCCATCTGAGTTTACAAGCTAAAAAGACAGCATAAAAGAAATCCTCTGTGTCTGAGGTTTGTGTTACTTACCTCAAGGGAGGCAACAAGAGGGAGCCGATGGCGCTTGCTCTGGGACAGCAGCACTGTTCAAAGGCAGCGCTCAGCACGGGTAAGGCAGGCGGCTTCCCACGGCCGGGGGCAGGAAAGGCTGAGCCGAGGCAAGCAGGCAACAGCCCCACAGGCAGCGCCCCACAGGCAGCAGCCCCACAGGCAGCGGCCCCAAAGGCAGCGGCCCCAAAGGCAGCGGCCCCACAGGCAGCGGCCCCACAGGCAGCGGCCCCAAAGGCAACAGCCCCACAGGCAGCGGCCCCACAGGCAGCGGCCCCAAAGGCAACAGCCCCACAGGCAGCGGCCCCACAGGCCGCGCATTGGCCAAGCACTTGGCTCCGAGGGCATCCCGGGTGCGCTCCCGGCTTGCGTCTTTGGGCTTGGTTTTACCAGAAGGGAATCACACCCCAACGCTTTCCCTCGTGTGAGCTGAAGCTCTCACTGACGGTGCAGGAGCTGTTATGAGAAACCCCAGAAGAAGATGCACCCAAGGACATATTTTCACTGTTGTTGCTAGTATATTATAAGAGAATATGGACAAAACAGCAGGTTTTGTGGGTATATTATG
This sequence comes from Nothoprocta perdicaria, assembly GCF_003342845.1. Lineage (NCBI taxonomy): Eukaryota > Metazoa > Chordata > Aves > Tinamiformes > Tinamidae > Nothoprocta > Nothoprocta perdicaria. Next base: position 1,379,808 of record NW_020456221.1, on the reverse strand, counting down.
AGAGAATACAGACAAAAGGAGCAAACACTGGTTGAAGGCGAAGGACCTCCGTATTGTGATGAACTGGCTGAAGCAGGAGAGAAGAACCAAAACAGGGCCTACTGAGTCAAAATGAAGCCATATATGGAACTGACTTCCGGGAAGACGACCACCAGGGGGTCTCAAAAACACCACTGAAAACCACCAAAGGGACAGAGGTTGCATGCATGTGGGGATAGGGTATATTGTAATTAGTTACAGGAAATGGAATGAATATGTATGATCATTTCCTAGAATTTAATGCATATGTAGATAATAGAGAAATAAAAAGTTTTAGCAAACACACCTTGGGGATGCACGATAGGTGGAGCTATCCCCCGTGCATTCAGCGCTGCAATAAAGCGAACGGCCTGCTTCTTAATACTACATTGGTGTTAAGAGGTTTATTCCCGGTTTTCGGTGACAGTACTGGGGAGGGTGGGTCTGAACGTCCCGACAAAACCCAAGCCCTTTCCTGCTGCAGCTGCGAGAGAGCGCCCGGGCCTCGCGGCTCCGGCGGCAGCGGGACACAACGGCTATGGCCAGACACAACCAGGAGCAGCTGCCGCTGCTCCCACCAACACCACCAGACACAAGGGGAGGAAAACGGCCCAGCTCCACTGGCCAAACCCATGCGTAAGAAATGGTTTACAGTGTGTCCATGCTTCAAAGTTTATCTTGCTCTTCCTTCAAGAGAGCTGATCAATCTCAGTATGCTTAGCACGCCGGGGACCAATTTCTTGTTCCTGGTTCTGCTTCAGTGAAGTTGCCAAAAAAAAATACTGGGCATCAGAAAGTTTTTTAAGCACTTACTAAAGAGGGCCAACAACTTTGAAAATGCCACCATTCATCATATTAAGCAATATCAATCCACTGACATTTATTGCCTTTAAAAAAAATCAGCTTATGTGTTCTCATAAGGCACAGGCCCTAACAAGTTGTCATACTTGGAAGAAAAATTGAAGGCTTTTGTAATTTTGTAACCAAAAGTTGAAGACTTTTGGTTATTTGCAAACCGAAAACCTACAAAGGTTATTTGGATGCAGTTACAGTTAGAAGTCACTAAACTTCACTGAAAAGAATGATAATTCCACCTGGAACAAAGTTTCACATACTGCTAAATTATTCATGCATTCACTCATCCTTCTCCTATTAAACCGTTACAAAAAAATTTCAAAACTTCATTCCGGTTAGCAGCGCATTGTGATTTTTCTTCACGCTAAGCAAACCGATGAGAACATGACACACTTCTTTTCTACATTTGCTCTGCTGCCAACTGTTGGTTTATCGGTTCCACTGCTTGTCTGCAGCAGCTCTGAGGCCAGCTGCTAAAGTTACCAAGTACACAAAGAAATTATTGATGTATCTGTGGCTTCCTTAACTCCAGCTAGGACAGTCCAGTGCCTTTTCTACGGCTGCTCATACCCTGGGCTGTGATTTTCACGTCTGCGGTGGTCACCTTGGGTTGTTCTCCACCCTGTTCTGCAGCTCCCACAGGTATCGCTCCCGTAGACAGAGCCACAGGCTTGGCTGGTGTCTCCGAGCACCTGGAGGTGCCTGGGGGGGAACCTCCCCAGCACTGGGTGCCACTTTGCTCACTGGGCACTGTCCGTTCCACAATGCTCAATATTCTCCTTACAGTCTTTAGGTAAGGAGACTCTGTGGTCCTCCACAAGAAAGAAGAACCCAAGGAAACAGCTTGGTCTGCTTCCCTCAACAGCTGTCTGTTCTCCCCCGGCCTTTCCCTAGAAGTCCAAACATCTCAGACATTAGCACAACAACAGTAACATCTTGAAGGTCCTTTCCCTACATAAAATTTTTCAATACACATGTATGACTCTCCAAGGTGAAAACACTTTTTCTTTCTCACATAGTGACAAAATGCAATGATACCTGATTCCAAATCATTAGCTCAGACGTGACCCTTTCACAGCAGAAGATCTCTGCACTGCCTTTCTCCTATCTGCCTACACCAATAAATTCAGGAAATCTTGTTAGTACACACAGGGATCTACACTTAGGTGCTACAGCACCAGCTTGCAAACTAATGTGTACAATGACAGATTTATGCCAAGTGACTGAACTGTCCAGTTACTGATTTACACAAAAGGCATACAAAATCTCTTAGGACAGAAACATTTGAGTATTTTTCCCCTGCTAGGGAATGGAAACCTTGCCCTTCCAAGTCTATTTGTCATTTGCTAGGTAACTAACCAGTAACGCCTGTGCTGACTTTGATACATCCTCAATGAAAGAGAAAGCAAAGTATTTATCCTGAGCCAGTAGGAAAGCTGAGGCCTTCTTTGACATATCCATTAAAAAAAAAAATACTGTCCTCCACAGCCCTGGTTGGTTCATGAGTGCAGTGCTTATCTGTAGCTCTGATTATTACTTTAACCTATAGCTCTTCCCTCTCACTTCAGTGGCTGAGGAGTCTGGAATATACAGAGCAATACTAAAGGTCCACAGGTTCAACGGCTCCTGAGGAACAGGTCCTGCCTCAGACATTTCCAGGCATTGCAACATTTTCAGCTCTGATATAGCAGTGCCTCTGTTAAAGGAGGGAAGAATCCAGAGCCGACCACACTTCCATAAAACTAACAGCCCGAGTCAACGTAATGAGTAGACAGCAGCAGTGCGGTGGTGCCGGCATGCGACGGGGCCCCGTGTCCCCCGGGCCCCGTGTCCCTTGGGCCCCGTGTCCCCCGGGCCCCGTGTCGTCCCCCCGGCCCCGCAGCTGGTCGGGGCGCGGGACACACTGTGCTCAGCTCCGCTCCGCGGTGGAGCGGGACAGGACGGGACGGGGTGGGTGCCGCTGCCGGGGCGCCCGCGCTGCGCCGTGTTTGCTCAGCCCGGCTTCGGCTGCCACGGGGAAAAAGGAAATAATGCCTAGCTTCGATTTTGGTATAATAATAATAATAATAATAATAATAATAATAATAATAATAATAATAATAATAATAATAATAATAATAATAAACACACAGAGAGAAACAGACATAAAACAGTAGTACAACAAAAAATCCCTAGACGGGGCTTTTCAGCTCTCTCCCGGTCTGTGTACCGAGCCCTGTCGGGCCGGTGCCTCTGCCCCGCACCTCCTACCGGGAGCCGCCCCCGCCGCGTCCCCCGGCCCGGCCCGGCCCGGCCCGCCCCCGCGGCAGCGGCAGCGGCACCGCCGCCC
>NW_020456221.1:1338432-1375977 GCF_003342845.1 Nothoprocta perdicaria | reverse complement strand
CGAGCTGCAGCTCGCCTTCCAGGGCCGCCTGCACGAGCGCCTGCACGGGCTCTTCCTCACGCGCTACACGGACCAGGGCCGCAGCAGGTGCGCAGCGCGCCCGCCCCGCGCGCCCGGGGCATGGCAAGCGCCTGGCGCGTGGTGTGTGGCGTGTGGCACGTGGTGTGTGGTGTGTGGCACGTGGCGTGTGGCGCACGGCGTGTGGAGCGTGCATTGGCGTGTGGGGTATGGCACATGGCGTGAGCACTGCCCAGGCACCTGCCCCAGGGATTTCCTACCCTGGCCTGCGCTAATGCATGGCGTGGAGAATGTGCTTGCCTCTAAGGTGAAACTTGCTGAATTCCACCCAAAGCTCTGTGGAAGCTGGTCTTCTGGATCCCAGGGCTGCTGCTCCTTTCCTGTTCCCTGTTGCATCCTTGATGTGCTGATTTCTGCCGTACCACTTTTTCTTGATTGGCTCTAATGGCTCCTTAGCAAGTGTTGGCCCTTTTCTCCCCTTCAATATCTGTGCTTTAGAGAAGCTTTCCTATGTTTTCCCCCAGTCCTTCATCAGTGCTTTTCCTTCTTTCACCCCAGAGCATTTTTAGGGTCTGTCAGGTTGGGTCTCCCTTTGCAGGGAGGGGTGCATACTGAAAAGGTGTATAGGAAAGGCAAAGTTCAGCATCAGGTGTTCAGAGACAACGTTGAGTCTCTTTGTTGCTTCGTCCCGCGGATGGGGGACTGGCAATACCTGCATCCAGTTCCTGGGAGTCACGCTCCAGCTCAGTCCTGTGCCTAAGTGTGATGAGTGTTAGTTCTTGCGTGTGAATGTCAGCTCCTGCCTGCATGCTCCATCTGTGAGGAATTAGTGTGGAGTTCGGGATTTGGGCAGCGGATTTGGGTGTGATTTTGGAGACGTGAGCGGGTGCACATGCTGTGCTGCCATGGGATGTGTCCTGGCTTGGGAAAGCAGGAATCCACCAGAGTGTTTGTCCAGTAGTCAACCACTTAAAAACTCAGCAGCCTCTCAAAATAATGCTGGTTTTTTTTTTTTTTTTTTTTTTTTCCCCCTCCTGAGAATCTTTCTCTGGATGAATTCTGCATGTGAATTTCTGCATGAAATTTCTGCATGTGAAACTTGTTAAAAATAATGAAACGTAACACCATGCTTTTAATAGAACATGTTGAAGACAATTTTCTCAAGATAGAGACTTGAAGTAGAGGTAGGCAAATGGTTCATTAAAAATCACTATTTTTTAAAAAAGTGATTAATGATATAGTGAATTGCTGAGGGTTGCACAGTAGGTTGAAAGAAGAATGAAAACTTGTGAAGTTCTTGTTTCTCAGTCAACAAATAACCTTGCCACCTGCAAGATCTATGTGTACCGGCCCCTACAGGGGTAATAGTAATGAGAAACCCTAAAATAAAATTAATTTCTTTTTATGGAAACAGAAGAAGATTGTGTGATTTTTCCATAATAATGAGTACGCATTTCTACTGCCAGCTCTTATGTAAATCCTCACTAATACCATTGTCCTTCACATCTGGAAAATGTAACTTAGAAGACTTTTTTTTTTTTTTTTAAGAGAAAGGAGGTAGTGGTAAGTCAATTATTTAACAGAAAAAAATACAATCCGAAATTACTTTATAAAATATGTTCTGTTTTTCTTTAATTGTTATTTTGTCGTTCTCAGGATTACTTATCCAGTTTTTGAGTTTGTTTAGGAAAAAATTGAATGCTTTGCTTGATTTACATTTTTAAAATTAATGTTCTAAATAAGTGAGAGTGGAATGAGCATGTAATTATTTAATGCTACATCACATTACTTTTTAATACCATATTAATTCATCCAAATCCTACCTAAGAAACCAGACTGAAACCTACTGCGTAAAATTCAAAGGATCTAAAAACTGCCTCTGTCAGCTTTGTTGGCACGTTAGAAAACAGGAAGAAATACTTCAAAATTAAACTGTGCATATTTTAATCATTTTAAAGAGTTTAAAGGATTTGTGACAATTGTTCCGTTTTAATCTTAACTTGTCAAGAAGCACTAACAAAATGTGAGACTGCCGTCTGGTTAAAGAGATAGATGCCAGCAGTATTCAGACTCTGGAATAAATCAAAGAAAATCCACTGATTGCAGAATAACATATTGTTTTGGTTACTTGTTCCTGCTTGCATTCCTGGTACTCTTAAATGGGTTTTGCATATCTCTTCTGCTTCAAAAAGGCATTCTCTGAATTCAAAGCATGCAGCAGTGTCTTGTTATTTTCTTCCTTTTCTGAGGACTAGTCCTCCTTTCACCATAGCAGTTTCCTAATTGCCTTCCTCTTTCAGCGAGGGTGCATGTTGAAATCTGCCTTTTCTCTGCTCCAACAATCTGCTAATGGTGTAAGAAGTTGACATCTGATGGAGGATCTGACAGGCCAGGCGCTGTTTAGTGGCATTCAGTGTCTTGCTCCACGCTGTCAGTACAAGCCAAGCGCCAGCTGCACGGGGAGGAATCGCTGCCCGCTCTGGCGGACCCCATGCACCCGTCCCTGGCTTTTCTGAAGTGACTTTCACTGATGCCCAGCGGGCCTTTGGGGATCCGATTCCTGTCTGGGCTTCTGGCCTCGCTTGTACCCTGTGAGACCAGTCAAGTCCGTAACTGAAACCAGCTGTAACAAAGTGCCGTTTATCTGCAGTCAAACAGATTCTTGTACTTCTTGTATGTGCTGGAAATTGTAGTGGCTTTTGTGATTTGTGCTTGTGAAACTGCTGGAGTCTTCTGATTACAGGGGGGTTTAAACTCCGAGTGGCAAACGCTTGGGAGGTGGATGGATCCGAGAGTGAGGCTCCCCAAGCCTTCATTGGGTCTGGGTTTTGGCAACTGCAGTTTTCTTGGTCGGATGTCCATGTTGCCCTCAGCAGGTTTGCAGAATCAGCTGATGGACACATGGTGCTGTTCCCTGTTCTGCCCAGGCTGGGGCTGAAGCACGATGGCAAGGTAGTGTGGGCCTTGAGCCTGTTTTCTCTGGAGAAGAGAAGGCTGAGAAGCAATATGATTAACACGTGTAAGTTCATGAAGGGGGAATGCAGGGAGGAAGGGGCCAAGCTCTTCTCAGTGTTGGCCAGTGACAGGAAAAGGGGCAATGGGTATAAGTTCAAATACAGGCAGTTCTACCTCCATGTGAGGAGGAACTTCTTTCCTGTGAGGGTGACAGAGCCCTGGCACAGGCTGCCCAGGGAGGCTGTGGAGTCTCCTTCTCTGGAGATCTTCCAAACCCGCCTGGATGCCGCCCTGTGCCCCGTGCTCTGGGTGTGCCTGCTGGAGCAAGGGATTGGACTGGATGATCTCTAGAGGTCCCTTCCAACCTCAACCATTCCCTGATTCTGTGAGAGGGTTTTTTTTTTGTTTTGTTTTGATTTTTTGTAATGAGAAGACTCTACTACTTGCAGAAAACAGAACAAACTCAACCCGAATGGTACTCAGTTTCCAGGGCAAAAATTGCTCGTGATCAGTTGGGTCACTGGCAACAACTGCCCGTTCTTACTCCTGACAGTTGGTGCTAAGACACCTGACCTTACACCCAGCATCTGTGTGGACACCATGCAGCCCATATCCCTTATTAACAGAATTATGGAATCATTGAGGTTGGAAGCACAATCCTTAGGCGAACATTTTTATTTTATTTTATTTATTGCGTACCTACCAAATACTAGACTGCTGGAATGTCAGAAAGTAGGATTGGAAATGGCATCGGTACAGCTATTTGTGCCTCAAAGCGGGGAATCTTGGACTTGACTTTGTTTTCTGTGATTCTGTGTGTAAAACAACTTTATGGTTTTTTTTTTTTTTTTGATTCTGATATGGTTTTTAATGTGGAAAAATACATCTGTAAAAGATGTTAGCACAAGTGTTATGACTTGCAAATAGCATTGTTTTAGTGAGAAGGACATTTTTAAAAGAAAAATCTGTTTATATCAACATAAAACATTTCTTTTACAGTGGTTTTTTTTATTGGGTGAAATAACACTCCCTTGAGTGTACCTGAGTACACTGAGTACACCTGAAACTTACTTTCTTTTTCCCTGTTAAATACACATCAACTGAAAAATAATCGACTCAGTTTAAATTGATAAAGTTTTAAGCTGAGACATCCTTTTTTTTTTTTTTTCTGTTTGGTTCTTCTTATTTAAAAATATTGTGATTTTGTTCTTATTTTAGTAGGATGAGGAGACAGCGTTATGTTTACAAAAATCATTTTTTAAAAAAGAAGATGAATCAGTGCACAAAACTGCAGAAGTAATGGAGGAACTTACCCGCCTCCTTATGCAATATTAGGCTCTTTTGCAAGTGAAATTCCCTGTGGGTAGCTTGTTTTGTGATAAAACTGCAGTGTGCGGGTGATTCACTTTATACTAATACCTCCACCTTTTTTAAAAACAACCCAAAACCCCAGATGTGACTCATTTTGAGAAGTGATGTGAGGTAGTGTTTGTGAAATAAGTTATTTGTGTAACATGCATGAATCCTTCTCATTTTTCTTCTTACTTGGAGCCTCACTGAAAAATAACATTTTAATCCTTCCTCATATTTCTTTTTTGGCTTTCTTTTTTTTTTTTTTTTTTTTACGATTGTGCTTCAGCCCCGTATATATATATTTATATGTATAATGTTGTGCTCTTGAGCAGGAATTCTTGTGGTCAGAAGACCAAATTTGCTGTGTGTCTGTGTTAGTTTCTGCTGGCAAAGAGCCCCCAGAGGCTGTAGTTCCCCTGGTGCCGACAGGGTTGTTCAGCCTTTCCTGTTGTTTTGGTAGGTCCCGTGCTCAGCAGATGCGGTCGCGCTGGGCATGCAGTGCTCATCCTGCTTGCTGCTTACTGCATAGCTGTTGGTGCTGCCCCTGCAGCCCCCGGCATGGTTGTGGTAGCTCTGTGCTCAGCCTAAGCCTCTGTCAACCTCACGTGTCGAATGCACTCGGCTACTGCTGAAAAATATTGACGCTACAATGATGTTAAATGCAATGCCATGAAAAAAACGGATCATGCCGTTCTTGCAAGTGGTAGCTGCTGGAAATGCCATTTATGTGACTTACTTTGAAATCTTCTAAACATTGTAGAAAGTTTGATTGTCTTCAGTGATGTGGTTGCATGCCTTTCTGTTCTTCGGTATTTAGCATGTACATTATTGTCCACTTCATTCAAGTATGTGTAAAAGTCTGTCTCTTACAGTTTTCAGTGCTTTAAGTAGCCTTTGGCTCACAGGTTCCCAGAAAGGTGCTTCACTGTGAACTGCCCAGATTTTTAAATTTATTATTATTACTATTATTTTAATTTTGACCACTCGATACAGTGATTTTCTCTCTTTATTCCAAGCACTTTGTGACAAAGATCTGCCCCAAGCAGGGCAAATGCAGAAAAAGAATACTCTGCACCCTGGCACCACTTTCACTGTTTTGTTTGTTTTTGTTTTGTTTTAATCTGTAAGGTTTGGCTGGAATTGGCAAATGCATATATTCATGGTTAGCCAGCAGATAATATGCTTACCGTCTTTTAATAAAATGTATTGCTAAAAAAGCCTGCATTAAAGAAATGAGCAGCTGCACACAGAAGAGATTCTCATTTGGAAATGAAGGTTGGGCATTGGATCGCTTTTTGAGGACTTGCCTCCTCTATTTAAAACTTTAATCACTATAGTCTTAGTAATCAAACTAGAAAAGCTCAAGTAGTCAAAATATATCCAGAAAAGCTCATGAAGGGGAAAAAATGTAACTCAGTTAAAATAAAACAAAAACAAAACCCACTTTTATTTAGAAACCTCCAAACTGAGCTGTCTGGTGGAGAGAGGATTTGATCATGACTTTAAATAATAACCAAGTATCTTCTCAATCTGTATATGTCTTTTTTTTTTTTTTTTTTTGGTCTCATTTCATATTTTTGTGCACTATGAGTTCATTTCCACCAGCTGTAACATATTGGATCAGTCTTATTTGTGTTTTCAATATAGAATGCTGATTGCATCCCAAATGGAACCAACATATGCCAGGACAGTTTATCCATGCTTTGATGAACCAGCCATGAAGGCAACATTCGATATCAGAATCATCCATGACCCAAGCTATGTAGCTCTTTCCAACATGCCTGCTATTGGTAAGTAAACAGCAAGCAGGCTTCTCTGTGCTTGCCCTTCCTGCCTGTGAATTTTTCTTTAAGAATGTAATTCTTCTTAATAGTAACTTTATCATTCTATGCAACAGCATTCTGTTTTCCATGGGCTAATGCTTTGCACAGGAAAGCATGGAAAATGCTTATAAATTAAAAAAAATTCTCAGGCAAGTATTCATAATTAATGAATACTCTGACAATAACTGAAGATGTAACAGTTGTGATGTGCTCTTGTCTGGTTGCTGAGGGCTGGACATGGCTTGATTCTTAACATTTATTGAACTGCTGATGTATCTTGCTGCATGACCTGCCCTCAAAAGACAATGGCAATTCCAGAAGTTTGTGGAAAACCTTTAATTGTAGCATTCAGGAATTGTTTTTATTTTACATAGGTTTTTAAAGGTATGTAGATCATACAAAAATGTATTCTACGAGGCAAGGAGACTGTAATTTCTTGTGTGTATATATATGCAATAAGAATGGCATGTAATTACATGTAATTCTTTGGCAGAGACCCTCCTCTCCCTTGCGTGTCATTGTGTGGAGTGCAGGTTCAGATTCCAAACAAATTCCATAAATTAAGATTCCTTCAGAAAGCTGTTGGATCTCTTGCCCGCTTCTTAATTGATCCTTTCTTTAGTTCATTGCCACAAGTCTTTTTTTTTTCCCTAAGCTTTCCTTTTTATTACTAAAAATTATTTATGAGATTTGCATAGAAGTTAAATAACTTGGGAACTGTAATATATGGGATCTCTGCAAGAATAGCTTGGAATCTTGCTCACCATTGTTTTTTCTCTCTTTATATAGACAGAAGAGATCTGATTAAGTACTTAGTAAATCTTAGGCACACGTAACTTGCATTTGAGTTAAGGATGGTCATGCCTCGTATCTGCAGCATAAGATAAATTGTTCAATTTGTCCACATCCGAAACTGATGCAGTTTGACACACTGTGGAAGCTTGAGCTAAGAAACAAGTGCATTTTTTATTGTTTGCCTGAAGGGTTACAGCTCTGATACAAGATTGCAGCCCCAAATCTGGCTTCTTGCTCATTGCCAGAAGCATATGGATTTAGTTTAGATCTACAGTGTATCAGAGAGAGGTGGAAAAAAACATGCAGGAAACCATTTCTTGTTTGTTATGCAAGAGTCGTGGTTTGAATATTTCTTTCATACTTTTCTCTTAGATGTTTCTGAAATGAAGGATGAAAATGGAAGTGTGTGGGCCATTACCACATTTAATACTTCGCTGAAAATGTCAACTTACATAACTGCTTTTGTGATTTGTGATTTTGATTATGTCACCAGAACAGAACGAGGAAAGGAGGTAAATATGAGGGTGCATAAAACATTACACAGTGTACAGCAGGAACTGGCTCTGTGCTGCATCATGTGCTTTAGAAGATACTGCAGGTATAAACTGTGCTTTCCATCCCAAATGTATTTGCTTGAGGGGGGAAAACACAGTTTTCTAGTATAATAACTAGTGTTATAATATATATATGTTATATTATAATAGTATTATAATCATTATTATCCTGCCCTACAATTTGGAGTTTGATACAGTTCTACAAGTGCTTATTTTCTGTGTGTCTTGAAACCTCAGGGGGTGACGGCTCTGCATACATTCTGGTCTGGATCTTCATTCTGGTCTGGATCTTCATACACTGTTAGCTTTTATAACTGCTGCTCTGACTCAGTGATGTTCAGTCGCTGGTAATGACCTCGGGAGGAGCAGTGCTGATCTCCAAGCCTCTTATGGACTTGCTTTTCTTCAATGGGCACATTTTTTTTAGCTTTCAAAAGTAACTTTTTTTTTTTCTATTTGAAGCTTCCTTATACAGCGAGTATTCAGTGTTCCTATTACACTGGAATACTCTTTGAGAGAAGCTGTAAAAAAATACTATAATGGCTTTAGTTGTTCAGTTTGCCTTCTTTTGTTAAAAGCTAACAGAACAGGTATGTTAGATCTATGGTTACTTCATTATTATCAGAGTGAGAGGACAGTGCAGAAGTACAGCAGGAAGCACAGCATTGCCTCCGTATAAGGGGGGAGCTTGGATTTGTGTGTCATATCTGCTGTCCCTTGCATGTAACAAAAAATGCTCACAGCTCTGTTCGTGGTGCCTTCTGGGTCAGCACCAACTGGTAAAGCAAAGCAAAGCAAAGCCTTCACACTGTGCTTTTCAGATGGTGAAGAGGCTGGAGGCCTCCTGAGTCGTGCTGTTAAGTGGAGCCAGAGGGGATCTTACCCTTAGGTTTTTGACCCAGGTGCTCTGTTTATCCCTCTGTGTGTCTGTAAATGTGAAATGCATTGCACCTGTTTTAACATTTCCAGTGATTAATGTACAGTCCCAGACACCTGTAATACAATTCAAAGATGACTTTCAGCTTAGGATTTTGAATCTATCTGTTTTATTTAGCTGTTTCAAACTTAAGTGTGGCAGTCTTCGAAATGCCTGAAGCCTTGGCTGAAAAGAGGGGCTCAGAGGCTGAGGATGGCCTGCTGGCTGATTTTTTTTTTTCTTCTCTTTGTAAATGTATATCCTGATGTTTCCACAAATATTTGAACAGCAATTGCTATCTAACCATTAATTTCTCTTCAGGGACCCAGTGGTAGGCTGAAGGAAAATTTGTCCCCCAGGCTCACTGTCTGGAATACACGGTCTTACGATGTGTGCATTTAAATATTTTTGAAGCATTTCATATTTAATAAAAGCATGCTTAGGAATCCACTTGCTCTAGCAGTGTATATATGTTTTCAACTCTTGGCTCCCTTGAAGTACAGAACTCTCCAGGATTTTTGTGGGATTAGGCACTGCTTCATTTTTTGCTAGGTCAAACACTGTTTGGGTTTTTGATGAAAGGCTTTATTGCATGATTAGAAATTGGCTGGATGGATTAGGAATTGGCTCGATGGCAGGGTGCAGAGAGTGGTTGTCAATGGTGCGGAGTCCAGTTGGAGGCCTGCAGTTAGTGGTGTCCCCCAGGGGGTCAGTTCTCGGTCCGGTCCTGTTCAACTTATTCATTAACGACCTGGATGAAGGGCTGGAGTGCTCCCTCAGCAAGTTTGCTGATGATACCAAACTGGGAGGAGAAGCTGATAGCCCTGAGGGCTGTGCTGCCATCCAGAGGGACCTGGACAGACTGGAGGACTGGGCGGCGAGAAACCTCATGAGGTTCAACAGGGGCAAGTGCAGGGTCCTGCACTTGGGGAGGAATAACCCTGGACACCAGTACAGATTAGGGGTGGACCTGCTGGAGAGCAGCCCTGCAGAGAGGGACCTGGGTGTCATGGTGGACGACAAGTTGGCCATGAGGCAGCAGTGTGCCCTGGTGGCCAAGAAGGCCAACGGGATCCTGGGGTGCATTAAGAAGAGCGTCTCCAGCAGGTCGAGGGAAGTGATCATCCCCCTCTACTCAGCCCTGGTGAGGCCACATCTGGAGTACTGCGTCCAGTTCTGGGCTCCCCAGGACAAGAGGGATGTGGAGCTGCTGGAGAGAGTCCAGCGCAGGGCTACGAGGATGATCAGGGGCCTGGAACATCTGCCCTGTGAGCAAAGGCTGAGAGAGCTGGGCCTGTTCAGCCTGGAGAAGAGAAGGCTGAGGGGGGACCTGATCAGTGTCTATAAACACCTCAAGGGAGGCAGTGAGGAGGAGGGGGCGGCCTCTTTTCAGTGGTGGCCTGGGGGACTAGGGGAAATGGCTTCAAACTGAAGCATCGGAAGTTCCACAGGAACTTAAGGAAACACTTCTTGACTGTGAGGGTGACAGAGCCCTGGCACAGGCTGCCCAGAGAGGTTTTGGAGTCTCCTTTGGAGATCTTCCAAACCCGCTTGGATGCAGCCCTGTGCCCCGTGCTCTAGGTGACCCTGCGTGAGCAGGGGGGTTGGACTGGATGACCTCTGAGGTCCCTTCCAACCTTGTGCATTCTGTGATTCTGTGATTAAACGTGGACAGAAAGCATTTTCAAATAATGATTCACAAAAGAGAAGCAAAGAAAATGAAAATATAAGGGTTGTCCAAAAATAATTCTTCCTTATTTTATTGCAGATACGTATTTGGGCTCGTAAAGAAGCAGTTAAAAATGGGTATGTTGACTATGCTTTAAACATCACAGGCCCAATATTTTCATTCCTGGAAGACTTGCTTAACATCAGCTATCCTTTGCCAAAGACAGGTGAGAAAAAATACTTTTCAATCCCCTCTTTTTTTAATCATCTAGTGGACCAGAAATTGTCACTGATTAAATACCATTCACAGAAAAAAATGGGTAGCCTTATAATGTTCTCTTTTTATAGCCTTATAATGTTCTTTTTTTACAGTACATCACATTCATGGAATAACCCCCTTAATATTAAATTTACTGATTTTTCTTGCTTTTATTAAACCATAACTTTATCTTCAGATCATGCTTATCCCTTTAAATCATCATTTCCTAATACAGTGGCACATATAGCTACAAAGTGAATAGAAAAGGGAAAGAGCTTTTTTGTCACCTGGCTCTTTCTGCTGCCCACACCATTCTGGGCAAGTGTGCTGTTGTGTTCCTAGTAAATGCATACTTGCAATGAACCATATGCCCTTCAAACATTCTTTACTTTTCAGTATGTCCTTGTCTAACATGTGCATTGGCAGTGTGTTCCTGGAGGTAGATTCCAGTAGGAAAACATTATTTTGCTTTGGATGGGACACCAGGTAAGTTGCTGAAGTCAAGTTTCAGTCAAGAAAGAAGGGAACCATCATGTGGTTTAGTTATATAGCTTGCCATAGTCCTTAGATTTGTATTCACAAGGGTTTAGTTAATTAATACTGTTAGTATTCGTAAATATTAAAAATACTTCCGGGGAGCAGCAGTGCTATTGGGGAATTTGCTTTTTTATGCTTGTGCTCATTTTGAAAGCACAGAAGACAGTGCTTCATTTAAATGATTTTAGTAGACCAGAATTTTTTTTTTCTACACTGTTTCTTAAATAATCTTTTGAAATTAAAATCTGTATTTTGGCATGTGAAAGAATGAAATTTTCATCTGTGTAAATGCATAATCTCCCAGTTCAGAGCAACTTACAGAATTACTCATCACACCTCTTTTGGAAAATGTAATATATGCAGTTGTTACTCTTAAACACATTTAAAATTAGAAATATTTGGGGATTTGATCCAGATTTAAAGCTGATGTGATGTGTGCTGCTAGATGTGTGTAGCTGCATAATCCAAAGTCAGAGAGGGTTGGTCAGCAAGAGTCTCAGCCTGAACCAGGAAGCCTAACACAAATGCAGTCTAGTTTTGCTTGAGTTCAGCACTGTGCTCATGTTATCTTCTGGTCTGGGACTAGTCCTCTATTAGGTGTTTCGAGGTACGAGTTTGTGTCTGCTTCCAGCATGCTCTGTACACCTGCTACGCGTTTGCCCTTCGCTACCAGGTTTAAACAGAGGGTTTTTTTTTTTGACATCTTTGATGTCTGTCCAAGAGCCATCTCTGTTTCTTCTCAACTGTCATGTTTGAATAGGAAAATTGCTCCCTGTTCTTAAGGCAGAAATTGTACAGAGGTAACAACTTTGCTGGTGAAATAGAGATAATGCTTCTAAGACTGTTTTAAAATAGTGTAAAAAGGATCCCTTTACTTACAGACATAAAAGAAAGAGCCTTTTCTTACCAATTGCAAGGCTGAAAAATAGAAGGGACAAACACGATTCCTTCTGTCCCCAAATACAAGAAAAATTTATAAAAAAGAAGGATATCTGAGAGTTAGAAATGAACTGGTCATTGCTAGCATGTGACATTTTTTCCTACTTTCTTCAAAAGAGCTATATGTAAGAGAGAAATTTAAGGCCTATGTTTTGTGAAAGTCTATTTGAATTTCTGAAAGACTGGCAATTATAAATGAAAAACATGAGAACATTTCACAGCAATTTTTTCAGAGTATTATCACTATCTAAGAAAGAATCACTGAAATGTAGCATCTTTTAATTCTATACTGGATAAGCGTAGATGATCTGTTTCCATTTTATTTCTGAAAATTTTAAAGATGCCTTTTTTTTTCCTCTTTGGATTGTTTTAGATCTGGTTGCACTACCTGAATTTGAAGCAGGTGCTATGGAAAACTGGGGACTAATGACTTTCCAAGAGTCATCCTTGATGTACCTCCCGAGAGATAAATTCACAGGCAGAAAGGCTGTGATTGCCATAACTACATCACATGAGATAGGACACCAGGCACGTGGTAAACAATTTGATACACATAACTTGTATATGAAGTTATTTCTCCACTTGCTGATGTTGAGAAGTTATAGAGTAATGGGAGAAAATTGTGACTTAACTTTAGCGGAGTGTGAGAAAATTCATGGCAAATACAGAAGGAACTACTAAAATATTAACAAATACATATCCATGGAGCAGTAGGAAGTTGAATTCAGTTCAATGAAATTGAATTTGGTAGAATGCCACACTAAAAACAGATATGAGATGTAGGGGTGATAAAGTGTACTTATTCTCTCTACTTGGTACTTCAGTGGGGCATGAACGGGCATCCTTAGCGGGAATTCACATAGATATTGCAAGAAGTATTTGGTTTTCTGTAAAAAACACCTTAGGAGTGTTTTTTTTGTTGATCTTGACAGAACAGGGGAAAACCCTCTTCTTTCAAGGTTCATTCAAACTTTGAAGTTTTCATTCAAAAGTGACTTTTTCTTATGGTTTGCTGAATACTGTATTTTTAATCATAACCTGAATTCTGTTTTTATGCATATTATTGGGAAATATTTAAAATTAAATGGAATAAAAGATTGATTAAATCACTGATAGGTTCATAGTATGAAGTTTTAGATGAAGCAATTGGAGAAAGTAGCTGACTAGAGCATCTGACTTTGTCCTACTGCATTATAGCTAACTGAAGGAATGTGCAGCCTTTCATCCAGTTGCCATGTGCATATTAGACTCCTGGGCACCAATGTTTATACCTTACAAGAATAAAAAACAGTAGCTCAGAGAGATGTTGAGACTTTTTTCTTTCTATTTAAGTGGTTTGGAAATCTGGTTACTATGAGCTGGTGGAATGATCTGTGGCTGAATGAGGGATTGGCGTCTTACTTTGAATACCTGGGAGCTGCCTTTGTTGAACCAAAGCTTTCACTGGTAAGTGCTAAAGCAGAATTGTTCCAACATATAGGAGGAAAAGGAAGATGCAAGAGATGGCATCTAAGTCACGGCACTGTTAACTCCTCTGGGAATTATCAGTAGGTCTTGATTTTTTTGGGAAGATTTCCTTTCTGCTGGGCATCATGGTCAAACACAGCCATTCCACAGCTGGCAGAGGATATGGCCCATCAACTGCAATTCTGCAGTGACAAGGAGCTAAAGAACTGGGGGTGTCATTTTACTCTGGATCTTCTGTCCTTTACAAAGCCCCTTTTTTTTTTTTTTTTTTTTTTTTTTTTTTTTTTTTTTTTTTTTTTTTTTTTTTTTTTTTTNTTTTTTTTTTAATTTTATTTTATTTAAACTCCTCCCTGGATTCTGTGCTGGATAGTTTCCTTCTGTCTGTATCTAAGCCCTGTTTATGAGAGAACTGGAAACTCTGTACTCATATATCTATATATTTCTTCTTTCTGTGTTAGGTGAGAGAACTCTGCATGCTGCCTGTGTCCTGGTTGCTTAACTTTTGAATACATTTCAATCAAGTACTTCAATCATACTTTTTCCTCTGTCTGCTGTAGAGATTCCACATGTGATAAGCTGGAACTGGAAGGCTTATGTACGTTTTTTGAAAGTTTCCTTTGTTTATTCCCAGGTTTTACGCCTAGATTCAGCAAGTCAAAGGTCCTTCTGTGCATCTGAAGCCAGTGTTTTTGGTTGGTTGGGTACTTCTGAAAGCCTAGTGCTAACCAGCTGAAAATTAGACAGAATAGTCCTACCGATGTCTTTAATAACTGAAAATACACTATTTAGTCTTAAAGACTGAATTTGGACTCAGGTCTTGGAGTCAAAGACTGAAAGAAGGGAAAGTGATTTTCATCCTCTCAGATTTCTTACAATAAATAGCTGACAGGACGCATGAGATATACTCACTTCTTAGTTTTTCCAACCTGTAATATAGTTATACTCTAAAATCTGACTTTTTTGATATCAAATCTACACCCATACAATCTTTCTAAAGTTGCTATAAATCATTTTGATTTAACTGGAATCCCATGACTGGGAGCTGGGTAATAAATACTTGCTTCTTTGCTCTCATGTAACTATTACTATCAATATCAATTTCAATATCAACTATCAATAAATTTTTTAGTCATAATGCAGGTAAACTTACAGAAAGATCTTTTTGATATTGAAAATTGAATTTTACTAATCAGCAAAAGCACAGCTATATAAAAGAGTTCTGCATTGTAGGATTTTTCTTAACTGTGGCTTATATGAATGAAAGAGCTGTGGTTTAGTCACTGAAGATTTTTTAATATATTGAGAAGATCTAAATTTTCTAAATTTAGAGAAAGTTGCCTTTTTTCATATAGTTCCTGTGTGATAAGTCCCTGGACAGATTGGATTACTGTACTCATGTGTCTAGGTTCTCAATGGGTTTATGTTCTGTATTGCTCTGAAAAGCTTCATCAGATGTACCAAACCCCCAAGCTCCTGCTGTTTTTAAAGTCTAATCTGTCTAGAAGCAAAACTAGGAAAACTGTAAGCCTTCTGCTTGCTTAGTCAGTGATCATTCCAGACTGTTTTTTTATCTGGCTCTGATGAAAGACCATTCATCACTTTCCTTCTGTAGTTCACCAAAGTACTTAATTGCATGCTTAAGTGGAAATTAATACAGACAAATCCAGGAGGATTTTTAGGTCATAGGATATGCTAACCTCTTTCTTCAGACTTCAACAACAAGTCACTTTGTTCTTTGTGAAGCAGTATTGTAATACCTTTGCAAAGTATAAAGGCTACCAAATTTTAGACTCTTAATAAATATTTATCTCCTTTTTTTGGTATTGATCTTTGATATGTAGCAGGGCAAGCCGCTAAAAAAAATGATTTCTGTTTTATTTTTATAAAGTAAATATTAATACGGGGCACTAATCCCCTTTGATAAATGGAATGTGATTTGCCTTGCAAGTCCAGAATAAATAACACAGGTGGGAGAACTCAGTGTTTTCTTGCAGAGGTTTGTGAACCACACATAATTACAAAGTGAACCTGGAAAGTTACAAAACCACATCTGAAATTTACTGGTTCTTTACAAAGAGAGAAAAATGGAGCAAGTAAATCTCATCCTATTCATTAAAAGCCTTATTCTTTCCTATGTCAAATCCAAGTGCTCAAACTGGATTTGAAAGTTTTAAAATTTATGTTTTTTCTTTACCACCTAGTTATATCATTTGCCTTCCAGTCTTAGGAGGAAAGTTCAGCTGGTAGAAACTACTGAAATATTTGCAAAAGAGAGAGCAGAGGGGCAGCTAAATTTCGTGGTGACATCAAAGATGCTGTGGAGTACAGCTGTTAAACCGTAGTGTACTTAGTAGGGTTGTCGTCAGAGTGCCCTCGCTGCAATCCTGAAAACAACAGCAGCAAACAAACAAAAAACCCCAGGGCAGAGCCTAGGTAGAAGATGCTGCCAGATTAACAAAACGTAATCGTAAACCAGTTAGAAACTTTGTTCCTTTTTTTTTTAATTTTTTTTTTTAGTAGGATTGCAATGTGACTATCTTTAGCTGGCACAAATCCACAGTCCTCTTGGGTGTGTCCTAGGTGGTAGCGCCGCATCTGAAAAATGTTATTTTGGGGTAATATTTGGGTAATCTGTGGGGTCTGTTTGACTTTTTTGATAGTTAAAGAGGGGAAGAAAACCACTTTTATTTATTCTTTGATAGGCAGTTTCTTTTCATTCCAGTTCTGTAAGCCTGATTGTCTGCCTGAAAATAAGTAATTTCTTTTTGCCTCACAATGCACTTAGGTTTCTATCTTCTGCTTTCAGGATAAAGTATTTCACGATCATGTTATACAACCCATTTTAAGCGAGGACAATGAGATAGGAGTTCGATCCCTGTCGGCAAGTGAAGACAAGATTAAAGGATCATCTTTCTTAATTTCTTTGTTTGACACCATCACGTATAACAAGGTGAGAAAAGAAAATTCTTTCCTTGTGTATTCTAAGCTAACATGTTGCAAAGTCAGTTTGAGCAGAACAGTGAATATAACAATATCGTGTTATATTACAGTATTTTTTTGTTATTTGTTACTCAAATTTTTTTTCTGTAGCACATACAGATATATGTATGAATGTTGCAAATCTGTTTGCCTGCATAAGAAAGGATGAATAAATTAAACCTCCATAAAATACAAGATATAGGAATAGCTATGCATATCTCTGAAATACAGTTTTGAAAAAAAAAAACAATAATAGTTGCAATAATAACTCATATGCTCATGTGGCTTTTTTTTTTTTGTGTTTCAGGGGGCTTCCATTACCTGGATGCTTTCTAATTTTCTGACCGAGAAGCTGTTTATCAGAGCACTCACTGTAAGTTTGAAAAATTGATGTCTTCATCTTGATTTATTAGCTTGAAAATAACAGTTGTACAAATTAATTTCTGTCTTTTTTCATTGAACCTGCACCAATTCTTCTTTTTCTTTACAGTCTTACCTGAAAACATTTTCCTTTTCAAATGCTAACCAAGATGATCTGTGGACCCACATACAACTGGTATTCGTTTTTATCTTGCTGTGATATTTCCCATTAATTTGAGAAATATACTGTTTGTAGAAGATTGAGTTGGGATTTGACTGTGCCTAATTCAATCTTTCCCTTGCATACAGTTTTCTTAGATGTCTCTTCTGGTGAAGATTTTCGCAAATACTTACTTGGCTACTTAACTGTACTTGATATCAATAGACCTGAGTACAGAGAGATAAGGTAAAAAATCAGAGGCAAGGTTTGTGTTTCACATCCTGCCTCTGTCTGAAAAGGCAGGGTCTAATTTTTGCGGGGAGCATAAGTTTTGCCAGGGCAAGGAGTGGGATACTCAGGGTTTGATGATCATATGATACAGGTATGTGAGAGATGCAGCCAAGTCTACACTGTGGCAGCAGCTCACTATTTGATTTTTGTAGATTTTGACAGTAATCTGAAAGGAAAGCAGATATTATTAATAGGTTTATTATATTAAAAAAGTCCACCTCACTATTCCTCTAAAGAAGGCTTCATTGCGCTCTGTCTCAGATTAAGAACAAGAGCACTGCAATTTCAGATGTGCAAGGTTCTGGCATCTTTTAAGACAGCAGAGATGATAACTAATTCAGAATGATTGAGGCTGTAGTTTGATATCTTTTTCCATATATTGCTACTATTGAATTTCTTCATTGGGCTGCCACTTTAAAATCTCTGCATTTAAGCAACTTTATGTGAATGAAATAAACTAATTGCCCATCTTCAACCATGCAGGGATGCAGGGAAATTAAATAAAAGAGAAAAGGATTAGCAGTGAAGATACAAGAATGTATAGCAGTGAGGATAAAAGTGAAGAATGAGCAGTGTCTGCTCCTATAAAGGGTTATGGTGTTTCTCCAATAGTTGCAGTAATGACATTTTCACATTGATTTTTGTGCATGAACCAAAGATCAGCCAACTTTAAAGAAATTATTTTTTCCTTAATATGTTAGAACGACCCCTGCAGTGTTGCTGAAGTAGTATCAATAAGTGCATGTTTATCATAAACATTTCTAATTCCTATTTCTCTTGAAGGTTGTAGATGGACAGGATGAAGTTCAGTTGCCAGCATCTGTAAAAAAAATAATGGATTCCTGGACATGCCAAAATGGGTTTCCAGTTTTAACATTAAATCTATCCACTGGCACAATCAGTCAGGAGCAATTTCTTAATAAAAGGAATGACAACAATACTGCTACATACAAGTATGTTTAGCTTGTGTTTTTATAGTATGTTTATATACCCTATTTTTTTTGCATGAAACCCTGAAGTTTTAGCCATTATGTTTTAGCAGTCTATGCTTCCCCTGCTCCCTGGTCATAAAGTGTCAAGTAAAAGTGTTGTTTGAGGCCTGGAGTTTGCAAACCGATTGTTTTGCCAAAGGGATGCTTTCTGCTGGAGTGCTGACTCTTCAGCCACAGAGAGACTTTAACAACACTGGCCATTAATAAGCTTTAGGGCAGGAGTTTTCCTTGGTGTTTTCTGCACTCCTCATTCTCAGTTGTCCAGGCTGACCTGTCAGTTCACTCTCAGTGAACACTGCTGAATGTCTAGTGCTTTTGAAAGCCACACTGTGTGTTTAGGTGCATTAAAGTGGCGATAAGGTAGCTCACTTTGAAAACTCATGACCAGAGTGTGAACTTTCAGGAAATTGAGTGATTGTCCTGAGTGGTAGGCTGCATGAGGAGAGTCTATGGGATGAATTCTCAGCCAGGTGAGAAACACAGAGCAGAGCATAGTCCAAAACGGCATTTCCCTGACTGCAGTTGCTCATAACCACAAGAGATCTGACAAGAAACACATTTTTCTTTGCTTCTAACCCTAAGGAACTGCAGAGGCTGTTCAGGCTATTTGTTAGTGAAGAGAGGGAAATCCAAGTCACAAATGCTAAGTCTTTTACTCCAGCTGCAGGAAGAGGCAATACTATGGGAATTTAAGCAAATCCAAGACATGCATTACAGAATTTTTCATTTCCTTGAACTTGCAGGTTTCATAGCTTTCATGTGTTTCTCTGGGGGCGGTTAAATTTTCTCAGAAAGGATATTAAAGTTGTCAAAATTGAGATTGTATTGCCTGTCTGGAGCCTTTTTTAGTAGAGACACTTCTGAAAAGGAACTTTACTCTCTCAAGGAATAGGGTGAAGTGCAATAAATGAGGAGAATGAGATTACTGCCTGTAGAAGGAAAGCAGGCCATAGAAACACTGTGGTATTTAGACTGCTGTTCTATATTGTGTCTTCGAATATGAGTGCCTGCTGAAATCCATGCCAATGGATTGCCAGTCTTCAATGAACCTAAGGGGTGGCCCAGCATAAGTACCACCATCCCATGAGGTTTTGTGCATCAGGGAAGGAAAGTAGACGGAGATTCTTTTAAGAAATGATTGCTGTATAGTTTAGCATCAAGTAAGAGCTAGTTTGCTTTTTAAGCATAAATAATAATTATCTATTTTGTTTTTCTCTTCCCCGTCTCTAAGTAAAACATGGATTGTTCCTATTTCTTGGATGAGAAATGGATCATCACAACCCTTGTTGTGGCTTGATGAAAGCAGCAGTAAGTAATGAGTTAGTACATACATGCTGAAAAAGATGATAACAACATGCATTTTTAAGCAGAAGATGTATTTGAATTGAACAAGAAGAAAGGTAAAACCTTAGTATAGCAAAGTCTATGTTTACCTATTTTGTTCACTTTCGTTTTACAGTGTCAGTAGATTAGATATTGTATTGTTTTTCTCTAAATTGCAATTAAGCTTTAGAGCATACTTTTAACACTGTTGTGGGATGCATGTTCTAATTAGAGATTTCACCAGTGATTTTGATTCATCATTTTACGCTTAAGTCTGAACTCCAAGCTTCTGACATTTCTGTACTTTTGTTACTAGAGCAAGTCTCATTGATATTAGTGAGAGTTTTCGAATATATGAAAGGCCTCAGATTTTGTCCATCATGAAAATAATCAAGTTGAAATTATGGATATGAAGACTGAAAGAGATTGAAAACAGCTGTATGAAATGACCCAACCTTGTCATATATAACCATCTTTAAAACCGAAAATGCGTATTTTCAGCACTGTGTAATATAATTTGGTTTTGCAGTCTTCTGGGAGGAGTATAATTTTAAAAGGTTTTAAAGGCTTATAATAAAAAATGAGTTCATGAACATATCCAGTCAAATAAGACAATTCATTTCTTTCTCATTTTAATGCTTTCCAATAGATTACTATGTTTTTTTTTTCTGAGAGAGAGAAGAGTGTTATTATTAGAAGTAGGTAATTATGTCTGTCTAGCAACTCAATCCTAAACTCCATCAGACTTACAAGTAGATGCAGAGACTTTTGCGCTTATGGAGCACTTAAGAGCAAAACTGCTCTTTATACACATTGGGTGCATATTCCAGCTCCCTGCTCTCTCTTTACAGTGGTTAAAAGTTACTTTGCTTATTTGTGAGGTAAGATGATGGGTGGAGAGATTATTTTGTAATATATGGACAAATAATTAAGCAGTCAGTGGATGTTTATTCCCCTGGGTGGTTTAGATTTAAAATCAAGTACACTAGTGATAGGTAGAGTGAAAATAGAAAACATAGGGGAAAGACATGTTAAGCACTTCTTATTTGAAAGAAGATGTCATGAGCTAATGCTGTGTGCTAAGCTTTTATTAATAATTGGTAATGATTCAGTTTTCTCAGCTATGATGTACTTTGCAAGCAGAAGGAAGAACCTAAGGAAAAGAAGCATTGGATTGTATCTGTCTGGAACAACTACTATAAAGTAGAAATTTGGTCATTAAAACACATTCTACTCACATTCAAAAAAATATAGTAAGCCTATCAAAGATGCTAGACTTCAGTCAAGGAACATGCATTCAAGTTTAGAGGTTTTAATAAAGAAAGAATTCTGATTTTCTTTTCTACTTTTTGATAAACTAATTGGTTTTCTTAAATGGTAGAAATGTGGAGGGTATTTTTTAATTTAAATTACCACTTGTTCCTGTAAAATTGAAATGGATTTTGGAGGAGAGCTTTAGTTTTTGTTGTCACACATAGGTTTCTAAAGAGTTAATGAGAATGGTTATGATAGGATCTTATAAGGATAGAATCTTATAAGGATTTTATAAGAATCAGAGCTTTGTTAAGTAGTTGCTGCAGTGGCATAACAATACGTAAAAAGAAAGATCTCAGCAGTGGTCACAGGGTAGATATATTTTTGTTGCAAAGAGCTCTGCAAGAGCTAGTTTATCTTGCTTCTGGAGAGGATAAATTAAACTCCAAGCTGAACTCCAATGCTACCAGTAGCTAAACCTATTTTAAACTGCACTGTACTGTGCTAAAACCCTGTCCCAATGGTTTAAGGCTTGTGAGGCAAAATGTGAGTACTTGTCTTCTGTCCATGTATTTGTGTGGATCACTGGCAGGGAGAGACCTGATCCCTGAATGATGTATGTCTGTGCAGCAATGCAACAGGGAAGAGATGTTCTCACAGTGTAAGAACATGGGCAGCCTTTCCCTCATCCACTAGCTGGGTTTCCTAGTCATGGAAGGAGATCAGGTTGGTGAGTCAGGACCCACCTTTCATGAACCCATGCAGCAATGCAACAGATAAGAACAGAGAGCTACTAAACGGAGTATGCTGGTAAGACGAGATGACAAGCTGGAACCAGCCTTATTTTTGAGCTACAATTTGAGTTTGAGCATTATAATTCTTATGAGAGATGCAAGCACAATAATAATGAAAAGAACAATAGCTGGTGCACATTCTAAGTCTGCATAATTTTCTCAGTTCTCCCTCAGAGGAGTTTCATATACAGTGTGCACATGCTAGAGAGACTTCAGTCCAGCAGCGCAGACATAGTACTTTCATGTGCCACCATGGCCATCACGGTAATAGAAAGCAAAACTTTTCTTGGTGGGGGGAAGCCAAACAGCTTACTCTATTTGGAAAAAAAAAAACCCAACAGTCATTGTGCACTGATTTTGCCCTGTTGTTATCAGTAGCTTCCCAGGTACATATACATGATTCATAAGCCTAGTGGATTCAAAATTAACTTTATCATTTCTTGGGTAATATTTTCATCTTGGCTACCTTCCACTGCTTCCACTTCGTATTTCCACCCTGTGACTGGGTGCCTGGCATGCTGAGGTATCCGTAAGGGATATCCAAGGGCTATCCACATTCCCTTGAGGTCTGACTCAGCAATCAGAGGTTTGGCTTCTGAAACAGGAGACTTAGGTAATTCTCTGATTTGGGCTTCTGTAAAAAAGGAGAGTTCACACTAGTTTGGCCCTGCAGGGATGATAACCTCTGGTTCATTTGTTTCAGGCCCAGGCGCTACTCATTACACTCGGGCAGCTGGCCTGTCCTTGGATTAACACTACTTAGTGTTTTTAAGTCTCACAATTCCTTCTGCTCAGAGGAGGGGTTGTGGGCATTTGGAGGCAGGTCTTTTCCTCAACCTGGAGGAGCAGACGACTGATCACTTCTGCCTCCTTGCTTCATTCCTTCCAGTGTCAGTTTCCTGATCTGTGTTGTTGCAGTAGGGGCATGTGTCACTTGGGAGAAGATGAATTCTAGCTTACCTTGAACTTACCTTGAAACTTCTGATTTTCCTCTCCTCTACCTGCAGGTCTTGTTCCTTACATTCACGTTCCTGTATTTTCTCACTGAGTTGCTTACGTTTTTGGTGCTGTTGTTGTGCCTGTTGCCCTGCCAGGCAGGCTCCCAGGACGGCGCACGTTCCTCTGCTTCCCTGTGTTCTGCAGACAATGGATGGTCTGTCGCTCCAGTTGCCCTGAGCCCACTTGGCTGGAGCGCCCGCATCTGTTCAGGCTGCATTAATTCGTGTACAGACATTTAATGTGTGTTTCTCAGTCAAACTGTCAGGGATTGTATGCAATCCACTTGAGTCTTCAACTGTTGGGACAGAAAGTCCTTTCACAGTGGGCAGCTCACTAGCCAGTGGCCAGTCCTTGTGTTCAAGACTCACACACATGTGACACTCGAGTCTGTCATTTATTCCCTTAGGGAAGGAGTACGTGACCTGCCATGGCCATTCTCACAAGGCGCTTTTTCCAAAATCATCCGGCAAAATCCATAAGAGTATCTGTTTTTGCACTGCATCATGATGGATCTTGGTCCTTCATTGGAGTTTGCAAGCGTGTCCAGTTTGGTTCTGTTGCAGCCCTTAGCAAAGTGAGACCTCACTGCCTCCACGGGATTTCCCACTCCCCTATCTTCCTGCTGGAGACAGTGCTCATCATTTCCCTAGGGCATCTGCACCGTATCATCAGAGTTTGTACAATTCAGCAGTGTCCTCGTTAACTCTCGACTCGCTGCTCAAAGAGAGTTTGATTTTTTTTTTTTCATCAGTCTGATAAAACCCAGTTAAAGTGATGTTCAGTTCCACTTGTGATGAGGCAACACAGAGTCTTCAGAGCTGCATCAGATCCTTGAGTTGGTGGGAGCAGGTAATCAGACACATAGCCTGGGTAATAACTAGGTGAAACAGGACTGCAGAAGGATGCCCTCATTTAGTGATATGACTCATGAGAGCTGTGGGATTTATATGCAGATTTTTTTTTTTGATAATTTCTCTCTGATGAATCAACTTAAGCTATTCTGTTTCTCTAGATCTCCATTAGATTTGTATGGTTACCTTATAAAAAGAAATTCAGCTGTTGGGTGAGGCAGGATTTTGGAGGAATGCCTGAAGGAGCAAATGTTTCCCAGATAGTATTTCAGAACTCTCACAGGTGCCTGCTAGCCAGCTACCTTGAGTAGGAGTGGGTAGGTACTTCAGCCTCCTCTGTGCCATCTTAAGGTGGCTAGAGGGAGTCAGTTGCCTGTTGAATACTGTCCACATCTAGAGATCAGATACACCCGGCTTTGGAGAGATTCTTTGTTTCCAGACTCCAACTTGTGCCTTAGACTGCAGAGGAGCGCTGAACCCAGTGTTTATAAATTCAAGAGAATGTATCGCTTTATTTTCTCTCCATTGCTAAACTTTAATGTCACTTGCAGAAATGTTTCCTGAAGTGCAAGTATCAGAATCAGAGTATGATTGGATCCTGCTCAATGTAAATTTATCTGGATACTATCGAGTTAATTATGATGAATTAAACTTAAAAAGATTAGCACGTGTGCTTGAAAATGATCCAAAGGTAAGATCATGATTATTTTTTCAAGCTTATAAGCAATAAGCTTTCAGTGTATTTCTTTTTGAGATTTTTACCAATAATCTGTCGGTTTAAAAGGAAATGGAACAACGAGAAGCCTGTATATCACATATGAGCAAGTAAACCACAACTGCACCACTAGCGTCACTGGCAGCATTCTGCTGTGGAATAGAAACAGGCCCAAATGGTTTCACATGAAGAGCAGGCTGAAAAATAATATGCATTAAATCATATCCTGTCTTCAAAGCTGCCTTGACAATTTGTGGTTGTAATCCTTAAATTTTGCCAAAGGAATTGTCAGTATGGATATGTGACTGAGCTTTACTTGAGGTTAGAATTAAGCAGAGTTCCGATTTGACGGAATTGAACTATCTTGCAGACTCAAAGGGCTATTCATGCAGCTTATAGCCATAACTTGGACTAAAGATTAAAGAAGGATGGACAGACTATGTATATGACCTCATATTGGATTGTATAATATTTAATCTTGCCTAAATCTGAGTGTAGCTTAGATAATGTCAGTTTATTGGATTTGATGCCAAATATTAGATGGAGGGAGTCAGGATTACTACGGTGGAAAGTCTGAACACTGTGCTCTGATTAAAGCCTTTGTGCAGCATATTGGCTTCCTTTCTCCTAAGTTTTTCTGTTGCACCAAACCTAAGTTAACACAAACTTAGGCACGTGCAATCTTGGGGCAGTGCTCAGGCACTGGTCAGCAGCTTCCACCAAAGCAGTGGCCAGCAGGTACTGCCACAGAGGCAGAACAGATGAGAAGGGACTTGGTTCTTGTGAGAGCACAGGTTCTCTGTAGGTATGTAACTAAAGATCTAACTGAGATTTTAGTTCTTGATAGTGTCAGATTCTGCTTTGGCCTGATTTTAACTATGTACTCTGCAGTCAAGCCTCAAAAACTTAAAAAAAAAAAAAAAAAAAGCTCTATCAAAATGTTATAACCAGAATTTTTGCTAGGAACTTTAGAGTTTCCTTATTTTAATATCTATTACAGCATGCAAATAAGAGAGGCATTAAAGTTTTGAATTGAGTGTTATGTAGTTGTATATTTTATATTGTATATAGTGTGTATATATATATATATATGTATATTTTATATATATGTAGAAGTGCTTGTAAAAGCATTGTAGCAATTTCAACTTAAGATGTAGGATCCTATTTTATCATGATTTGTAGAAGATTTTGGCATAGAAAAGATGTTATGATCTTTGTAATATTTTTGAAACATAATGAATTTTTTATTTTAATGATGTATTTAGATCTATTAACACTGAATGAATTCTTTCTGCAGGCTATTCCCGCTGTTAACAGGCTGCAGCTGATAGATGATGTTTTTGCATTGACACAGTAAGTATGTTTTGGACATGTCATAAACAATTATTAAAATTGGATTCAACATTCCTATTTCTGCTTCTTTCACTCCTCCCCATACATGTCTCATAAAAGCAACAGATGTTCACTCATAATAGTGGGGGAGTAGATGCTAAATCTATTCTTATGTCAGTGCTGAGTGGTTTCTTTCAAAATTTGTTGTAACTTTTGTCCATCCCTTAGAAAGTATTTCAGATAATGGCATTCTTATGAATTTTCCAGGGACTATTCTATATTTGTTGTAACAGAAAAGGGTATTAGCAAATTTTTCTTTTCTTTGGGGGCATCTCAGATGTCATGCATCATTCGTAATACCTCCTTCATTTCTCATGCCATTGGATTGCTTGTTCATATCTTGGCAGAAGAAACAGGTCGCTCAACACTTGTACTGCAGGCATTTTAGTTCTGCAGAAAATCGCTAGAGCAAGATAAGCCAATTTTATGTTAATTTTTGAAATAGGAGCAGTTTTTGAAGGAAGTTCATGCTCAGAGGCTATGGAACTATGGTCCTGAAGAGCTGACTGGTGCTGAAGGGAGCCAAAGACCCCCAAAGTGCGCATGGACCTCTAAAATGTACCAGAGATCCTAAAAGCACCAGGGATTAGTGATGTGGGAGCTCTGGGAAGAGGTGGATAATGTGTACGGCCTCCCTTCAAAGCCTGGGAGCTCAGAGAAGGGAGTCAAAGGTTCTCCTGCTCTTGTGCAAACACCTTCTGAGAGAGCTCAGGCACATCACATAATCGGGAGTATAACTCTTAATGTAACTGTGCCCCAGTGTAAGTATGCTAGAAGTGTTGCTGTTCTGAGAAAGCAGGGCTTGACTGATGCGGGAAGGAATGAATTCCACTTAACTACCATTCTGAAGCAAAGAGAGGTCATGCAGAAATTCTTTGTTCTAAGAATAGGGTGCATATGAATTAGATTGTATGTTTTTACAGTTATGTTTATTTAATAAAATAACCTGTAATGAAAATCTGTTCATCTATAAAGACAGACATGTTTTGTAACTCAAAATAGTGCTTTGTTCCTTCGTTTTGTCCTAGGAAGGCTGATGTAAATGTGCTTGGATATAATCCTTTAAAAACATAACCAGAATGCAGTCTGCTTACTGCCATGCTTCCTACCAGGAATGTACCATTGCTTTGCTTAAGCACTTTATGCTTTGTAATAAATGTTTGGAGAGCTCTGCTCCTAAATGAGGCACCATTGTTTTATATTTCTTCTAATTTTCCAACATACTTGCTTGCTATTTTCCAGACGGTGTCCTGATGTTTTATTGTCAGTTGTAAACTAACAGATACTCATAGTATGTATTAATGTGGTCAAATATGAGGCTTGTTTTTCCCTCAAATAGGTTTGGATATATTCAGATTGAATCAGCGCTTGAACTAACAAAGTACCTTGCTAAAGAAGATGAAATCTTTATATGGAATATGGTATTATTAAATCTAATACCAGACACTTGGGAAAGTACTCTGAAAAACTATGAAGTATATCCACTTCTAAAGGTATTACTTTTTTTGTTAATTGGCAGGGATTATAGACCATTAAAAAAAAAAAACATGAAAATGGAGACTTTTAAGGTTGTCAGGAATGTAGTGATGAGCATGGTGGGTCATAATTCCCTTTGGATGACTTTGCCAGCTTATTTTTTTTTTTTGAATAGACCTTATTTGTATGGATTAGTCATTGATGACCGTCATTTAATCCTAAACTGTATCTGAGCTGCTGCTTATGTAAAGCAGAAATATATTCACAGTCTTAATTCTTCACATTCACAATGTTAACACTAAAGTTGGTCTTAGGTTTTGGTAAAACCAAAGATCTGGAAAATCTATCATTTGAAAAATCTATTAGTAGTAATCAGTAGTAACTAATAGGAGTATTGCTGATAAAGAAGATAGATTATATATGTATTCTGTGGAATGTGCTGCCTTCTGATTCATTTTTAAGGAGAGAAGAAATAATTGGGTTTAACCTTTCATGCTTTATTGGTCCGTATACTTAGTGAGGTTATTTTCTCTCATTTTGGCCTGCTTGAAATAGCATTTCTCTTTATACTTCCTTGACACCTATTTGACTTGACTTTGCAATCTCATGATAATCATTCTCTAATTTATAAAACTAAAGCCAGATATGAACATATGAACAAAGTGAAGTGTTCTCCTATTTGAGAAATTATTTTCTCTTGTGTTCTTTGAGAATGACTATGTGTTTTCTTCCATAAAAAGTTCCAAAATTTTTTCTACCTATCAAAGTGAGGTTGAATGGGAGTTTATCAGTTTGAATGAATGTGGAAGTGTATTTTTTTGGACTAAACTTGCATGCTGTATATGGTATATTAGCAAGAAATTTATAGTAGTGAATTTTTAGGATAAATGTGAAAAAATAAATAAAAACTGAGTGTAAGAAAAATAGAGATCTAAATGAAAGTAACTTTTTTCCCCTTTCTTTTAAAAGAAATACCTTTTAAAGAGAATGTTGCCAATATACCATTATTATGCAGGTTTAATTCGTCAAAATGTTGATGCTTTGGAAAATGACTATTTTGCTCAGTAAGTATGCTTTTAATTTTTCCCACAAAAGTTTGATCTGGCATGATTTGATCTCAAACACTGTATTGTGCCTTTGTAAATAAATAGACAAGATACAGGAAAAATATTCCAATTTATTTGAATCTAATTGAATTGTTATTTTTATTGTCCTGTAACTTGTGATGGTGCTTCCAGTCAGTTTTCAGTAGCTGGATTGCTTGGGTATTTTATGTGAATTTAATGAGCATAGAAGTTAGTAGCATCATTTGTTTTTTTGTAAGCAGTTGAAACAGGCTGCTGCTATTAGGAGGAACACCCACAGCACTGAGCTTCAGATGTGATTTATGAATCAGTCACTAGAGCTTGAAAATAGTTTATTTTGTATGGCTACCCAGGGTTAGATGCTTGACTGTTGGAGTGATGAGGCTAGAACAGGAGTAATATAAAACACACAAAGCCTATTAAAAATTACATTCTCTTCGTAGCTTCACTAATTGCTGTGAATATTGATGTCATGAACCCATTGTTAATAGTTTAAGTATATATATGTATATATATTTATAAAACCTTTACTGTTTCTAGTAGAAATTCTCCTGGGTAAACAACATTTCTCAGAGTACTTCAAATATAGAATACATATCTTTTATTGTTTCTATTTTGGCTTCCCTTCAAGAGTGTATTTGGAAAAACTCTTTGCAACAGCATGTTGGCTGGGTCTGCAGGACTGCTTGGATCTTTCATCTGAACTGTATGCGAAGTGGATGAACAGCCCTGAGTACAAGTAAGAATGATAACGTGCTCTGAAATGTGCATGTGTTGGAAAGTGAGATGGAAGGTTAATAGACTGTTATATAGGGTGTGCAGAATAGAATAGCCCCTGTACATTGTCTTCGTCACAAAATTTCAGAACTTAGGCTTAAAAAAAAATCCAAAATACTAAAAATCCTCCACTTCAGAGGAGGATTGGAACCCAAATTCCAGGTTCATATTGACTTCATAATTCTTGCTTTCCGTGCAGACTTTACAGTCCGAGGATGCAGAGTGTTGCCATAAAGATCACATACTGTTCAGCTGTAGAATGGCTGAAGCTCCACTCAGGCATAATGCCCCTATTGCCCTGTCCCGTTCCACAGTAAAGCCCCCACACAATTCTCAAAGCTTCTGTAGGAAAAAGTGAGATGAAATAGAATTTGTGCCGTATGGGCATTTCCTCATGGTGAACCCATCAAATCATTTTGCATGGACGGTATTTGCATGGAGAGGTGCTGGGAACAGCTCCAGATCTCACGGTGTTTCTGGAGTCCAATGGTTAGGTTTCTTGTCTCAGAGATAGAGGTCTGGGTTCTGATTCTCTCCTACCATGATCAGACATTCTGTATTAGAGTATGGCATTGTTGGAAAAATCTTACAATGTATTGAAATTCTTACTTTCTTTTCTCCCTGTTTTGACACCTTTTCTTATGGCGTTGTCATATAGTATTGGCACTGGTGAGTGAATGTTTAAAGATTATCATTTAACTTTTGTTAGTCATGTAAATTTTATAACTTTTTTTTTTGATGTATGTGTTTGGCTAAGTGAACTTGTATTTGTACTTTTTTAATAACCTTGGTCTCCTCATTAAAAAAAACAAAAATACAAAAAAAAAAAGGTGCATTAAAGGTAAACTGAAAAGCTTAAGTATGTTAAATACACTCTGATGTGTTCCACAGACAATATTCTTACTATACACTAAAAGCAACAATGCTGGCTAAAATATGAGATGCCTTTCAGCATAGCCACATGTTTTCCTCTATTAATTATATATGAAGTATTTTTTTTTCTCTGGGGATTTTACCTAATGTGAGTTCAATAGTTGAAAAGTGTGTGAAATATTAGCTGTGATTTCAAAAAGAAATAAAGTTTCAAGGAGAAGAAATCATGGGAGGTCGGAAATTTCTCAGGTTTCAAATAATGGATCAGTGTTCTTGTTCAGTAAAAGCAGAGGCTTTTCATATGCTGGAAAGAAAGAGGAATAATAACCTTTTATAGAACCTTCCTAGATAGATGCTTTTAAATGCTCGGAATTCCCCATTCTGAGACCAAAATTCATAGTGGTACATGATAGCTGGTCTGCTACAAGCAGTATCATGCATTTCATGGTACCTGGCAGGATTCTCATGTCTTTTGAGAGGAATAATAATGTTTTTCTCCTTCAAATAAGGCTACCAGCCTTCAGCTGAATCTTTCCAAACAGAATTCACAGAACTTAATCTTTTGGGCTTGATATGGTGCGCTTTTATCTGCTGAATGAAAAGAGTAATCTGAGCCACAATTTACAGACAGTGCTTTAGTATTACTCCTTTGCTCAGAGGAATGAAGTAGACATCTCTAAAATAGTTTATTCCCTGTGGTTCTGTGCTGTTTGTTTATCTCCTTAGAAAGCACAAAATTACCCTAGACAAAGGGACAGTGTTGCTGTATGTTCTAGTTACTAAGGGTAACTACACTACTGTTATTGTTAAGGGGTCATCATCACATCATCTCTGTATTGACTCCAGGAAGATGACATAACAGCAGTTAGCAGTTAACAATCCCTAGCAGTTTTTTGCATGTTACTCCACAAGCATGGAGTACTTACAAGATACAAGGTACATACTGACGGTGTATCTTGAGCTGCAGGACCATACCTGGAAAATATCAAGATCAGTAAACCCTACCCTGATCCAACATTGAAAACAAAAATTCAGATTTCTCTTGGTCACAACAGAGATCTACTATGTGGACTAGACAACACAAATCACATCCAGGCCACTGTAGATGTCACCAGCCAGTGCAGCCATACAGTGCTGCCCATGCAGCCTTCCTTCCATGCCCAACATGAAGAGCTGCAGCCAAATGTTCACTGAGCTTTTATCTGTTTCATTTTCACCCACAGCATTATATTCGATAACCAACATTTTCTTGAGACTACTGGGACAACTTGGGTATCAAAACAGGAGTATTTTAGCCAAGACCTCTTTTTAGGAAGCATCTGAAGAAGGATATTTTTAACTAATCCACACTTTGAATAGTGTGTTCCACACCTCGAACACTGTGCTCAGGTTTGGGGCCCTCACTACCAGAAGGACATGGAGGTGCTGGAGTGTGTCCAGAGAAGAGCAACGAAGCTGCTGAAGGTGCTGGAGCAGAGACTGTGTGAGGAGCAGCTGAGGGAGCTGGGGGTAGTTAGGCTGGAGAAAAGAAGGCCCAGGGGACACCTCATCGCTCCCTGCAACTACCGGCAGAGAGGTTGTCGTTAGATGAGACTGATCTCCAGAATAACTGTCTAAAGCAGAGCAAGAGGAAATGGCCTTAGGTTGCGCCTGGGGAGGTTCAGGTCAGACATTAGGAAGAATTTCTGTATGGAACAAGTGGGGAAGCCTTGGAACAGGCACGTGGTGGAGTCACCGTCCCTGGCAGTGCTCAAGAAACGTGTAGATGAGGCACTCAGGCACATGGCTGAGCAGGCAGTGCTTATGGTTGAACTCTGTCTTGAAGGTCTTTTCCAACCATAGTGATTCTGTGATTCTGTAACTTCCATTAACGCAACATTGAATTGAAAACATAGAGATGGTTTCTCTGTCATTTGTGTGGAAAATTTCTGTCCCTGCTTTTCTTTTGTTTTCCATGCCAACATCAGATTGAGTCCTATGCAAGCATCTCTTCCAAAGGCACTAAGTTTGCCATAAACAACAGTGTGACACTCATGTGATTGATGCCTTGGGTTGTGCTGTGAAAGAGTGGTATTGAATACTGTAGGTACAGGAAGTGGGTTAACCCAACTGTTTTAAGAAAAAGGTTTTTGGTTTGCCTTTAAACACGATGTTCCATTAATGTTTGTCATAAACAAATTTCATAGTTTTTAGATTTCTGTTTTGTGTGTATTTTTTTTGGTGCATATTTTAACTGTAAATAAACATTTTTTCAGTTACACATTAAATGCTTATTTTCCCTTTGTAACAATAGTACTGTTTAATCATATTTTGCTCTGCAGTATTCCCTCTTTAATTAGAAGAACGATTTGTTGCTATGGTATTGCAATGGGAAGTGATAAAGAATGGAATTTTGCATGGGATGTTTATAATCAAACCAACTCCACAAAGGAAGATAAAGACATCCTAATGTTTGCCATGAGCTGTGCCAGAGAATCGTGGTTACTTTACAGGTGACCTGAATCAAAATATATTTTTGCATGTATAAAAATAAGTCATAAAAACATAAATACTGTCCTAAGCTGGAGAGAGACGTGACTTCTATACAGACATATGTCCACTAGACCAGGGTCAGATTCGTAAGGATGTTTTTATAGAGAAAGTATGATAAACAGGGCAAAAACAGGGCAAAAAAAAAAAAAAAAAAAAAAAAAAGTGAACCTTTTGCTTTCTAACATTCCAGGCAGTGGTAATCATGGACTTCTTGAATTAGCACATATTTCTACTATATTATGTCTAATACTAACAATGGATATCTTCTCTTAGTGTGTTTAATTTCCTTTTTAAACTCAGACTGCAGACTTCATAGCAGACTATGGCAAATTTCATAGTGTAATTGCATGTTTTATATACCTTTTTTAAAGTTTGATCTCATAGGTTTCCCTTACTCTCTGCAATGTGAGAAATAATAATCATAACTTGCCTAATTTTTCTGTAATTTGGAAGTCACTGCTCCTCACCCTATAGGCTCTATCTGAGCAGAGTGAGTCCCCAAAAACTCTGGAGCAGTTTGCTTTTCTATAGGTTGCGTGGTGGAAGTGAGAGAAGGCCCTGTGTTAAAGGAGCACTAAGAACAAAGAAAGGCAAATATATCCTGCTTATGTGATATGTCATTTCACTGAGCCAGTGCATCAGAACAGAGAATTTCAGCAATATAAGCAGGAAATACAAGCAGAACAGAGAGCTCAGAGTGATGCCAACTTTAGCATAATGTTCTCAGGCCTGATGATGATTGCCATAAGCATTTTCCTTACAAGCTGGTAAATGATTCCAGGTCTTTGTGGTTAAACAGTGAGCAATAGTTAAACTTTTTTTACTTCTTTTACAACAGATACTTGCAGTATGGACTCAGTGATACATTACCTTCTTCCAACTGTACTTCAGAAGTCATCTTATATGTGATGGTTAAGGATATTGGGCAACGCATAGCCTGGGAATTTGTTACACAAAATTGGCCACTTCTAAGTGAAAGGTATGGAGAGGAATCACCATCAAGTTTATTTTATTTCTGACACTCTATGGCTATTTCTTCCATCTTTAGTTTTAAGCTGTAAAATCAAGGTGTAGATTTTCCTTCTAGATAAGGCTTGTGTTTGTAGTCATGTCATTTCTTAAGTGCAAAGACCTGAGGATTTAGCTCTCATTAGGATGTAGTGTTGAAAAGAGCTTGTATCAGGCACAGAGTGCTTAAAATGAGTCTGTTCATGACAGTCTCAGGTAGGTGTGGTAGATGTTCAACTTCTTGGAAAATGTGGGCCTGTTTATTAAACTAAATGGGGAACTTCCCCCAAAATCCCAGTTGTGAGACAGTGAAAGCTAAGAATTTGGGAAGAGAGATGTCCCTTAGGAGCCATCAGTGGCAGCATAACCAAAAACAGATATTTAGAGCATTTGGTTGTGTATTTAAGGTTTATTGGTATTACTGATTCTAGTAAAATGTGTTACAGCTGGCTTGTGCCATCTTGTTCCATTATGCAACTTTTCTGCACTTCATAGAGATGAGAAAATTTGCAGGGAAACAGATCCCTTATTTTTAAACTAAAAAAAAAGTATGATTTTTTTTTCATACAGCTTTATATGCTATCTTCAGGATCTAACAAAAACCACCAAGTGGCTAGAATTATTTCCTAGCCTTCCAAGTTAGGTTAGACCAAGAAAATGATTCATAGTATCAAAGCAAAAATACCAAAGCTTGCAAAGAAATGCAAATTTTGGGTAATTAGTGTGCTTCTTCCTGTTCAGATGTCTAAACTGAAGTTTAACGATGTTTCTTTAAAAGAGTAATGAATTCCAAACTTCACCTTGGATAGTATTTCCAGTATAATAATTAATAAATAAGTACAGAGAATATTTTCAAAGGAGATGAAAAGTACCTTATTTGATAACATACTGATGGAAGGATCTTTGCACCACTTCTACAGGTGTGGGGAGGAACTATTACATGATATATTAAAAGTAATGGCAAGATACGTCAATACAGATGTACAAATCCGAGAGGTAAGTTAATGATGTAGAAGTAATTTCA
Source organism: Nothoprocta perdicaria (assembly GCF_003342845.1). Taxonomy (NCBI): domain Eukaryota; kingdom Metazoa; phylum Chordata; class Aves; order Tinamiformes; family Tinamidae; genus Nothoprocta; species Nothoprocta perdicaria. The sequence goes on along the minus strand of NW_020456221.1, from coordinate 1,341,808 downwards.
ACTTTATTGTGAGCCTGTGAATACAGATTTTAAGCATGCACTGCTTTTCATGTCTTGCTATGTTCTCTACAAAGAAGTCAGTTCCATACGATGATGAAAAATTTGCCCAATATCAGTCTTTCAATTCATCTTCAGGCTTGGAAGGTAGTCTCAATAAACAAGCAGTAAAGATGCTTCTTTTTTTACCTATAAAATCTGTTCAAAGAGGTCATCTTTTCCATGGAAAACTTGACAGAAGTTAGGCTGCTGACATGTTAGGGTAGCTGTTCATTATGCTGACACATCTATCTCACTTCTCTGAATTCTTTGCAGCGGGGTACATTCCCATGCTTGTTCTTCAGGCCTCTTTTATTTTCTGTTTGCAAGATTGCTGGGAGAGACTTACTGTTCTGTGGCTGTAGAAGCTGCAGCACAAGAGGATATCCTGATACCAACTAATCCTAGACAGTGTGAACTGAAAATGATGCAGTGATGGCAAAAAGGCACGTTCCCTGCCTGCAGGCTCCTTTAAGGGTTGGGTGCTTGAAGTGCACATTGATCACCCCCTGAAAATGCTGGGCTTTCAGACTCTCTTTGTCTTTTGCAAAATGGAGCTTTTGACCCTGGAATGAGGTAGTATTTCCTGAATTAAAACCTTCTCCCTCTGCGAAATGGTGGTAAAATTCCCTCTGAATTCATGGAAACCAGAATCCCACCTTCAATGTAATCTTTAAGCTTGCTGTACACTACTCACACTTTGCTCCCCCTTTTCTACATACTTGTATCTACAACCTCTAACACTTGTTGATTACTTTGCTCCAAGTACAAGTGCACAAACTAACCTCACATATGCATTTTTTTCAGTTGCAAATTTTTTATAATATGACACTGGAGGAGAATGAGAGGGAGGACACCACTGCGCTACTGGAGTCTGCAAAATTTGAAAATACAGAAAGGAGAGAACTTCTGATGGAAGTTGCTGACTGGTTGCAGAAAAATATCAATGACTGATTTGAGGAAATGATTTCCAGTATATTTTAGTGCAATTCACTAGGATTTTGATGTTCATTTAAAGATTTAATTACAGCTAAAGCACACTTTTATGAGTTCTGCTATTGTCATCCCAGTTGGAAAGCTTGGCTAAACCAATTCACAATGAAAAGATTCATCAAGAAAAATAAGGGGATATATTTGCATATTGTATCTAATTACAAGATTAGTTGTTGGTAGAGAGATATTGCTAATAATAATATAAAATACTGATGCAATTCTAAAATGTTATTTAATGTCAGTCTCCAGTTCTGTGTTTGTAAAATGGAAAGGGGGTAATCATTTAAAGCAGTGCCATGTGACAAACCTACAAAGACGTTGAAGAAACTTTCTCAGTTGTCTCAGTGTAACATACTTTGGGTCCTGTCCCACAACAGCCTTGGTGTGTATGAACTGAATTCATGTGGGAAGAATTCAACCAGGAGATGAGCTCCTGCGTCATATCTAATACACTATCTGATGGTTATTCTATATGTGTGACTAGAGTGCAGTCAATTTAACACTTTTGAAATGTAAGTCTTCAACACCATATGTTTCCAATCTTACTGTCCTGATCTGCACACTAACATACAGGTTTAGCCATCTTGCATATGAAGTGTTTCGGAGACAGAATTCAAGCCATTAGTATCATTAAAATATATTAGCCTATGATTGAGGAAATATAGGGTTCTCAGTCTGTACAGTTTATTTATTTGTGTGGTAAAAGTTTGGGAACAAAAATGCTTTACTGGGGCTCTGGTTATTAAAAACAAAAAGCACACAAACAGGAAGTATGCACACAGCAGAAAACAGAAAGCACACAAACAAGGTAAATGCCACACTACGATGAGACAAGGAGTAAAAAATAGATCCAATGTACCACATTTCAAAATCAAACTTGTTAATATGAAAACCTTTTTTATTGATACTCTCTAATAACTTTGTTTCAAGGAAGTATATTGCAATAAATCTCCTTTGCTACCCAGCGTTACATGGAGGAATTAAAGCTTTTTTGAAGTTACTGGGAGATCCCTTCAGCATATGGGATGGAGCCAGGTTTGTGCTGGAATTCTTATTCGTACACAAGCTGTCTGAATAGGAGCAGTTTTGAATCTCTTGCTCTTGTGTTGTTCACACATGTATGTTGCTGGCTTGATGCAGGAATAGCTGTGCAATGCACTTCTTTGTGCTGTTGGGTACAAGTTGAATATGGAGGGCTGGAGAGGGAGAAATGGAAGATCCAACAAGGGAAGGGGAGACAGGAGGAAGAAATGCAGAGTGATCTGGGAATGCTGAGGGAGTTGGTCAGAAAGGAAGTTCACTGAAAAGTATGAGGCTGTCAGGACTTTGGCAAAGGAGCTTTTGGAGTCCTTATACAGACCATGTAGGTGCTACTGGGCATGCAGTTATGATGTGCTAATGTCAGTGAGAAGAGTGACACAGAGAGGCAGGACTGATTCAGCAGCCCCTGAGAGGGAAAGGGTAGTTATAAAATGATAAGAAAAGTCCTGCTGTAAGTTCTGTTCTCTTCCCTGACAGTGGGAAGTGACACTTGCTCTGCCTGTGTAGGGTGTGTGAGAGGCCAGGAGTCCTGGCAGGGAGAGGGAAGAAGCCATGGAGTGGGAAGAGGAGGGGAGATGGAGACCTGGCAGTAAAGCTGGGACCACAGGGTGCAGAGGTAAGAAGCTAGAGGGCCCAAAGGAGTGTGAGAAAGGAAGTGTGGGGAGCTGCAGGAGCAAGGGAAGACCAAGGCAAATGAAGAGGAGGGAGAGGCTGCTCTTTGCATGTCTTCCTTGTCCTGCTAAGTGGTTTGGTGATGGAGTCCTACCGACTCCAAGGGCTCTGGAGCAGGAGGGCTTCCTTGCCAGGAGCCATTCTGGATGATCACGCTATCTTCTTTTGAAGTATGTTTGTTTAGAAAGAATTGGATCCATGTTTCTGCCAAAACATATCTTATTTAATTTATTGCCCATCTCTGCAAACATTTATTTGCTAAGAAAATATAAAAGCAATTAACCTGGGACAGGTCCTTCTTCCCCTTCCGAAGGCTCTGTCAGTCACACACCTCCCCTGCCCCGTGCTGGTCGCAGCTGCGGGTGTCTCCGCAGCGTTGCGCTGAGTCGCATGGCGTCGCTGTGGGCGCTCCCGAGGCATCGGGGGGCGCAGGGCCGGCGGTGGAGCCAGCTCCATGCCGCCCGCAGCCAGCTCCATGCCGCCCGCAGCCAGCTCCATGCGTCCCGCAACCAGCTCCATGCTGCCCGCAACCAGCTCCATGCTGCCCGCAACCAGCTCCATGCTGCCCACAGCCAGCTCCATGCGGCCCACAGCCAGCTCCATGCCGCCCGCAGCCAGCTCCATGCCGCCCGCA